>NC_081417.1:7289385-7624385 GCF_949786415.1 Peromyscus eremicus | reverse complement strand
AACTTCTGGCATAGGTCTACCAGATGTTTTAATGGGATTCCTGAGTGTATGAACAAGTGGATCTCTGATTTTTGTGCCTTTTATTGGACTCTTTTCTTTCTGTTTGTTTTGTCCAATTCCTGTTGTATAATATTATTTTAAGGTGTGTTACTTTTGTTTATGTTGTATTTGTTTAACTCTGTGAAGCTGTGTTACTTTGCCTGTTTAATAAAGAACTGAGTGGCCAATAGCAAGGCAGAAGAAAGGATAGGCAGGGCTGGCAGGCAGAAAAAATTAATAAAAGGAGAAATCTAGGAGAAGAGAGATCTAGGAGGGAGAGAAGGAGGAGGACATTAGGGGCCAGCCACCCAGCTACACAACCGCAACGGAATAAGGAAGAAAGGTATACAAAAATTAAGAAAGGTAAAAGCCCAGAGGCAAAAGGCAGGCGAGATAATTTAAAATTAAGAAAAGCTGGCAAGAAACAAGACAAGCTAAGGCCAGCATTCATAATTAGGAATAAGCCTCCGTGTGCGAGTTATTTGGGAGCTGGGTGGTAGCCCCCCAAAAGAGCAAAAAACAAACAACAACAAATCCCGATGTGTTAGTTTTTGTTTTATCTTATTTCAAATGACAGAAAGGGAGTGGATCTGGATAGAAGAGGAAGTAGGAAGGACTGAAAAGAATAGGGGGGGGGACCATAATCAGGATATATTATGTGAGAAAAAAATCTATTTTCAATAAAATAATAAAATAAAACCCGAGAATGAAGGGTGGGGAGGAAGTGACCTGTGGGAAAAGGAGAAGGGTGGGAAAGGAGGGGAAGGATGGGGAGAAAACTGTTTTTGTTTTTGTTTTTCACATATCACTTACCATCGTTGATGTTTAATAGGTTAAATTAGCTCCTTTACACCTAGATTCTGGTTTTATTCTTTTATTTATTATTGACTTTAAGGATTAGTTCTCCCTTTCTCTTGCCTTATTTTTGTGAAGTTTATAGTTGTTAACCATCCTGCTTACCCTTTTGAATTTTGATGGCTCTTTCTCAGTTTTCATCCAATCCATAACTTCCAACCCCTTCCCCTGGTTTTATCATTCACCATGCCCGAGTTTCCTTTTATTTGCAGGCAAAAATGACTCAGCCACCAGTGGAGACACTACTCACAGCACAACCACACTTCACTTCTCATCTCCTATACCCAGTACACACAGCGCAGTGCTTTGCAAGGTTTAGCATGTAAGGCTTTTGTGTGACTCTCAATGAATATTTCCATTTGTTTACATATTTGCATATTCTGCTGAGAACAGAAGCCAAGGTCACATGCATGCTAGGTAAGCTCTCCTCCTGAACTACATCCCAAGCCTGTGGAATATTTCATTCTAGTGGAGTATTTTTAAGTTCCAGAACCTTCATATCTTTTAATCATTTCTTTTTCTCTATTGAAATTTAGTTGTTCATTCCTTTTGCACCGATTTTAAAACCCTTTTGCTAATTCAACTGACTGTGCCTTCCCAGGGTTAGCCTCCACAGGTCACTTTTGCTCTTATTTGTGGCACACAGGTTCCTGTTTCTTGACATTTCTAGTAATTTCATGATTTGGCGCTGTCTCAAAAGCAGTGGTTCTCAACCAATGGGTCACGACCCCTAAGGGTCTCATATCAAATATTTACAAGCAAAATTACAGTTTTGAAGTAGCAACAAGATAATTTTATTGTTGGAGGTCACCACAGTGAGAAGAGCAGTATTAAAGGTCGCAGCGTTAGGAAGGTTGAGAACCACTGCTCTACAGAGTGTTGAGGGGTTGTATTGTTTGCTCGGCCTGATCCGTCCGTGGTGTGCTCCACTCATAACGAGGTTCTTTTAGCCTACCTGTGGCTGCTTGGAGTCTGCCCAACACAGGAGTATGTCAAGAATCCACCAGAAATTTGGGCAGAATATATGCAAAGAATTTGGCATTTCTGAATTTTCCCCTTCTGAAATTTCCTCTGCTCACTTACCAAACTCTGCTGTCTGGTTTTTCATGGGAGTAAGACAGAATTTTATCTCAGTTTTAATTATATGCCTGAGATTGTCTGAAACTCAGAAAGTTAATTTTATTGGTTTATAACACCTGCATCTGAAAAAGCTACAGAATCCTTGGGTCTTAGGAAAGTTTCTCCGATTCTATGGGTTTAACCTTAGTTTCGTTTTGCCTACAGTATTCACGAAGAGAGTTTTATTTGGTTTTTGTTGTTTTCTGTACAATCTGTCTGGGTAGCTAGATTCTGTGTTCGAGCTAGGTGTGTCTGCGCTGGTGACTGCTTCCTTCGCAGACCTCCCTGCGTCTTCCTCCCGAAGTGCTGTTCCCTTCGGTGCCCAGTGGTGTCAAGAGCAAGCGTTCTTGCTGCTGCCCTTCTGTGTGGGCTCTGACACTGTGGAATGGAAAGGCTTAAGCTACTGTCCCTTGTCATTCTCCTTTGCGCTTCAGATCACAAATGATGCCCAGGACCTTCTCAGATATTTGTTGGTTAACAGTACAAAATTTGAGGAAAATTTTCCTTCAGACCTTTTACCCGTTTAAAAGAATATTTTATTAGATTATTTTTATTGTTGAGTTTTAAGAGTTCTTTAATATTACAGGCATGATCAGATATGTGATCTGCATATTTTTTTTCAGTCTGTGGCTTGTGTTCCCATTTTGTCAAGTCTACTTACAAATTCTGTTTTGAATTATGCTTTTGCAGTTGACTCTAAAAACTCATCACTAAACTTAAAGTTATGCAGATTTTTTTCTTAAATTTTCTCTAGACGTTATGTAATATTATGTTTGCAATATAGGTTTATGATCCATTTTTAAATTAGCTCATTTATTTGTTTACATGTATTGGTATTTTGCCTACGTGTAAATCCGTGTCCCACAAATGCCTGATGTCCTCAGAGGCCAGAAGAAGGTGTTGGATTCCCTGGTACCAAAGTTAGCTGCCATGTGGCTGCTGGGAATTGAACCTAGATCCTTTGTAGGAGCAACCAGTGCTTTTAATTGCTGAGCCTTCTCTCCAGCCCCTAGGACCCCTTCTTATGCAATTTTTATATGACATGTGGTATATATTAAGAACCTTTATCAGCTTAATTTCTCCATGTTCCATGTCTCAATATGTGTTAGCTTCAGCAATAGAATCTGTTCTGGAGAGTAAGAAAGAGCAATGACAATAGCCTGTAATGTTTGAAGATGTCTATTGGCCCTCCCACTGACCTACAACAAAAAAGAGGTAACCCACACTTTGGCAGCTACAGAATCTAGAAGAGGCATTATGTCGCATATAGGGTAACATTATTTAAAATTTTGTTATACATGAATATGTACATATTTTAGAAAACTTCTAAGAGTGCATTTCCATATGGCTTTCAAAGGTCTTAAAGTGTTAGTTACCCTGTGGTCCTATATTAATGGGTAGTAGAGTCTTGTAGGTGTTAATGTTATGTACTGTGACCATGTGTTCTCACTGCATGGAGATAGAACCAAGGGCTTTGTATCTACTAAGCAAGCACTTTACTACTGAGATGCTTTCCCAGCCACCAGATCGTACCCTGCTGCTGCTGTGTGTGTCTTGATCAGCTTGAACCCAGGGCCTTATGTAAGCTAAGCAATGCTTTGTTATACTTGGGAGTTCCAGGAATTCTCTATGTATATACAGATTGGAGATGACAGTGTTATTTCTTGCTTTCTAGTCTATCTGCCTCCAAATTCTTTTACTTGCATATTGCCTGAATAACTCAAAGTGTTGTTAAATGTAAGTAACTGAAGATTATCCTTTAAATGGGTCATTTAAGATACTCTTTTCCTGTTCTCCAGGTTTGCAAGAGAGTATTTGGTCTCTCACTGTGAGGATTGTTCACTGGGTTTTTTTTTTTTAACAACTGGCTTTTATTAGGTTAGGGGAATAATTTGTACCTATTTTATGTGATTTTCATATTCATCATGCTAATGAATCCCCCTTGTAAATTCACTAATATGATTGTGTGTTTTCTCATTTAGTCTTCTACTAAATGAGTTATATGCATTGATTTTTGAATATTTAACTAACCCTGAATTCCTAAGATGAACACTACTTTGTTATAGGGTGTTATCCTTTTTTATAAGTATATATGTTGGATTCTACTTCTTAGTATAGTGTTATGGACTTTTGTGTCCATGTTCGTAGGAGTTTTTTTATTTCATTTTATTTTTCTTAAAAATATATGCAAAAAATTATGGGTTTTACTTAGGGTTACTATTGCTGTGACAAAATACCATGACCAAAGCAAGTTGGAGAGGAAAGGGTTTATTCAGCTTACACTTCCACATCACTGTTCATCACTGAAGGAAATCAGGATAGGAATTCAAATAGAGCAGGAATCTGAACCTGGAGGCAGGACCTGGTGCAGAGACCATAGAGGAGTGCTGCTTACTGGCTTGCTCATTATGGCTTGCTCAGCCTGCTTTCTTATAGAACCCAGGACCACCAGCCCAGGAATGTCACCACCCACAATGTGGTTGGCCCTCCCCCATCAATCACTACTTAAAATAATATTCCATAGGCTTGCCTACAACCCAGTCTGATGGAGGCAGTTTCTCAATTGGGGTTCCCCTCTCTCAGATGACTCTGGCCTATGTCAAGTTAACATAAATTTAGCCAGCAGACTATGTATTTATGCATTGCCACAGGCTCATTCTTGTTTATGAATCCAAAAATTTCAACCCAACAATAGCTAAGAATTCAGTCCAACCTGTCTCCTGGTCACAAGCTAATTCCCTCCTCCATGAGTGAGAAGCTTAGCTTTCATCCTGATGTTTATGTAGTTACTAATTATGAAATATATGTAAAATAGCATCATAGTCAATACATACTGATAGTAACATAATATTTACAGTCCTTTTATTCTTTATTTGGTAGATATTTTGTCAAAATTCTATGCTCAGTGTTACCTCTTTCAGTATAGCTGTGCTGTATTCAAAACAGTTAACAGAATTTGTTTACAAACATATTGCATTTGTTTCTGTGTCCTATTTCTGCTTATTCCTTGTTCTTGTTGATATTTTTGAGTATTTTAAATGTCATGATTTTAAAATGCATAATGTATATTTTAAATGTACAGCAAATAAATGCCATTCCTTTATCGTTTGTGTCCTGTTCTCATACCCTCATACATTCCACTCATTAGTTTTAGTAAGCAGTCTCGCTGGTTTCTGGCTTAGTCTTTCTTAAAATAATTTCTCTTTCATAAGCACATACATATCTAATCTCTTGTCAGTTTTAACAGGAAATATTTACTATAAATATATTTCCTATGCTTTGCTTTTTTACTTACCAATCTATCTTGAATGTTGCTGCACGTCAGTTTATTAAAATTCTGTCTGATTTTTGCCATGGGTCATGTGAGCTCTGCCTTCATGAATGTATCCATTAAGTGGTGCATCAGTGAATTAATGAGGTACTTCAGAGTGGGTCTGTTACTAAGTCCAGATTGGCTCAGCCCTGTAGGTACTCCTTGTGTATAATTCCTGCATCACTTTGGGATTCTGCTGGGAGCCCCCACCAGCAAGAATATTCTCAATAGATATGTTTCCCCACCTTGAAACTCAAAGCCTATATAACTGTTGGCTGAATAAACTGTTATCCTTAATAAATTATCCAGTCTGTGGTGTTCAGACATAACAACCAAAAATTAGCTAAGATAGGAAGCCTACTAAGCTCTTACTTGATTTATATAATTGAATATTTCTAAATCAATTGAATGAAAGTCTAATCTGAGTCAAAAACAGAGACATGGCTACTTAATCAGTTCCCAGACTTGAGCCAATCTACAGATGTAGGACAGCTGGGACAAAGGGAAGAATATGCCCCCTTAAGGAAGAACATTGCCAAAAATTTATATTATTACCCTTTCCTCCAGTTCCCCTAAGGTACCAGATTTTTATGAGAGTGAGTACACACATTGAGACAAAGTCATCAAAGCTTTCAGAAACTACAAGAACACTGGCTCTAACCTGACACTAACTCCACAGGACTCACTGTGTTACCAAGCCATCTGCGTGGAGACTCGTGGAAGTAAACAATGGAGTTTTAGCTCAGATCAATTCAGGGTGCCCACTGGGTTCCCGAACCCATCTGACCGCTGTTCTCAGATGAGCAATTGGAAAAGATAATGCTTGGGAGCTGGAAGAATCCCTACTTCTGTTCCTCACTCTGTAGAATGAGGACTGTTATTGTTGGGGCTGTACAAATTAATGTAAGCTGCTAGATTTACTTTGACCTAGGAAAATTGTGAATAGAAAATAACAGTAAATTCCTAAAGGGATCACAGAGGACTTAATCATCATTAAGGACCCTACAACCTTGGAAATAGGGTTCTTCCTGCATCCCATTTAACTCATCTGTATGGCTTCTACAAAAGATAAGTGAATTTAGGAGACTGGCAGTGAGCTATCATAAACTTTACCAGACCATGGCCATAGTAACAACTGCTGTACAGATTTGGGTTTATTGTTTATGCAAATTAACCTACTTCCTGGGGATTTATATGCAGTTTCTAATTTTGAAAAAAAAAAAATTCCCAATACCTGCTAAGAGAAAAAAAAAAACAAAACTAGAAACAAATTTTGTGTTCAGCTGGCAAGGCTAACAATTTGCCTTCACTGTGCTTCCTCATAATCTCAGAGGTCTGTCAACTCTCCAGTCCAATGTCATAATTCAGTTCTGAGGGATCTAGATTGTCTTGATTCCAAAATTTACTATACTGATGGATTTGTGGGGAACAAACAATCCTGCATTCTACAATCCTGAATGTTGGAATTACAAAAAATCTAAAGCCCCCAAAATATAATTCATGAAATAAACATCTATTAAAGATGTTTATTTACATTTTATGTAAAGTTTATTTGAGAAACACATAAAAGAAACACAGGGCATATCATAGGTCATTTTATATGGTAAAATAGTAAATAACCTGCAGATATCTACAAGCTGAAACACTCAAATATGCTAAGAACCATAGCACAGATCTATCAGTTATGAGCAAATCAATCATGTTTATTAAGGAATATAGCCAGACAGTGGTGGCTCAGGCCTTTAATCCCAGCACTCAGGAGGCAGAGACAGGTGAATCTCTGAGTTTGAGGCCATCCTGATATACAGACCAAGTTCCAGGATGACCAGGCCTGTTATAGACTCAAAAAACCAAAAGAAGAATAAGGAGGAAGAAGGAAATAAATATATCAAATAATAATGTATAAATGTATTCCTGTATCTGGAAGTCATATCCACCCAGAACCCAATTTTACAAGCAATCATCTGAAATACTATGACTAACAACCTGAACCTTGTTATGAAATCAGTACCATAAACCACATTACTGTGAGACCTAAGCTGCCTGTCATGAACTGGGTGTTATCTGGTTAACCAATACATAAAGTTGGTCATACTCATACAGTAATGTGCTATCATCAAATGAAACTTATGTGCAGGCCATTGTTCCTGAGCATGTCCTGAGAGTCTTAAAGTAAGTGACGTGAAGAAGCCACAGTGCCCAGAGGTCCTGGTTTCTGCTACTCTGCCTTCTCTCTCCTCGCCTGCACTGATGGCCTCTTGGAGGATTCCTTATGATCAGAAGATGAGGAAGAGAAAGCTGGTTACAGGTGGTCCTGTATAGTCCTCTGACACCATACCTGGACTTGACAGTGACAGCAACACAGCCCTTTCTGAGACATCCCTGCAGAAAGGTGGAGGGCAGTCCTCTCAGTGGCAGGACTTAGAACAGCACACCTGAAATATGAGCCTGAAAGTGTTGACATTCCATGTGAATGCTACCCAGGGATTAACCTCAGCCAAGAAATGTTTTAATAGTCACAGGAATGGGATGGCCCATTTGTACATACTAGGCAGCTGTTTCTGTGGACTCCTATCAATGCCCAACAGTGCCATGTGGCAAGGATGAAGATTATGCATGGACTTGTAACATCAACTACATTCTGCAAGGTAGTCATGACTATGGTCGCACTACATAGGGACTACACATGCAGTAGAGACTAACATTGAATGCCTTATATGGTCTCATTCCCTAAGGGGAAGGCAGGTTGCTTACACAGGTCTGATACTACCCAGGATGGGATGGTGTTTTGTTCCTGCTCGTGCGGATTCTCATTCTGGATATTGATTTTCTTCCCTGCATTTAACACTGCTGCTAAAATTACCATCTATTGTAGATGTAACCAACTGTCTTATTAAATAAGAAACACAGAACCAATGCAAAGAAGAAAGCCAGGAGATCAGAGCTAAGAGCCTTACCCGTCTGCTGCAGCTAGCCTCTTCAGCCAAGAGACCTACTTCCTGTGTGTTTGTCTTCTCATTGGTTGTAAACCCAACCACATGACTGCCTTGTCACTGCCTGTTTGTACAGACCTCCAGATCTTCTATGGTTGGTATTGAGATTAAAGGCGTGTGTCTCCAATGCTGGCTGTATCCTTGAACACACAGAGATCTACCTAGCTCTGTCTACCAAGTGCTGGGATTAAAGGCGTGTGCCACGAATGCCCAGCTCTGCTATGGCTTGCTATTAGCTCTGACCCCAGGCAACTTTATTTATTAACATACAAATAAAATCACATTTCAGTACAAATAAAATATCACCATAATCTATAGACTACAAAATGTTTTATCCACTGCCATAGTGTCTTGCATAGTATTGTTTCCAATCAAAGAACTGAGTTCACAGCAAAATAAACCTGATAAGTTCTCATGCTCATGAAATCCATGGCTTGACAGAAGGAAGGGTTGATTTTAAAGACTCTGTTCCAGCCCCATTGAGATAACAGCACTCCAAAGTGTTGGGCTAAGTTCTCCAGAAGGCTTCATCTGCTTTTAGAATGTTTGGGATGTTTGTTCCCCAATGATCTATGTGATAAAGGTATGGTTTCCCAGGGCGCTTTTGGAAGATGGTAGAAACTTCTAGAGGAAAGGCCTACTGGGAGGTTTGTAGGTCATTTGAGTGACATCCTTGAAAGGGTCTGAGATGGTAACCTCTTCCTTGTTCTCTTTTGTTTCCTGGCAATGAGTAGTTGCACTCCTGCCATGGTGTGCTGCCTTGCCACTGGCCCAAAGAGATGAGGTTACCTGATTTTGGACTGGAACTTCCAGAATGATGAGAAAAATACATTGTTTCTCTTTATAAGTTATATCTTAGTTATTTCCTTATAGCAATGAAAAGCTAACTGATAGAGACCTTAAGAACATGGTGCCATTTCTTCTCTAGTTAGGATTCATGGATCTACAAATCAAGAAATGGTACCATTAACTATTAGCTTGGAAATAATGTCAGCTTCTTCTTGTGACTTTGTGCTCTTCTGGTACAGAGGTCTTCATTCAAACGGGAAGTGTGTTTCTGCTAGGAGATGCAACAATCACTCTATTGACTTGAAAGTTAAGAGTGTTTGTGGACTCCCATGGGAGGCCTGCCTCTTTCTGAACAGAGGAGGCATGGTTGGGGGGAGTAGAAGGGGGTTTAGGGGAGGGAACGGGAAGAGAGGAGAGAGGGGAAAATGTAGGATATGTAAAATAAATGATATATAAATAGATAGATAGATAGATAGATAGATAGATAGATAGATAGATAGATAGATAGATAGATAGATACTTGCTTCTTTGAGGGGGAAAAAAAGAAAGTTGAGAGCTGTCAGCCCTTTGCAGATCCCTATGCATCTAAATCAATAGGCAGAAAGTAGACTGTATTGACAGACCCTGGTTACCAAAGGGAAGCTGGACTCCTACACAATATAGGTAATGGAGAAAAATACCTCCATATAGGAAATCTCTTGTGGCTTCTGTTCTTACTATCATTCCCTATGATTATGATCACTAGAAGATGATCTCTCATTACAAGCAGGACTATGAAGTGTCGGGTCCTCTCACTAGGTAAAGAACCAAACCAACACTTACTGAAGGCAGAAGAGATCAGAATGAGTAATGGAAGTTAGTAGTTAGACAAAGCCAGCTGTGATCATATGACCTGTGATAGACCTGAGCATTGTAACTGTCATAAGTATCTCTGTGAACTCATGTGACTATGAACACATGCTTATGCATATGTATATACTTCTGTTTTACCACTTATTCCACTGTCATGTAGCATATCTGTGAAATTTATATCATAGCATTAAAGCATTAAAATTTTCTAAATGTTTTTCTTTTTACTTTATCTTTCTAATTTCATAAATCTATATGACTTTTGAACATGTTCATCCCACATTACCTTCTCTTGTCCCCACCCCTACTGGACCACTTTTTCCCCTCAACTAGCCCTCTTCTACTTTCTAATCTATTTTGAAAGTAGAGAACAGAGTGACAGCTCAGTGGTTAAGAGCATGTGCTGCTCTTCCAGAAGGACCGTTGTTATTCACACCACCACAGTTAGGAATGGATGTCTTCTCTCTTGCATGTCAGTCTTGGTAAAGATTGGCCTAATTTGTCACGCTTTTTGAAAACCTACCTTTGCAGTACAGGTTTTCCCAGTTGGCTTTCTTTTATGTCCTTCCTCACACTCCTCTGGGCTCTGTTGACTTTGCCTTTTCTAAATTCTTGTGGTGAATCGTACATCATTGATGAGAGACTTTTCTTCTTTCCTGATGTCAGTGTCTAGGGTTCTGTCTGTATATTTTAGCACTGCTGTGTCTGACTATGTCCCACAAAAGTTAATTTGCTGCTTTTTTTTATTATTAAATTCAGTGATTTTATCATTTTCTTTGAGATTTTTCTCTCTGCGTATAGTATACTCCCTGGATTGTTGATGATGCAAAGATTAAAGATTTGCTTAGCAAATCATAGGAAGTAATTCTGGATTCCACATACAGTAGTAGATAAGAAGCTGTTTCCAAATGGCCTAGTTAAGGAGGAGACTGAGAATAAGGACAAATAGGCTCTGTTTCAAGAAGAGAGAGAGGAAGAGCTTCGAACTTCATGAGGCACTGATGAAATACCTGGAAAGTATGGAAAACTGTATGGGCAATACACAGAAAAGAGCTTCACCAAACACAGCTCCAGGCATACAGCTCCCTGGTAAAGGATGGAGAAACAGAAAGACTTCTCTAGAGGGAAGCCAGGCAGCCCTGGTGGAAAGAGACGAGCAGTCTTATTTTCACGACAAACCTACATACAACCTTCACAGGCCTTAAACCCAGTTGCAGGTTTTGGTGAGATGGTATTCCCCTGTAGGATCGGCAGTGGAGACAGATACCACATCACATGCTGTATGAGGTAGACGGAAGGAACCAGGTGCTGTCTTGAGAAAGAACAGAGTGTTTGAAGCTGAGTTAACTTGGGAGTCTGATAAGGTCGACAGCCACAAGACAGGAAGCCTGAATTTAATCTGCTACAGTCCCAAGGAAGGAGACAGCCCTGGGTCAGGAGACCGTTGTGGAGAGTGGAGGGGCAGATGACAACAAGTGGAAAGTATATGTAGCTTAAAGTACAACTTGGATGATGAACTACCAGGTAAAGGTAACCTTGACATTGGTTATCAGATGAGATTAGCCCTAGAGTTTAATAGCCCCAAAACTAAATTAGGCAGGTGGACCAACTTCTGGAGCCAGCTCTCTGTCTGCCTTGTCATTGATATAGAGTCTAAAAACATAAAGCTCCAGGATCTACTTGATACCCATGGATGCATCCTCTAGCAGGACGATTAAATTATTTAGAATGTCTCAGAGGTGGGAAGACAGGTCCATCGCCTATACAGTTCTCAGTGCTGTGGCTGCTTCCTATACCCATGACACACTCAGGAAACATCCAAGCTGGATCATTAGCCACCTCAGAGGGTACAATCTGGAGAGTCTAAATAGCATGAGAGAACCTGCTCAACCCACAGACAATGAAGCTAAGTGGGGCTGGCAGAAGCCAGTGGTAGTCATAGAAGACAAACTACTGAGAGAAGACAGTTCTGGAAGATATCAGATACTTTTTAAATTTGGGCTCAATACCAGCATAAACTATTGACAAAACAAGAGCCCACAAGTTCAACCAGCCCTGCCCTCGTAAGCATAATCAGTCTACTGTGTCCAACAGCCACAGGCCCGGACAGAAGCTGCTCCAGCACATCTCCCCGACCATTTGTCCTCCTGTGCTTCGTCTAATTTTGTTACACACTTTTCGTCACTGAACATCTTTTTTCTTTGATTTGTTTTTCTTTCCTGGCACCTGCACTGACCCCTTCCTCCCCATCCCCGCTGTGCTTTTAGTAGTGTTATTGGGGACTTCTGTTGTTGTTGTCATTTTCTTTAAAATTCGTGGGTTTGTTTTGTGGTTTCCTTTTTATATTATCAATTTGAGTTTGTACTTATTGAGAGATTCTTATTACTGAGATTTTTTTCCTTTCTTCCTTTTTTTTGTTTTTTGTTTTTCAAGACAAGGTTTCTCTGTGTAACAGCCTTAGCTGTCCTGGAACTCACTTGGTAGGTCAGGCTGGCCTTGAACTCACAGAGATCCACCTACCTCTGCCTCCTGAGTGCTGGGATTCAAGGCATGCTCTACCATGCCCTGCTCATTTTTTCCTCCTTTTTAAAAATGTCCCTCCCACACCATTTTCTCCTGTCCTTTTGTGTTGTTCTTTTCCTTCATGTCCCCGTGTCTGTCTCTGATTCGATGCCCTTCCCTGCCCACTTTACCTCACTCACTTCCACATTTACCCTGAATTATCTCAGCAGCCCATTCTACATTAGCTTTTTTCTTTTTTAAGCTTTTTTTTGTTTGTTTTATAATCACTGGGATTTATTGTGGGGTTTAATTCATTTCACTTGTTTTATATATCTGTATAGTTTGGTGATACCCTTAGAATCATCTCCTTGCTGAGTGGGCACAAAACAGGAAGGGGGTGGAGAAATGGAAGGCTGTCCTTGTACCATTTACATTATAACTGAAGTGACGCACATTGAATGAAAATAGAGGCTGGACTAAACCAAGGCATATCTTGAAACCTTTGAGGGGCCATTGCAACAATAAAGAGAAGTAACTAATCAACAGTAGACTCCTGGTGGCAGCATGGCCCTTGGACACCAACATAGTCTCAGGTGGCTGACCAGACTCCAGGTATCACACAGCAGGAGGCATGAACATCAACTCAGACCCTGGTTGGTGTAGGGCCACGGACCCAGACATGGCCTTCAGCAGCAACCTGAGCCTGGACGACACCATGGCCCTGGGTGGCAGTGCAGGCCACTCAGGTCAGCATGACCCCAGTGGCAGCATGGCCCTCACACACCAACATGGCCACAGGTGTCATCCCAAATCTCAGGCATCCATGTGGCCTTTGGTGGCAACAAAGGCCACAGACACAACACAGACCCTGGATAGTGTAGGGCCTTGAACCCAGACATGGTCCTTAGTTGCAGCTCAGGCGTGGATGTCACTATAGCCCTGTATGGCAGTGCAGGCCACTCAAACCTGTATGGCCTGGCTGCAGCATGACCTTCAGACACCAAGATGGCCTCAGGTGACAGCCCAGACCATGGGCATCCATGTGGCCTTTGCTGGCTACATAGGCTATGGATGTCAACACAGACACAGGCTGTGGTAGGATCATGGACCCAGACATGGCCCTTAGCAGCAGCCCAGGTCCAGAGGTCACCATGGCCCTGGGTGGCAAGCGTGCCACTCCCATCAGCCTGTTCCTCACCACCTTCGCTTCTTCAGTTCCTCCTCTCTCCACAGCACACAAATTGTTCTGCTTCTCTTTCTCTCCCATTTCTCCACCATATATTTGCTCATCATAATGGTACTTACCTACCTGCATCAGGCAGGCCTGTGGATGCCTTCAGAGGACCCTGGCATGCCTGTGTGTTTCTAGCCTGAAGCATTTTTAAAAAGTGTCTGTTACCTGACTCTTCCTGGACACTCTTATAGAGCATAAAGAACTGAAACTATCTTTTACCCTAATTCTAGCAGGGCAAGTGTATTGCAGAGCTAGCATTTGAAGGTCTAGTAAAGCTAGTGTCTGCAGAACCTATGGCTAGGGGTATGTACCCAGTCTGATAACTCTGTACTGACCTTAGATACTAAGGCACAATCAGAGATGTTTGGGAATGGGCTTCTGAAATCAATATGGCCTGTTTTCTATCAGTAAACCATTTTTTAAGATGTCAATAATTTTAGGAGATGTGTTTATGTTAGTCAAATTTCCACTGTTGGGGAAAAAAAAGACTTAAGAAAATCAAACTAAGGGAGAGGTTTGGTTTTGGCTCATGGTTTCAGAAGTTTTAATTTTTGTTAACCAAGCTCCAATTGTTTCTGAGAGTGTGATGAAAGATATTTTGTCAAGTGAAACAGAGGAAAATTCACCAGATGGACGACAGCCAAAAAGGCAGGAGGATAAGGACAATATTTACCCTTCAAGGTCATAAGCAAAGTGACTGGCTCACTCCAAATAGACTCTACCTTCAAAGTTGCCACCACTTTCCAATAGCCAAATATGTTATGAACCTACCAATTGATGAGAACAGAGTTCTTTTAAATCAGTTACTTTCCACATGTCCCATCTCTGCCCTGGGGACCAATTCTTCAATACATGAGTTTCCAGAGATGTTTCAAATCAAACCATAACACACACACACACACACACACACACACACACACACACACACACATCAAAAAACAAGGCTCAAGTGTAGCCAAAAGTTTTCCTGTGTCCCACAGCCACTGGGTCCCAAGTAAACACATAGAGGCTTATATTAATTACAAACTGTTTGGCCTATGGCTCAGGCTTATCATTAACTAGCTCTTATAACTTAATTCAAAACATTTCTATTCATCTATGTATTGCCATGTGGCCATGGCATGGCATTACTGGTCTGCTGACATGTTGCTCCTTGGGTGGCAGGTTCGCGTCTCCTCTGAGTCCATCTTTCTTCTCCTTGTCTCTCTCCTTAGATTCCCTGCCTGGCTCTATTCTGCCTTGCCATAGGCCATAGAAGCTTCTCTATTAACCAGTGGTAGCAACACATATTCACAGCATACAGAAAGACCATCCCACAGCACTTCCCCTTTTCTGTCTAGTCAAAAAGGAAGGTTTTAACTTTACCATAGTAAAATTATATATAACAGAAGTTATCAAGCAAGAATTATATTTGCAATATCTAATCTATTTGTATTTAGCAAAATTAAAGAAAATATTCTATCATCTATCCTATTTTTGTGAGTCTAAAGTTTCTTATCTAATTTACCTTTTATCATGATTAAGGAAAACTATAACTATCTAGTCTTCAACTCCATCAAAGACCCCAGAAGAATATAATATTACCTAAGTAAACAGGAAGTGCATTGTAAGCAACTTCCAAAATTCTAGAAATGACAGAGACATCTGGCTGCCTGGACAGTCACCCAAAGTTCCTTTGTAATGTTGGGGCATCCATCTTCAGCCTACAGGCCTAGAGTCTCTGGCAGACTTTTTTTTTTTTGTCACCTTGGTTTCATACCCCATTTAAACTATCTCTAAAACATCCAATAAAATGACTAACAAGAAATATCCCCAGCCATACATCCCCAGGGAGTTTTCTGTTCCTTAATTTGTGCTTTAACATAATTGTAAGTGACCAGCAAAATCTTTACTAGATACACCAGGGATTCCCCCAAGACTTAATATTTCTCTTTTTAAATTCTGTAACAGTGATGTCCTAAAACAGCTAGAGGGAAACCACCATGTCAAACAGGTTAATTGATCATACATAGGGAAAGAAAAGGCTCTAAGTCAGATTGCCAAGAGTGGCTGCAATAAAGATGTTTGAATAAAGATTAGAGAGAACCCTTCCAAAAAGTTTCCTCTCCATTCCCAGACCAATAAGCCTCCAGCCTCCTCATCTCAACAAAAGCCAAGACTATTTTAAAAAAAAAAATGTTAGAGGTTGGCAAGATGGCTCAGTGGATAAAGGTTCCTGTTACCAAGTCTGATGGCCTGAGTTCAACCCCAGGAGCCACAAAGTGGAAGGAGAGAACCTACTTACTCCTAAAAGTTGTCCTCTGACCTCCATGTCGTGTTGTGGCGCTTGGGTGCTTAATCTCTCTCTCTCTCTCTCTCTCTCTCTCTCTCTCTCTCTCTCTCACACACACACACACACACACACACACACACACACACACATACACACAGAGAGAGAAAGAGAGAAACCATATACATACATATACATATTATATACATACATATGTATGTATGTATATATATGTATATATGTGTATGTATATATATATATATATATATATATATATATATATATATATATATATAATATGGGGACTGAAGTGATAGCTCAGCAGTTAAGAGCACTTGAGAGAACCCAGGTTCACTTCTCAGCAACCAAACGATAGATATTAATGGTCCACAGCTCCAGTTCCAGGGTATCCAATACCCTCTTCCAGCCTCTTTACACACTGCACACATGTGGTATACAGACATACATGCAAACAAAACAATTCATACACATAAAATAAATAAGTCTTTGTTAAAAGAATTTGCATCTACTTATATTATTGTATTTTGGGGGCACACATGTAGAGATCACAGAACAACTTGTAGGGATCTGCCCTTGCCCTCCACCATGTGAGTCCTGGAGATAAAACTCAGAGCATCATCAGGCTTGGCAGCAAGATGAGTCCTCTCTCCCATCCAAGAGCCAAGACCTAATGAGGAGGGCCATCTTCCTCCTTCACCACCCCAAACCACCTAAATTCACTCTGTGTGAAGTTCTAACAAATTTCCCAGTGCTTGACTTCCCAAGATGCCTGGCAAGGATACTGGAAGCATCACTGTAATATTCCTCTTAATCTCATACCATTAAGCCCCAAAGTGTTAGCCCTAAAATCCTCAAGGTCTTAACAACTAGAATATTTTTTCTATCTAGCAAAGGCAGTATATTTGGACATTTTAGAACAGATTAAAGTGAAATCTTTTCTCAGAGAAGTCTATATTGCCAAAATTCAGAAAATAAAAAAAGGTTTGTACCTTTTGAAGAAGAAAAAGAAGAGGAGGAGGAGAATTGAGTGTAACTTTTTTCTTTTTTTTTTTTTAATTTTTTTTATATATAAAGGAAAACTTCAGGGTGAGGGGGAAGGAGAGAGGAAAAGATACAGGGAGGGTGTGTATGTGTGGTATGTATGGGGGGGTTGACAATGGATTATAATAAAATTAGTTTAGAGATTCATTTGTTTTATACATGATAAAGTTTGGTGGTGTGTAATTATATTAAATTGTGGAAAGCACACCATGCATTATAAAGAAAACGCAAAAAAGAGAAAACAAATTTAAAATGTTATTAAATAAAATTTTAATGGACATGGCTATGTGAAGGTTCTGATATTACCAGGAATTTAACAGAACTCTGCATGTGATACTTACACAGAGTCCACAGTATATGTCATAACATTGCACTGTGGGCCAGATGACTGCTAAGTGAAATTTTCATACAAAACCTGAAAAACTCATTTTCTTGATTTTCCCTTCACCCTCCACCCTCATGAAGTATACTCCAAGAACAGTTTTTTGGTGTTTGTTTGTTTGCTTTTTGTACCATCCTCCAGGATTTAATATCTTACTTTGGTTTGGTCTTTATTTGTCTATTGTTTATTATGAGACAGAGTTTAACATTATACCAGACCCTGAATTCACTTTGTAACTTATACTGGCCTCAAACTTTGCAACAGTCTCCTCCATTAGCCTCTGGGTGCTAGACTTACAGACATGTGCCACCATGTCTTGTCCCAAAACACTAAAAATTATTACCGTCTAAGAAATCTGCCGTCCAGTTAACCAACAACGTTTCTAGAACTGAAAGAAAATTAAATTTGTTGTTTTCTCTTTTTTGAGTTTCCTTTATAAGGTATGGCATGATTTTCTCAATATAATCACACACCACCAAACTTTACCATAATCATACATTCTATATGCCATGTAAATTCTTACAAAGTAAGTTATTGTGTAAGAAAATAATTTGACTGTACATTCTTAGTGACTTATAGTGTATGGACAAAGTAACTGCAAAAAATTTGCACTTCGTTTATAATTTCTAAGATAAAAAAATCAGTAATATGTTATATTTTCTTGACTCAAGATGCTATGACTAAGAACAGGGGGAGAAAAAGTAACTAAGATAATTTAACTAGGAACCAGGAATACTTGCTTAGTAAGAAAAGTGAGTGCTTTCCAATTTTTTGTCCCTTAAAGTGAGAGAGGAACAGAGGGAAGAAAATGAGCCTAATGTGTAAAGTTACCTCTGCACTCGTGATTTCCAACTCCATTTTGCCAGGGCACACTTGAGAAATGGATTCCACAAGCCACTGTGAGCCTGATCTAACCTGGGATTAGGAGGACAAACAAACACAACAGGGCCAAACTCACTGGCCAAATGGGTCAGTTTGAGCAATAAAAGATAATTTTATCTTTTATATCTTTTATTTACATTATTACTGTAGTTCATTAAATCACACTGAATGCATGAAGAAGGGTCATGAGTCCATATTGACAAAAAAGCATTGAGTTGAATAAAGAAGATAAATTGAATAGCCTGTATTAGTTTTGAATCCTTTAATCCAAAGTGTTATTGTTTTAATTCACTTACCATCAGTAAGAAATATAGGCTTTATAAGTATTAAATGCATAATGCTTTCTGGCCCAAAGAAAGATGCCAACAGAATGTTCTCTTAAGCTATGATAAACACATTAAGAATAGCCAAATTTCAGCCAGATGCACTTTCAAATATCCATGAACAGCTTGTGTTCAAGAAGATGAAAAAATTACAAGATATCATTAAACTCAAAAGTTTCTATAGCAAGTTTTGTTATAAAAATTTCTGACTATTGAAATCTTATCAAGTGGAAAGGCATTTAAATATATATATGCATATATGATATATATTTTCAGAGTTAAAATCAAAAATCCAAGTGGTCAGCCCAAATGGTAGCAGGTACCCCTTCTATAAGGGACAGAATCACGTCTTGTACACAAGTTTCACCCAGAGACTTGCTTTTTGTGGATCAAGCTCTGAAATTCAAAGTTAATCACAGGGAAATGGAAGTAATTCTATGTGCACTTCACAGATACAGAACAAGTCAGTGTTCTATTACTAGGTATAAAATTCAAATTTCGGGGTTGGGGATTTAGCTCAAGGTAGAGCGCTTGCCTAGCAAGCGCAAGGCCCTGGGTTCAGTCTTCAGCTCCGGAAAAAAAGAAAAGATAAAAAAGAAAGAAAAAAGAAAATTCGAATTTCAGAAGAATATAAGTAGCATAATGTTTGCCATAAATAGATTGAGAAATCAGTGATGTATTTTCAAGTTTGACTCAAAAATCTCTGCATTGGAATTCTTAGATACGTATTTGTCTATGTTTTAACGTTTGGGTCTTTTTTAAAGTCAAAAGTGAATTTTCGACCTTAATTCGCGTTTGTAAATGGGGGGTGGGGGAGGAAGAGAACCACCAAGAGCTCCAATTTCGCCGTTCGGAAATCCGGCTGGATGTAACCTGAGCAAACCGAAGCAGACCCGCCCCCTCCCCCTGCGCCCCCGCCCCTCCCCCCTCCTTCCCCCGCCCCCTCCTCCCCCCCCCCGCCTCCTCCTCCCCCTCCTTCCCCCGCCTCCTCCTCCTCTCCCCCCTCCTCCCCCGTCCCCTCCTCCCTCCTCCCCTCCGCCTCCTCCTCCCCCTGCCCCTCCCGCCTTCTCCTCCCCCCGCCTCCTCCTCCTCTCCCCCCTCCTCCCCCGCCCCCTCCCCTAGCTCCCTGAACAGCCTTGTTCAGGAGTGCGCGTGCGCGAACGTGGCGGCGCCGCCCTCCCCCGCCCCGCGGGTTTTGAGCCTTGTCGTGACGTCTGTGGCGTTTCAAAGCCTTTTTAAAATGTCTCCCGACGGTTACGCGACGCCCTCGGTGGCCGGTGCTCTGGAGACGCCGAGGCCTCACGCTTGCCGCACGCCGGGCTGCAGCCCCCGCGAGGGTCCGACGGCGCCGCCGCCCGGCCTCCGGGCCCGGGAGCGGGAAGGAAGGCCGTCGGCCCGAGGGGCTCCCGGGCGCAGGAGTCCCTCTGCTGAGGTCTGCGCGTCCCCAAGCCTGGAGCTGAGGGACCGAGGATGTGCACCCTCCAGGAGCCGTCCCTTACAACCCAAGGCGTGCCTGCCCTCACCTTCAAGAGTTGCCTTTTGCTTTTGGAGCTCACAAAGCCTTATTGCATTTGATCAGATAGTTAACGCTCCATGGATTGGGCATCTATGGATAATGTGACGTGCTTTCATATCTTCAACTTCAAAACGAAAGTGCCAGAAAACAGACTTTAAACTTTTAACTTACAATAAAATGAATTTATTTAACCCCAGTAGATTATTTTAAACTAGTGCTTTTAACACATCTGTGTTCCTTACTTGGTATAAGCTCCCACACACCAGAGTTTTATTTCTATGAGTTTCATAAATAATAATTAGTAGTTAAGTGCCATCTATCACAAATCCTGAGCGAAGGAGAATTTGAAATTCTAAGTCTTCCTCACAAACCCGAGGTTGGGTGTGGTTACCACCTTTTCCTGGGGTGGAAACTGAAATGGGGAGTAAGCAGCCCCAGCCTCCTAACCCCAGAGCCTCTGTACTTTATCCCATACCCCAGCTTTATCCACTTCTGAGATCTGTAAATATTTCTAAAGTCCAATTTACTATTTACCCCAAATGCAAGGTAAAATATTTGGTGAAAATATGATTCACAGTGTACGCACAAACCTCAAGTTCACTGCTTCCGTCACCCGCCGGTCTACTCAAGTTTTTTAATACATGTCCACTATTCGCTACTTGTTTCCTTTTATAGATATTTTAAGCTACAAACTGGTTACACCACGATAAACCCATCATAGGTTAAAAATAAAATATACACATGGACACAAAGTCAGCATTAAATAAAGTTAATTAAAATCATAAGAACTTACGTGTTATAAAAAAGAAATTGGTAGAGCCGGGCGGTGGTGGTGCACGCCTTTAATCCCAGCACTCGGGAGACAGAGCCAGGAGGATCTCTGTGAGTTCGAGGCCAGCCTGGTCTACAGAGTGAGTTCCAGGACAGGCGCAAAGTTACACAGAGAAACCCTGTCTTGAAAGAAAGAAAAAAAAAGGGAAATTGGTAATGGTGGTAAATCTTTAGTTTAGAGTAATGGTAGCTTACGTAGAAAGAAGTGTAATATAGCTCATCTTCCAACTTTTCATGGTTTGATTTATGACTACAAACTACAATGTTTTAACTTTACAGTTGTGTAACATCCATAAGCACTCAACAGACCTTTCCAGAGCTAAGGATGTCCTGTATCACTCTCATGGGAGTTAATAATCATCTCTGATATTTGGTAGGTAACACATTTAATAAATTCATTTTCCACCTATTGGTATTTTCAACCTATGATGGGCTTATTAGGATATAACTCATTTGCAATTTAAAATGTAGTATAAAAGGAAACAAGTAGTGAGTGGACATTCAGTTAAACTTGAGTAAACGGGTGGTGGAAGCAGTGAACTTGGGATTTGTGCATACGCCGAGTCATGCTTTCACCAATACCTTGCATTTGGGGTAAATAGTAAACTGGACCTTAGAAATGAATTGTTTATGAGGTTGTCTTAAAACTGAAACTTGCAAAATAATAAATTGCATAATAATATATTTTATGTGATACCCAGAAGTTTGAGGCACCCTGTTACTCTTACCCTCCTAGACTTCACAGTTCAGAGTTCAGAGCTGTAATTTTATCTATGTGATAGCTATTGAGGAAATATGTGGTGTAATTTCAGTAGTCTTTTTTTTTTTTTTTGGTTTTGGTTTTGGTTTTTCAAGACAAGGTTTCTCTGTGCAACCCTGGATGTCCTAGAACTTGCTCTGTAGACCAGGCTGACCTTGAACTCAGAGAAATCCACCTGCTTCTGCTTCTCGAGTGTTGGGATAAAAGGCGTGTGTGCCACCACCAACCACCTCATTTTGGTACTTTTAAATTTTGCCACACTCACTATTTTTCCTTTTTTATTTGGGGTTTGGCACAATTGCACTAAATGAGGATTCTATTAAAATGCTCTACAGTTTACATTTTTAATATTTTTCTCCTGTTCCTCTGTTCAGAACTACCCAACTTTTATTCTCCCAAAATATTTATTTTAATAATTATTATTATCCTAATTTCTTACATAGAGCATTGAGATTCAAAAAATTAAATATTATGACCAAGGTGACAGACTAAACGATATTATTACCATCAAGTAGAAACTTGGAGTTGTATGAATTTTGAATTGTTTATAGAAATAGCTCTCTTTTATTAATTTGCCTTCTCAAAACCTGTAGTTCTAAAATTAGAAGCACATAGCTGTCACATAAAAAGTAGTCACTTGTCACCTGTAAGAAAAACAAAAACCAAAAAACTTTACCAAGCAGCTGAAAAGTGTAGTGTGGTAGTGTGTAACCTTCATAATTAAAAATTGTAACTTTAGTGTCATTGATCCAAATAGAATCAGTAATACAAGTTAAACTACACACACCTCCTAAGTTCATCAGAGGGAAGAATTCTGATACTGTATTGAATGACACTTTCAGAGATTGTTTTGAATGACAGAGTAAGATTGTTGTTCTCTTCTTTTCCCCCAAAAATATGGCATGAAATGAATGCTTTATTACAAAAATCAGAAAAGATGAATCTGTGGTTTGGTGGCCAGACCCTGAGTTTATGTTCAGTATCTGCTTTTCTATATTGTAGATGGATCCCTGTGATTCTGTGCCATGTCTGTTTCTCCTGGTTTTCCTATGCTTGCTGTTATTTACAGCTATGGTCATCACAATCACATCAAAATCACTTTTCCTCCCTGCAACTCTGTGTTAAATTCCAGTCACTTGTTGGCTGTGGTCTAGAATCTGTCTTGCAAGCTGGGGGTGACCTGACCTGAAAGGAAGGACAGGTAGGAAGTCAGGGTGTTGCTAGGAAGTCTTGTTATCTTGCTGTAAAAATCGAATACAGCATCAGAATTTGGCTCTGATGAACTTAGGAGGTGGTGTGTGTTGACTTGCATCACTAATTCTATTTGGATCAATGAATGATATCAAAGTTACAATTTTTAATTCTTATGAAGGTTGCATCTAATGATCTTGGCAAGTAGTTCAACAAATGTCTGCTGTTTGTATGGCAGCTCTTGCAGCCAATAGCTGCTGGGAGTGATTTAATGCACCTGGAGACCAGCACTAACAATCATTATAGCCTGAAAAGTGCACCGAGTTCACTGTGCTTTTTTTCCTCCTCTTCAGTCTAAGGACCGACTAATGCTCATCAGATGGTGTTTGAAAATCGTTCTCATTGTATCATGATTAAAGACATAGTTTAAAGGAGAGGTGAGCCCTGAGGCAGGCCAGTGCTCTTTAACCAGTGAGGGGTCGTTTTCCTAAGAACTCCCTTTAACTATGAGAGAGCAATGGTTTCATCTGAAAGAGACTGCCACGCTTCATCTTCCCCCACCCCCATCTCGCTGAGTGATAGCGCAGATGTGGCTCGTTTTGAGAATACAAGGAAGGAGCGAAAGGGGTTAGGGCGAAGGCAGGAATCTTCAGCCATGCTTCCAAACTCCTCCCGGTTCTTCCTAATCATTTCTCCCTAGTGCTCCTGGTGCCTCTCCCACTTGAAGGTGTGATGCCATCGCCCCTAGCCCTGTGTCGCTACCTCCCTGGTGAGCTGTCGCCGTCGGTGGACTCGCGGCCCTGCAGCAGCCCCTTGGTGGTCCCGAGGAAGGCAGAGAAGCTCTTTCTGGGGGCCACTCCTCCTCGGGCCCCGCGGCTGCCACGCCGGCTGGCCTGGTGCTCCATCGACTGGGAACAGGTATGCCTGCTGCACAGGCTGGGCTCTGGAGGGTTTGGCTCGGTGTACAAAGCCACTTACCACGGTGTTCCTGTGGCCATAAAGCAAGTGAACAAGTGCACCAAGAACCTACGTGCATCCCAGCGGAGTTTCTGGGCTGAACTCAATATTGCAAGGCTGCGCCACGACAACATAGTCCGGGTTGTGGCTGCCAGCACGCGCACGCCCAAGGGCTCCAACAGCCTAGGTACCATAATCATGGAGTTTGGGGGCAATGTGACTCTACACCAAGTCATCTATGGTGTCCCCCGCTCTCCGGGGCCTCTAAGCTGCAGCAGAGAGCAACTGAGTTTGGGGAAGTGCCTTAAGTATTCCCTAGATATTGTAAACGGCTTACTTTTCCTCCACTCACAAAGCATTTTGCACTTGGACCTGAAGCCAGCGAACATTTTGATCAGTGAGCAGGACGTCTGTAAGATTAGTGACTTCGGCTGCTCCCAGAAGCTGCAAGATCTGTGGTGCAGGCAGACGCCCCCTCACCACATAGGAGGCACCTACACGCACCAAGCTCCGGAGCTCTTGAAAGGAGAGACCGCCACGCCCAAAGCCGACATCTACTCTTTCGGCATCACCCTCTGGCAGATGACCACCAGGGAGGTGCCTTACTCTGGCGAGCCTCAGTGCGTGCAGTACGCCGTGGTGGCCTACAATCTGCGCCCGTCGCTGGCGGGGGCCGTGTTCACCGCCTCCCCGACGGGACAGTCGCTGCAGCGCATCCTCCGGAGCTGCTGGGAGGCCCGCGCCCTGCAGAGGCCGGGTGCAGAACTGCTCCTGAGGGACCTGAACGCTTTCCGAGCGGCACTGGGCTGACTCCGTCCAGCCTGTGCTGAGATCAGCTTTTTGTTTCTGTTTATTTTTAAAGGATGTTGTGGAAGAAAACATGCCCCTAGGGCATATTTTTAGAAAATAAAGTTACTGAGAACTTCAACGTGAAGTGCTTTTCCTAAGACCCCATGGACATCACTGATGGAAACCAACCTTTATGGTTCTGTGTCCCCTTTCTGGGCTCCTGGACTACTGTATCATCTCCATAATATTGCTGTAGTCGGATTTGTTACTGAATGAAAGAGAGAGAGAGAGAGAGAGAGAGAGAGAGAGAGAGAGAGAGAGAGAGAGAACATGACTGCTCCTAGTATGGTGAAGGACATCTGGGAGAGTCCACAGTGGACATGACCCTGAGCCATGTGTAGAGAGGGAGTAGGGGAAACTAGGTGCGGCAGCCAGGAGGCCCCAAAGAGGAGGGATAACCTAAATGGCTGGATTATATAGGGAGGGGCCACTGGAGGAAAGACAGCCCAGCCTCTGGGCTGGAGAATTTAGGGAAGGAGTGGGGTGTTCAACCAGGAGAGCCCTGCAACAGGTTGGGAGGAACTGAGGGATACTGGGGAAACTAGCTGGCCAGCGTACGCTTTGATATGTTAAACAGGCACCTCAGCCTTTTGTCCAGGGTTTGAAACCTAACAGTCACTGATAAAGTACCAAAAAAGAATGCCACTATAGACACGCCACATTTTTTTTTCTGTAAATTCTCATGTGTCACATCTCCCTCACCTAAATTCAAGCTTCAGTTTGCCTGCAACAAAACAACAAAACCAACACTTTTTGTTTGTTTGTTTGTTTGTTTGTTTGTTTTTTTCCAGACAGAGTTTCTCCGTGTAGTTTTGGAGCCTGTCCTGGAACTCGCTCTGTAGCCCAGGCTGGCCTTGAACTCACAGAGATCCGCCTGGCTCTGCCTCCTGAGTGCTGGGATTAAAGGTGTGCACCACTGCCACCCGGCAAAATCAACACTTTTTAAAAGAATGATTGGCCGGGCGGTGGTGGCGCACGCCTTTAATCCCAGCACTCGGGAGGCAGAGCCAGGCGGATCTCTATGAGTTCGAGGCCAGCCTGGGCTACCAAGTGAGTCCCAGGAAAGGCGCAAAGCTACACAGAGAAACCCTGTCTCGAAAAACCAAAAAAAAAAAAAAAAAAAAAAAAAGAATGATTGTTTTCTCTTCCAGTCCATAAGAAAATATCATTTGCAAGCACTTTCACATAAACTTTACAAATTGAAGTAAATTTTTTAAGCAATAATATTCTAAATGATTTGTAATTGCTTACATTTGAACATTGCCATGAGCAGAAAAGGTGCAAAAAAAAAAAAAATACTAGGTGTCTTTTGCCTCAGATTTGAGCTCAAAAGCAGATGGCAAAATGAAGTTGTGCTGTGGGATGTAGCTAGAGTTTTCCTTCCTGGCCCACGATCAGGGCAAATCTCTGTCACCCGCCAGTCCCACAGCCGCTCAGACCCGACCAAGTAAACACAGAGACTTACAAACTGTATGGCCATGGCAGGCTTCTTGCTAACTGTTCTTACAGCTTAAATTAATCCATTTCTATAAATCTATACCTTGCCACGTGGCTCGTGGCTTACCGGCATCTTCACATGCTGTTTGTCATCGAGGCGGCTGGGCTCTCTCTGACTCAGCCTTCCACTTCCCAGCTTTATTCTCCTCCTTGTCCCGGCTATACTTCCTGCCTAGCCAATGGCCAATCAGTGTTTTATTTATTGACTAATCAGCAACACATTTGCCATACAGAACATCCCACAGCAGTGGGGACAGACAGAAGCCCAGTAAAGAGTGAGAACTGAGTTAACGGCAAAAGACCAGTGAAATTGTATTGCTTTTTCTAGAAGTCAAGATACTGAGTATTGTGTCTTGATGGGGTTTAGAGAAGGAAGTGGTTGGCTCCAGTCATTGGAACAGCATTGGCTTTCTCTTAGTGACAGCAGTGTCCATTGTGGAGGGAGCCCGCCCGGCAAGTACAATGGCTGGGAGAGTTGGTGGCCCATGCTTGGGGAAGAGGCTGTGTGTACTGCCCAGAGAAAGAGGAGGCAAGAGACAAGGAATGTGTGTGGTCCTTTGGTTCTGTTTTGGGATGAAGAGGTAAGTTTATTTGTAAATGAAAGCTGAAGAGGCAAAGATTACTGGTGAAGTTTTAAAAGTCAAAGAGATAAAAGATAGAAGCTATGGAAAGATTGTAGTCTTGGAGAAAAGGGACATCTCTCCCAGGATGAGAGGTAAAAGTCGGGCAGGGCTGCTAGTGCAGGTGAGTAGGAAAGAGGCACTGTGGGGCTGGAGAGTTGGCTCAGTGGTTAAGAGCACTGGCTGCTCTTCTTCAGGTCCTGAGTTCAATTCTTAGCAACTACATGGTGGTTCACAACCATCTATAGTGGGACCTGATGCCCTCTTTGGCACAAAGTCATACATGTACATAGAGCACTCATACATATTTAAAAAATAAATAAATTTTAGGGTTGGGGATTTAGCTCAGTGGTAGAGTGCTTGCCTAGTAAGTGCAAGGCCCTGGGTTCGGTCCTCAGCTCCAGGGGGGAAAAAAAAGAAAGAGGCACTGTGGAAGCTCAAGGCTCTGGGCTTCTACTTCTTCTGTCTAGAGTGCTGGGTAGGAGGTCTACAAAGTGAATTCTGGTGTAGAAGTGCTTTTAGGGCCGGGCGGTGGTGGCGCACGCCTTTGATCCCAGCACTCGGGAGGCAGAGCCAGGCGGATCTCTGTGAGTTCGAGGCCAGCCTGGTCTCCAAAGCGAGTTCCAGGAAAGGCGCAAAGCTACACAGAGAAACCCTGTCTCGAAAAACCAAAAAAAAAAAAAAAAGAAGTGCTTTTAGGGGAAGCCAAAGGGAGCTGTCTTGGGCCAATGAACATTGATAGAATGTTGTTAACTCTGTCCAGGTAGCTATGGCCAAGAAATAGGTCTCTGGCTTATGATGGTTTGTCATTCAATTTGGGCTGCTACAACACTGTGACAGAGTCATTCAGCAGAAACTACACTTGGGTCTTTTCCTAAGCTATCAGTAGGCAGTCTGAACACAGAACCCCAGGTCCATTGCTTGGCAGAAAGAGCAAGGCTCAGCCTCCAGTCACAGTAATGGCTCACAGTTGCTGTGCCTCCAGGGGTCTCTGTGGTCATAGGTGCAGTGTGCTGACTGCACTTTTGGAGTTTTAGGCTGAGAACTGACCACAGATCTGAAAATATTTAGGAAAAGAATTGTATTAACTTGTACAAACTTCTCCACTTATTATTTTCAAAACAATACACTGTAACTGATATTTACACAGCACATCCACTAAACTAGGCATTGCAATCAATTGGCAGATAATTAAGGAAAACAGGATGTGTAGGCTATGTGCAAATACAGTACCATTTTATGTAAGGGACTTGTGAGGGTCCTGCATCTAGTCCCCGAAAGAACACTGAAAAATGCTATATTCAACAAATGTGAAAGATTATCAATACTTTATTATTAAGTAGGTTTTGTTAGATTAGATGATTTTGCCCAGCTATAGTCCAGGTTAAATACTCTGAACCTGTCTGTGCATGGGAGGCTATGTGAAGCTATGATATTCAGCAGGTCAGGTAAATTTTCAGAATGATGTTTTCAATTTACGACGCCTTATTGGGCCAAATGCCGGAGTAAGTTGTAGAGCACCTATACTTCCCTCCTCAGGGATGCATCTCAGGTAGAGTGTTCTAGAATGTGCACGACCCCAGCCTCAACTTCCAGAAATATAAAACTAATTAATTTAAAATATCATTCTTTCTGTTTATTTTAGCAAAAAGAACTACTGTTGGCAAGTCTTTTTTTTTTTAAAGATTTATTTATTTATTATGTATACAGTGTTCTGCCTGCATGTACACCTGCGGACCAGAAGAGGGCACCAGATCTCATTACAGATGGTTGTGAACCACCATGTGGTTGCTGGGAATTGAACTCAGGACCTCTGGAAGAGCAGTCAGTGCTCTTGACCTCTGAGCCATCTCTCCAGCCCCGGCAAGTCTTAAATACAATACATTAAGAAGGCTGCAATGGTTTTCTCTTTTTATTTATTATTTTTGTTTATCTTGTGGTGGCGCACGCCTTTAATCCCAGCACTCGGGAGGCAGAGCCAGGCAGATCTTTGTGAGTTCGAGGCCAGCCTGGTCTACAGAGCGAGATCCAGGAAAGGTGCAAAGCTACACAGAGAAACCCTGTCTCGAAAAACAAAAAAAAACAAAACAAACAAACAAACAAAAAAGGAAGGCTACAAGTAGAACAATCTTCTGTTCTACTGGGTTAAACTATGAGTCTAACTATATTGAATGCCTTATCCTCAGACCATCATCCTGCTACACAAGGTATATTTTAAAGGCATGAAAATCCAGAATTGACTTCTAAAAGGCACTTTGCCACAGCTGAGGCCCAGATGTCTTCCTTTCTGAAAACCATACCAAGTGACAAATGAACACAGAAGAATCAACTCTGCACGTTCTGTAATCCATGAACTTGTGAGACCCAAAGAAACTCCAGGATGTAGTGA
Organism: Peromyscus eremicus; assembly: GCF_949786415.1. Lineage (NCBI taxonomy): Eukaryota > Metazoa > Chordata > Mammalia > Rodentia > Cricetidae > Peromyscus > Peromyscus eremicus. The sequence continues at coordinate 7,595,164 of NC_081417.1, read as the reverse complement.
GAGCCAAAGACTGGACCAATACCACAGGAAGAGTGCAGGGATAAGAGGGAAAGAAACCAGCCAGTGTGAGATAATAGAGACACCTGGAAAACCAGATATCCTCAGAATCAGAGCCCCTTGGGGAATGCAAAAGTGTGGGGTTGGGGATTAAGTCTGGGAACTGGATTAAGAGCAGAACTGTGCTGCTGAAAGTTGGTAGAGGAAGGAGAAAGAGGTGTTGCAGTGTACATCACTATAGCCAGACAATGGCAGTGAAAGACCCCTGAACATGAGAGGGTCACCTGGGAGCAGGGCAGAATATAAGAGAAGCTCAGAGGCTTCCTGAGCCCACTTTTTTTTTTTTCCAGAGAGAAAGAGAGAAATAGAGCAAAAGCTGTGGCTTCAAAGAGAAACCCTGAAGAAATGCCATGTTTGAAGGGAGCAGGCAGGTGAAGGAAGCCTTTCAGCTCTGGAAGACATGTTGACTGAGCTTGGGCAGGTGTCTAGGCTGTTCTGCATGCACTAGCCCAGTCAGATGACGTCATGCATGTCTGAGAAGTCAGCTCAGAGTATTTAAAGAAAGATCAAGACAGAATATGAAGACTGAGTCAGATTGTGGCAGGAAGAGACACAACCTACCAGTGATAATCCTTGCTCAGAGAAGTAGCAAATGGATGTTGTCCAGCAATAAGGACGTTATAAACAGACAAATGATGTAACAAAATACAACCAGTGGCCTAAATCTAAAGAGAAATAGACAAATAATCATAAAACCTTTCTAAACTCTGAGCTTTTTAAAAAGCTTATATTTATTTGGAAGGGTGTTGAACATGCATCTTGTGGAGGCCAAAGGGCAACATGTGGAAGTTGATTCTCTCCTTCCATCATGTGGGTTCCAGGGATTGAACCCAGGTCCTCAGTGCCATTGCCCACTAAGCCATCTCACCAGCCCAAAATCTTTTCTCCCTTTTTAATGTTTATTTATTTATGTTGTGCATGCATGCCTGTATGCCATGGCACATGTGTAGTGCTCAGAGGGCAAATTTTAGGAGTTAGTTTTCTCCTTTTACCTTTATGCAGGTTCCCGGGATGGAAGCTCAGGTCACTAGGCCTTTGGTTATTATGATCAATCCACATGAGTCTATTTAATGGGTAATAGGGATTTATTAAGATATAAATTGAGGAAATACACTCACGATTACAGAACGGAGTAGACAGCTGAAGTCGTCCTCTGATCTGACTGGGAGCAAATCCACCTCACAGGCAGGAGCGGGGAGAAGGGTCAGGTCACAGACAATGGCAGGAGCACCACCTCCTTCAGGCCCTATAGCCCAAGGTCATGGGCGAAGCAAATACCACTACATTTGGTGGCAAGCCTACTGTGCCATCTCACTGTCACAACTATTACACAGCTGTGCTGAAAGAAAACACCAATCAAAGCTGTAGGAACCTTGAGAACAGTAATGTAAACAGATTATTACTAGTGGGTAAATATAGAGGAGTTAGAATTTACCATCTTAAATAGTAACATAAAAAAAACCGAATTAGTTAAATGTGTGTCAACATTTAGAGAAAACAGAAAATTAAAAGAATTATAAAAAACAGGAATAAAGTCAAACATAATGAGTTTTAAAAAAGGAAAACAAATAGGTTTGTTGAAAAAAATCAACATACATACCACTATGAGAAAAAAAATCTCAACAGTGGAGAATACAGAGCAAAACGAGATTTTTTTTTTAAGTTAAGAAAAATGCTGTTTGCATAATTTTTGAAATAAAACTTAACACCTAGAATATATGACTTTCTAGGCAACTTACCCGAACTAGCCCCAACAAACACAGAGCACAAACTGACAGTTTATGTGGAATAAATATAGTTATTCAACTTCTAACCTACTTACCCTAGAAGACACACTTGAAAGAATAGCATTTATACAGAAACCTAATTAAGATTACTTTAAAATGGAAGAAGAAAGAAACTACAAGAGCTGGAGAGATGGCTCACTTAAGACACAAAGGCCACAGAAAACCTCGTAAGTTGTCTTTCCATGTGATGGGTCAGTGAGGAATGCTGAAATCTAAATATCAGATGGTCTATGTACCAAATCAATAGCTTTTAGAAAGCATGCTTAAATCTTAAGTAAACAGATAAATAAATGGTTTGCAAAGAACTAGAGCAAAATTGGGAAGATCCTGTCTCTTTCCTCAAATAGTTTTCCTTTCCAGCTCTGTGAAGTTTGTCCCCAACTTCTCCTGGCTCTGAGATGGTGGCGCCATTAAATTTTCCCAATGATTCATAATACTGGAACACCCGAAACTCCATTCTAAAGTTTCATAGTGAAGCCATCTGTATTCCCTAGGTCGGTAAATCTGACAGCACAATCCTGCATTTTCTGTCTTTTAAAAGAGCCGAGTGACTTTAAGTCACTCACAAAGAAATGGCACCCTTTCCATATTTAGCTTCAAAAATTCGGTTTCAACATGTTTCTTGATGAATATCTGTCTAGTATTTTACACCTGAATGTGAGGTCTCTGTGGAAATGGCAAACCACTTCTTCAGGCTCCTTCTCAAACAGAGTCTCTCTCACTAAGGATTTCTCTGTACTCCCCAAGTTTTTCAGAAAGCAGTTCTTCCTTCTGCTGCTGACCTTTCTGGAGTTTCCATTTTTGAGAGTCCCAGTTCACCTTCTCTCAATCTGATCCTGCTTCTAAATCCAAGTGATTTCCCAGTAGCTCAGCAGCCTGAAGGGACTGGTTCTCTAGGGCTTTGAGAACATGTCGATAAATCCATTACCTTCCATTTTTCTCAGTGGTCTTGGTGCTGGACTGTTAGTAATGCCTAAGAAGTGAGTGAACTTCAGCTCACGAAAACCTATGGGTACACACACACACACACACACACACACACACACACACACACACCACCTTCCCCACCCCACATTCCCCTCACCAAGGTCTCAGGCTCACAGCAGTTGTTAGGACCACAAACCAGCCATCACTTCCACATCCTCACTGACTGCAGCCCTCTCAAGATAGAATGCAATTTTTACCAAAGAGACTCAAAAAGAAAAATAAATGAATTCCTCTTTAACCTGACTCAGCACACACATATAACCAATGTTAGTTCTGGTAATTATATCATGATGGGATAGGATGCTAGCATTCATGGACTCTAAATAGAAGATGTACAGTAATCATCTATGTTATCTCTGCAACACTAAAATACTTTTCTGTGCATCTTTTAGATTTCTGGATGTTTAAATTTCACACACATAAGGACTGGAAAGATGGTTCAACAGTTAAGAGTACTGGCTGCTCTTCCAGAGGTCCTGAATTCAATTCCAGCACCATATGCAGCTTACAGTATCCAATTCCAAGGGATTTGACCAACTCTTCTGGCCTCTGTGGGCACCAGACACATATGCATAGGCAAAACACTCACACATAAAAAGAATTCACACACAAATATCAGCACAATAGCAATCACCTTACCAGAAATCATGGGAGTCATTCTCCCCAAATTTAGGAGCAATAGAATGCCCACTATGCTGTGGCTGTTTAGTATTTTTATTGATCAATAGTACTTAAAAGGAAGAAAATTTTAGTTTTGCAACTATAGCAAGGAAAAACAAATTCTGTTTGCAGATTCTTTTTTCAGGATATGAACCTGGGAGGAGGTGGGGGCAAAAAAAGAGCCAAAAAAAAAAAATCAGAAAGCAACAAGCACTCAGGAGGCATTGCTTCTGTCAGACTAAACACATCCTATAAAACCTGAACTGTGATAACACGAGCTAAGAGTGTGACTATGCCGGGCCACTGGGGGGAAAAATTATTTTTATAAAGACAGACACATGCAGACACACGGGAATTCTGGATGTGATAAGATGATGTTTGAAGACAGTGGAGAAAAGACCAGCTGGTTGTTTGTTTGTTTGAGACAGGGTTTCTCTGTGTAGCCCTAGCTTTCCTGGAACTAGGTCTGTAGACCGGGCTGGCCTTGAACTCACAAAGATCTGCCTGTCTCTGCCTCCTGAGTGCTGAGATTAAAGGTGTGTGCCACCACCGCCCAGTTAAGACCAGCTTTTTAATAAAATCGTCTATAGACATCTATGCAGCCAACTGGAACCAAAGGATTCATCCAGACTTCATACCACATAAGATACATCCCCAAAGGGTCACTTAAAAGTTAAAATATGAAGTTATGAGAAGCCCCAGAAGGCAGGTGTGAATTCCTTTAAAATATCAGAGTGGGGATGTCCTCCTAAAGTCATAAAGAAAACTTGATTTTCAACTGCAAGAAGGAACATAGGTGCATGGGAAAACATCAGCAGTGTTTTTAGAGCCAAGCTGGGCTCTGTTGGATGATGCTAGTAAAATTACAGATTGGTAGTAATTCCTGGAAAAACGATCTGGAAACATCTATTTACAATCACTTGGAAAGTTTAAGCTGTTATAAATACAGACCCAAGAACAAGTGCATTCTTTGCAGCACTTTTGTAGCAGCCAAAAGGAACTCGCAATAGGAACTAGCCATGGTTTATCCCATCACAAACCCTGTGCACTGACCACAACAAGCGAGCCTTTCACTTTGCTGGAAAGCCTTCATATTCTCAATTAAAAGCAAGGGATAAGACTAATGACTACAATGAACATGCTTTCTTTTGTAAAGGAAAAAGAAAAAAAGCAACTGTCTTTATTTGTATACAAACTCCAGAGGAAAACTGAAAGAGCCAGGATAAAGTGAGACTGTTCATTGTGTATCGTCTATAGAAATCTGAGAACTGAACCATATTTCCTGCTGAAAAAAATAATAAAATTTAATAGTAAAAAGTATTTACGCATAGTCAAAGACCTATTCCCTAAAGCTTGCCTTAAAACAGTTTCAGTACACCCTTCCACTGCCCTTCCCTTCCTCTTCCTTCAGCCAACAGGAGCTCAATAAATGTGCTTTGAAACCTGCCGGGAGCATCGTTTCTCTCTGACTGGTCCTCAGCAACTGATAGGGTCACGACATTTGAAGGAGAAAGAGACTGAGACATCTGGTCTCTGCCCGGTCCTTCAGATAAGCATGGCTGTTGTACTGTCCTCTGCTGCCTTCGTTAATCTGCAATCACCTTCTCTATTCTTGATGCAAATCCTCATTTCCTCCACCATCATGTCGGAAATGTACTATTATATGCCAAGAACTGCTTTACAGAAATAAATATTCACAACTAATCTATTGACTATCGCTGTTACTTTGTTTTTAACTATCAGGATACTGAGGCCCAGTGAGGACAACCTGTCACAAGGCAAAGATGGGAGTGTGACCCACACCCTGAATTATCATTTCCTCCACCTGGGATGGTGGTAGTGGCAGAAAAAACAAACTATTTTTAGCTTCATTATTTCAAGTGCTTAAAGAATGTATATGATTCATACAAAAATAATTGTTCAAATGTTAGGGTACTTACTATAAATGAAACAGAAAAGACACGTGAGAAATATGAGCTTCAAGGGGACAATGACCCTAGTGCAGACCTAATCCATGTCATCCCGTCACAAATCATTGTCATGTGTTCTTATATTCAAGCCTGTGTTACCAAATGTACACCCTCAACACCATCATGTGTGGAAGTGCTTACAGGATCAGATAAGAAGTCAGAGAGAGGCTGATGAAAATTTAAACTAAATTTAAAAAAAGAAAAAGAAAAATGGAAGCATAGATGCATCTTAGGGACATATTTCAACACGGTAACTCTAATCCTAATTCTGAACCATGCAATAAGTGTTTTGTTTTGTTGATAATCAATTTAATTTTACATGTATTGGTGTGAGGGTATCAGATCCCCTGGAACTAGAGATACAGACAGTTGTGAGCTGCCATGTGGGTGCTGGGAATTGAACCGGAGTCCTCTGGAAGAGCAGTCACTGCTCTTAACTCCTGAGCCATCTCTCCAGCCTGTTTGTTTGTTTTTAAAACAAGGTCTCACTATGTAGCCCAGGCTGCCTTCCTTTTCTAAAAATTATTTTACATTGTGTGTGTGTGTGTGTGTGTGTGTGTGTGTGTGTGTGTGTGTATGTGTGTGCTTATACGGTCATACCATGACATATGAGGGGAAGACAGAGGACAGCTTGCAGGAGGCAGTACTTCCTTTCTACTATGTGGGTTCTGGGGAGTGCTGCAAGCCACGGGAAAACGTAATGGAATTCAGCTACTATCACTTAAGAAGTCTTGGTGATATTTTAGCTTTTTTATATATATTAGCTGATTCCTACAGTGATTTTCTTGTAATGCTATGCGTGCTTCCAAGAACTCCTAACAGTGTATTTATCTAAAATACCTATCAAGCATCCAAGGCCAAACAAAACAACACCTGTCTCCTAGGTCAGGAGGATAGCTTCATTTCTTGTGCAATTTAGGGTGAGACCCTCCTCCCTTACAGCCTTACTAATAGACTCCTAATTTCTTACCTAACCACTTCTAGGAATATAGATTGAGCACATAAACTCCATTCTTGAATAACTGATCGTTAGCATTCATTTGAGTTGTAAAAGATAGACTGAGGAGGGCTGGAGAGATGGCTCAGAAGTTAAGAGCACTGGCTGCTCTTCCAGAGGTCCTGAGTTCAATTCCCAGCAACCACATGGTAGCTCACAACCATCTGTAATGAGATCTGATGCCCTCTTCTGGCTTGCAGGCATACATGCAGGCAGAACATTATATAAATAATAAATAAAAATCTTTAAAAAAAAAAAAAAAAGATAGCCCGAGGACCACTGCCTGAGGAAAATCCTTACCTACCTTTATGACCCCATAAGAATTCAAGCCTGGTGACCTTGCTCTGGCAACGGATTGCTATGGCTTTGGTTTATAACTGAACACCTCAGAGACTGAGGAGAACTGAGGTATAAGGAGAACGAAGAGAGGATATTGAGGATTTGGGTGGGAGAGAATTTCTGAATAGAGAACTGGAGGTCAGGATGGAAGATGAGGAAGAGCCAGATGGGAAAGTACTAGATGGGTAAGAACGAGATGAGAAGGAACTAGATGAGGCAGAACTAAGATGAGAAAATTAAGATAGAACTTAGAGGGGACGACAGATAAAGGTAGAGACAAATCAGGCAAGAAAGGCACTAGGCTTGAGTACAGAACTGAAGCTATCTAGATAGGATTTTATCCCAGAGGAATAACGTAGATGGACAAAGAGCTTGGTGTACCTAGATTCATTTCCCGAAAATAAATCTTGCTGTTCATAGTTTCTCTTCTGAGCCCCTGGAAAGTATATTATTAAGGCTGGTCCTTTAATAATATACAAGACGGGAAATAACTCAGGGTTTTTGTTCGTTCGTTCGTTGTTTGTTTGTTTGTTTGTTTGTTTTTGGAGACAGGGTTTCTCTGTGTAGTCCTGGTTGTCCTGGAACTCACTCTGTAGACCAGGCTGGCCTCGAACTCACAGAGATCTGCCTGGCTCTGCCTCCTGAGTGCTGGGATTGGAGGCGTGCGCCACACCATCCAGTGATAACTCGGGTTTTTAGTATTGGCAACAAACACTGACCAAGTGAGCCATCTCCATGGTCCCCCGCTGGCTTTTAGTTCACAACCCTGTCTCAGCCTCCCTTGGTGCTGAGATTATAGGTAAAGTGTCATCACCATGCCAGGCTTAAATATGAGTTCTAAGAAACAACCTCAGAGACAAACAAAGCATTCTTTTTAATTGTCTTGGTATATGTGAATCAACGCACTCACGTGAGAACCACTCTTTCTACACTCACAGGCTCCCTCCGAAGGGGAAAACATACAAGATGAAAAAGTCCACAAGCCGGGCGGTGGTGGCACACGCCTTTAATCCCAGCACTCGGGAGGCAGAGGCAGGCGGATCTCTGTGAGTTCGAGGCCAGCCTGGGCTACCAAGTGAGCTCCAGGAAAGGCGCAAAGCGACACAGAGAAACCCTGTCTCAAAAAAAAAACAAAACAAAAAAAAAAAACAAAAACAAAAAAAAAAAAGTCCGCAGTCGCCTAAGGAAAGGCAGCAATGGAAAAATAAAACAAAGTGAGCACACTGCTGAGTAGGGAATCAGATGACAAAGAGGGAAAGCTGGAGGGAATAAAGAGGGCCTCCGGAAGACATTTAAAGAGAAAGGCAGGAGGTTGGTCAACATGAGGGAGTAACAGTAGCCAGGGCCAGATGCTGTGCCCTTCCAAGAGAGGTCAAGGTGCGGAGCTTCCCTGACTGGGAAGTGGAAGCAGGTTCCCCCTCTTTCCGGAGCAGTAAAGCACAGGACAGACACTGTTCAGTCAGTCGCAAACATTTGTCAAATGCTGAGCAAGGTTTAGGTCCCAGAGAAACGGGGAGTCTTTCCACAGAACCCTCTGAAGAGTAAATCATATATGTTTTCTCTCATATTTTTATATTTTTGGTTGTGAGCCTAGCCTTTAACGGCTGAGCCATCTCTCCAGCCCTCTCTCATATTTTTTAAATGCCGTGGCAAGGGGTGCCTTAGTAGACCCTGTAGCCATCATTAATGGTCCACTTCATTGTGTCTTTCCATAATTATTCATAACGTGTGGCTATTGTGATTTTAGTCACATAAATCCTGGCCGAGGCTATTCTGTACACACAGTTAAGTTCGGTCTTGGTGTGCAGGCAGAGCGTTGTCCCAGCGCTTCTTTTGGTAGTCATGCTTTGGCTTCTACTTGTTAGCAGCTTTCTGGGGTGTTTGAGAAAGTTGCAAATATAGTCAACAACATATTTTCTACAGCATTACTATCCTGTATTGCCTTTAATTAACTTTGAACACTAACTACCAGATTCTTTAAACTCTCTGCTCTCTGAAAATTTCATGGATTCTTCCTTGTCTAATAAAATTTAATTTTAGCACTTTTTTTTGAGGGGGGGTTCTGAGACAGGGTTTTTCTGTGTGATTTTGGTGCCTGTCCTGGATCTTGCTGTGTAGACCAGGCTGGCCTTGAACTAACAGAGATCCACCTGGCTCTGCCTCCTGAGTGCTAGGAATAAAGGAGTGTGCCACCATGGCCTGGTCACTTTTAGCACATTTTATGGACCTTGTTTTAAACCCCCAGTTAGAGCAGCAATTGGAACTCAGCTCCAGACATTGGGAAGACCATAGTAGCTGAGTTAACCCTAACAGTTCCTCTACTCCATATCAAAATAATAATTATTATTATTGTTATTAAAAGGTAACAAAAAATGGTTTCTCCTCGACTGGGGAGGCACTCTTCAAGTGAAAAAAAAATTGCCCACATGGCATGTTAGCGCAGGCAACTGAAAGGCGGCACCAGGGGGCGCTCCTGGCCAGAGACAGGGCAGTCGCCAGGGGCTACAGGAGCATTTTCCTGAGCACAAAGCTAAGGTGGGAGATGCTGTGACCCCAGGAGCATGTTGTGAATACTGTGGCCTGCATACTGTCTACTGTAAGAAGCCTTCATTCCTAAGTATACTCAGGCTTCTAGAACCCTAAGGACAGAGGCTGGGTGTAGTCATACTTCTGCCTGGGAAAGGCCAGGAACCCCAAGAGTGAATAAAACATGCTTCCTGTTTTTAAAGAGTCTAGCCTACCACATCAGTTTCACTAAAACTATTTTTTTTTCAATAAATACTTTACATACCACATACCAAAATCATTTCCAGATGGACTAGAGGCCATATGTAAAACCTGAAGAAAATAAAATTGAAAGGTTATTATAAATTTGAAGACAGAAAAGATTTCAAAATATAAAAGCCATGGAAAAACTATAGAAGAGATTGCCAGGATTAACTACACAGTAGAGATGACTTCTGAATATCAAAATAGGGATAAAATACCGACAATGGACTCAAAGAAGTGTTTGTTAATATATGACAACAAATAAAAATGAAAACTCATCTTGACCCAAAAGAGAAATAAAAAAAAAACCTTGAAAAGCTGATTCAGAATAAAGGAAATGCATTGAGGGGCAAATGTGCACCACAGGAAAATGTCATCTCTCGTGTGTTTGAAGGTTTGCACATTAGAAACGAGCTCTCTTAAGAGACACGTGCACACGATTCTCAGTGCTGATGAGGCTGTGGTGACACAGGATCTCCTTTACATGGCTAAGTCACTACAACTTTTTGAAAAGCAACTACAAATTGGCAGTATATCAAGAATCCAGCTTTTGCTGGGTGTGGTCATGTCATATACAGGCCTCTAATTTCAGTATTTTTAGGAGGATGAAGGAGGAGGATTGTGAGTTCGAGGCCAGCCTGACTATATAACAAGGCCCCAATTAAAAAAAAAAAAAAAAAAAAAAAACCTAAAAATATTTTGTATTTAGTACTCAGTACATAGGCTTTGGGAAAACTGTCCTATGAAATACTATGCAATAACTTTAACTATGAAATAATCACTAAAAGTCACTTTATTCTGCCAAAATTTTTAAACAACATCAACACCCAAAATGGTCAAAGTAAATAAGTTTGTTCAGAATGTGATGGTTACTATAGTAACATAGAAGTGGCTAATTTACAATGCTGGACAGTGGTGGCACACGTCTTTAATCCCAGCAACAGATCTCTGAGTTCGGCACCAGTCTGTACTACAGAGTGAGTTCCAGGATAGGCAGGGCTACACAGTGAAACCCTGTCTCAAAACAAAACAAAAGGCTAATTTGCAAAGTGAATCAAGTGGGGGAAATATAAAACTAGTCAGTGTGACTATAATGTATGTTTATTTATTTACTTACTTGGTTTTTTGAGACACGGTCTTTCTGTTACATAGACTGACCTAGAGTTCACACTGTAGCCCAGGCTAGCCTCACACTCCAGCCTTCTGAATGTTGGAATTACTGGTGTGAGCCACCAGAGCTGTTTATACGTGGATACCACTGTTTCATTGTAACACTGAGGTTTAAACATAGTGTTCAGGCATGCTAAGCCATCTCCAACAGAGCCATTTCCCATCTCTTGGTTCTTTTTGTTCTTCTTGGTGGTGGTTTTTTTTTGTCTGTTTGTTTTATTTATTTTTGTTTTTGAGACAGGGTCTTATTATGTAGGCCAAGCTGGCCTTGAACTCACAATATAAACCAGGCTGGCTTCAAACTCACAGAGATCCACCTGCCTCTGCTTCTGTGGTGCTGGGATTAAAGGTGTGCACTACAATATCCTGTTGTGGGATATTTGTACACTGTGTGAAGATATTTGCTGTGATTGATTTAATAAAGAGCTAAATGGCCAATAGCTAGGCAGGAAATATAGATGGGACTTCCAGGCAGAGAGAAGGAAACAGGAGATGAATCAAAGCTCAAGAGAGTTGCCAACAAGAATGGAAAGAATTGACATACAGAATGAACAAAAGGTAAAAAGCCACATGGTAAAACATAGATTAATATAAATGGGTTAATTTAAGTTATAAGAGCTAGTTAGGAACAAGCCTAAGCTATAGGCTGAGCTTTCATAATTAATAAGTCTCCATGTCATTATTTGAGAGCTGGCAGCACAAAGAAAAGTCCATCTACAATGCCCAGCTTCTTTGTTCTTTTAATTCACAATCACAATAGAAGTTATTCTAAGAGCACCTATTTAAACAATAAATGAATGCTGGGTGGTGGTGATAGCACACGCCTTTAATCCCAGCACTCAGAGGCAGAGGCTAGCCTGGTCTACAGAGCAACTTGTAGGAAGACCAGGGCTACATAGAGTAACCCTGTCTCAAAAAATACATATATAAAGAATTACTTGTGCCACTATATAATAATAATGAACAACCTGAAAGAGATTTTAAAAACTAGTTTCATTTACAATACTATCAAAAAAATAAAATATTTAAAAATGAATTTGACCAAAGAAGAGAAAAACATGTTTCTTTGTTCTTACTTTCTAGAGACCTTATTAAGATATGATTCAAAAATGTGATTTTTTTCCCCTATTGAAAGTGTCTGTTTCAGTGGCTTTTGGTGTATCTAGAGTTGTGTAACCAGAATAGAACTGAGCATTAGAATTTTTTACCACGTTTCCCCCACTTTCACTCCATTTTACCCCCCAGCCAGCCTTAAGTGACCACTGACCCACTCTCTGTCTCCACAGAGTTCCCTAGTTTTGACATTGCATAGAATCGGATCACATAATGCACGGCCACTGTGACTGGCTTGTTGGACAGTCCACTGTCTTCAAGCTCACTCCTTTCATAGCATACCTCAGCATTCTGCCCCGTGAAGACAGCACATTTTATCTGTTCAGTAGCTGATGAGCATCTAAGCTGTTTCTACTTTGGGAGATGTTATGAATTATCCTGATACGAATTATCCTGATATGATCACCTGGACAAATGTCTGTATAGAGAAATATTTTCATTTTTATACATACCTAGGGCCTGAGTAATAACACTTTTAAAAATGTTTTTAAAAAAACATGTAAAAAATATTGCTTTCAAAATTTGCTGAATTGGCTTACAACCCAAGGTATATATGCCACTCTGAAAAGACCAAAATTACAGATAATAGGCATAGAAGGAAAAAAAAACTATTTTTCATTTTATTTCTTTGGAGAAAAAGAAACAGAGACAGAGAGTAACCAACCACACACACATGTGGTCAGAGAACAACTCTGAGGAATGGGTTCTCTCCTACCATTTGGATCTCAAAGATTGAATTCAGGTCATCAGGCTTGGCAGCAGGTACCTTGATGTACTGAGCTATCTCGTTGGGCCTAAAGGCATAGAAAACATTTTTTTAAAAGAATCATAACAGAAAACTTCCCAGAGTTAGAAAAAGAGATGCCAAGGAGACATTTAGGACACCAACTAGACAAAATCAGAAAAGAACTCCCCTCCTCGTGTTATAATTAAAACAAAATATACTGAAAAAATTATTGAGAGCAGAAACAGAGAAACATCACGTCACGTATCAAGGCAGGCCCAGCAGAATAACAGCTGGTGAATCAACTGAAACTTTAAAAGCCAAGAAGCCTGGGAGGAGGTGTTTCAAGTTCTGCAAGACAACTGCCAACCCTACTATGATCTCCAGAAAAGTTATCTGTCATAACGGAAAGAAAAATAAAAGCTTTCCACGATAAAAATAGTCTAAAAGAATTCACGACCACGAAGTCAGCTCTACAGAAACTATTTGAAGGAATGAAGAGAAAATCCATGAGGCCACAGGAAAGAATAAACCACACTAGAATAATAGTTAAGCAAGAGAGGAGGTGAGGGCAGAGGGGAAACACTACAAAATCAACAAAACTGCAAGAACCACTATACACCATTCAGTCATAACACTGAGTAATTAATGATCTCAGTTCCCCAATCAAAATGCACAGACTATTGATTGGCTTAAAATGCAGGAAGCATGTATGCCCCAATCACAGGTCCACCCAACTTCATAAAATAATATGAAGACACAAATTAACTCTAGCACAATAGGAGTAGCAACTTCAGTACCTCACTCTCACCAATTGACTAGTCTAACAAAAAAATAGAGAGATATGTGAGTTAAAAGATGTCATACATCAAACGAACTTAACAGATATCTACAGAACATTTCATCCAAATACTACAGAAGAATTTATTGCTCTCAATAGCTCATGGAACTTTCTCCAAAATAAATCATATGTTAGAGGGAAGAGGGAAGAGAGAGAGAGAGAGAGAGAGAGAGAGAGAGAGAACATGAGGAGAGAACTGTGGTGGTATTGTGTTCCCCAAAATATTGTGCATGCTAATAAACTTATCTGGGGTCAGAGAAGAGAACAGCCACAATATTAAACATAGAGGTTAGGCAGTGGTAGCACACGCCTTTAATCCTAGCATTTCAGAGGCAGAGATCTACCTGGATCTCTGCGTGTTCAAGGATAGATATAGCCAAGCATGGTGACACACGCCTTTAATCCCAAGAAGTGAGCCTTTAATCCCAGGGAGTGATGGCAGAAAGCAGAAAGATACATAAAGTGTGAAGACCAGAAACTAGAAGCTTTTGGCTGGTTAAACTTTTAGGCTTTTGGGCTTGTTCTGTCTATCTGATCTTCCAGCATTCACCCCAATAACTGGCCTCAGGTTTGATTTTATTAATAAGACCCTTTAAGATTCCTGCTACAGAGAACAGGGCAAGTAGGGGTTGTTGTGGAATATTATTTTAAGGTGTGTTACATTTGTTTATGCTGTGGAACATTTGTTTAATGATGCAAAGATGTGTTGCATTCTTTTATGTTGCATTTGTTTAACTCTGTGAAGCTGTGTTACTTTGCCTGTCTAAGACACCTAGTTGATCTAATAAAGAGCTAAATGGCCAATAGTGAGGCAGGAGAAAGGATAGGTGGGGCTGGCAGGCAGAGAGAATAAATAGAAGGAGAAGAAAAGAGAAAGAGGATCAAGGACAAGAACAAGGAAAGGAGGAGAACATCAGGGGCCAGCCACACAGCCAGCCATGGAGTAAGAGTGAAAGTAAGATATACAGAAGTAAGAGAAAGGTAAAAGCCCAGAGGCAAAAGATAGATGAGATAATTTAAAGTTAAGAAAAGCTGGCAAGAAACAAGCCAAGCTAAGGCTGGGCATTTATAAGAAAGAATAAGCTTCTCTGTGTGAATTATTTGGGAGCTGGGTGACAGGTCCCCCAAAATAGCAAAGAGTAAAAACAACCAACAACAAGGTTGTAGATCTGGGAGGAATTGGGTGGTAAATATGAAAAAGTGCATTTATGAAATTCTTAAAGAAATAATAAAATATTATTAAAAAAACAAAACATATATTAGGACACAAAACATGTAAGATGAATTGCTAAATGGTTTTATTAATAAAAAAAAAACCCAGAGCCAGATATTGGGGTGAAAACTGAAAGGTCAGAGGAATAGGAAAAGCCACAACCAACCTCATTTTACCAACTCCTCAGCCTCCAAAGAGACCTACTTCCTGTATATCCATGCCAGCTTGCCTTTCTGTCCCTGCCATCACACTTCCTCTCTCTGCCTAGCTCTGTCATTTCCTGTCTGTCTGTACAGACCTCCAGGCGTCTGTAGTTAACTAGTGCTGGGAATTAAAGGTGTGTGCCATCATGCCCCGCTCTGTTCCCAGTGTGGCCTTGAACTCACAGAGATCCAGATGAATCTCTGTCTCCTGAATGCTAGGATTAAAGGTGTGTGCTACCACTGCCTGATCTCTATGTTTAATATAGTGGCTGACTTTTCCTCTGATCCTCAGATAAGCTTTATTGGGGTGCACAGGTAAGATAGCACCACAAAAACATAGATGAACAATTGCATCAAAATTGAAATAATTACTTCTATCTGCTCACAATGGAATATGACTACAAATCAGCAGTAAGAGAAACCCTGGAACATGCATAAATTCATGGAGATTGAATAATCCTCAACTGGATCATGAACGAGTCCTTGAAGAAATCAAGAAGGAAAAATTTTAAATCGTAGAATCAAATGAAAATGAAAACACGATGTCCCAAAACTAATGGGACAGAATGAAAGCTGTCTTACAAAAGAAGGTTTCAGTTCTGCATGCTTACATTAAGAAATCAGAGGGACTCAAATAGAGAGCTTAGGGATCCCTTTCAAATAAAGAACTTCAGGATTTCTTTAAGGGTTTTTTTTAGTTTTTTTTTTTTTTTTTTCCTCTCACTCTGTAGACCAGGCTGGCCTCACAGAGATCCATCTGGCTCTGCCTCCCCCGAGTGCTGGGGTGAAAGGTGTGCACCACCACTGCCCAGCCTTAACAGTCCCTCTTAAGGACATAGAAAAAGAAGAGGACACCAGATCTCAAATCAGTATAGAAAGAAAACATTAAGAACAGGGCAGAAATTAATGAAATGGAAGCAAACAAACAAAAAACTGCCAAGAATCAATGAAGCAGGAGTTTGAACACTGCATGTGTAGACAGTGCTTCCCCAGAAGACGTTGGTTATCAGGTGAAAATCTCGGTGCCAGCCATGAGTTATCGGTCAGCGAGGCTTCCCACACAAACAATGCAGGCTATTGCTGTGGCTATTGCATCACCACCAGAACTAGATGGTAAGACCTTATTGTTGAAGCACAAGTGGGTTGCAGGACAAAGAGAGCTCAATCTGGTACCTCTTTGCTGGCTACTCTCGTAGTTTCCCAAGGTGCTGTGTAGGCCACTGGACAAGAAAAGTCATTGGTGGTATCACCCAGTGGTGCACCTAGAA
The DNA here is from genome assembly GCF_949786415.1 of Peromyscus eremicus. NCBI lineage: Eukaryota > Metazoa > Chordata > Mammalia > Rodentia > Cricetidae > Peromyscus > Peromyscus eremicus. The sequence continues at coordinate 7,579,066 of NC_081417.1, read as the reverse complement.
CACCACGCCAGGCAAGATGTGCTCACTCGCACAGTACTGGTGTGAAGGTTCTGAGGGTGACCAACTGCTTTCTCACTGTATCTGGGGCCTGATTCACAGAAGAGAATTTACATCACCTACTGTGAAGCTGGTCACAAGCCGTGGCATGGAAGGTCATAGGCCCTATGGTGGGAACCGACTATTGTTACTGCTAAATGGTGGTATTGTCAAATGGTCTTCTAAATATTTATGTTTTGTCCCATAGATTAGTGCTGTGCCTTGGCCAGAGAAGCTTCTTTCTGCAGCAGACGGCAGGCAGTGCAGAGTCTGAGGATGCGGAGGATGCTGGGAAAAGCTGTCTTCTGGACACTACATGGCTATGGATGGTGCTCAGGAATTGACAGCAGCAGTGGTTACCGATTCCACGTAAAGAAGTCAACTGAATTGATAGAGATACATTGACTGCACGTCAATCCAGCATCCTTACCACTTAAACAATCCCGAATCTTCCAATTTATGAGCATAGGGTAGGTATACATCCATGTGTCTTTGTCTTCTATACTTCTCTCATCAATAATTTAGTTTCCCAAATATGACAGACTTCCTTTTGTGGAATTCCCATTTAATTAATTTATTCTTACCAATGCTATTATAAATGTTGCTGTTTCTGAATTTTTTTGTATCCTTACTGCTTATATATAGAAGCAGAACTGACTTCTGTGTACAAATCTGTTACAGTAACTGTTGAACATGTCTTTTACAGTGTTGTTAGTGTATCCATTAGGATTTTCTGTACACAAAGTTATTGCTGGTACAACTTCAGATGGCACTACTTCTTCATTCAATCTCGTTTACTTTGTTTTCTCTTACCCTGATGGTGTTTTTAGTAAAATGTTGGATGCAAAGAAAAAGTAGCATCCTTGTCTTATTTCTGAATTTAATGGAAAATCTTTTGCTCTTTTGCTTTTGAGTAGTGTTCATTGTAGGTTTTCCAGAGAATCACCTGCTGATAAAATCCCCTTCTGGGCCCATTTTTCCTAGATTATTGTATTTTTATCATGAAGGAAAGTTGAATTTTTTATTTTCTATTGAAATAATTGTTGTGGAATATTATTTTAACTAGGCAAAGATGTGTGACATTTGCTTATGCTTCGGAATATTACTTTAACTATATGAAGGTGTGTTACATTTGTTTATGCTGCATTTGTTTAATTGTGTAAAGATGTGTTGCATTTTTTTCACCTTGCCTGCCTAACACACTAGATTGATCTAATAAAAACTAGGCCAATAACTAGGAAGGAGAGGGATAGGCAGGGCTGGCAGGCAGAGAGAATAAGTAGGAGGAGAAATCTAGGCTCCAGAGAGGAGAAGAGAACAAGGGAGAAAGAGAGGTACGTGTCCAGGGCCAGGAGCCAGGCAGTTGCCAGCCAGTCAGACACAAGAAGTGGTGAAAGTCAGCTATAAGATGGAAAGAAAGGTAAAAAGCCCCAAGGCAAGGTGTAGATGAAGAGAAACAGGCTAAGTTATAAGAGCTAGTGGGACAAGCAGAAGACAAGGGCTGAATATTCATAACTAATAAGAAGTCTCCGTGTCATGATTTGGAAGCTGGTTGGTGGCCTAAAAGAAAGCCTGTTACAGATAATTACATTGGTTGTATTTTGTGTTGCTGTGTGTTAGGCAAGGTCTCCTGTAACCCATCTTGTGTCAAACTTGCTATGTCCCTGGGAATGACCTTGAATTCCTAATCCCCCTACTACTCCCTAAAGCTGAGATTACAAGCATATACTGCCTTGCCTTGCTAGTCATATGGTTTACCGTTTGTATGATATTATTCACTAACATTTGACTGTCTTCTTCTCCATGGGGTGGTGCACATCTTTAGTCCCAGCAGGGAGCCAGAGGCAGGCAGATCCCTAAGTCTGAGGCCAGCCTGGTCTATAGACCTAGTTCCAGAACAGCTAGGGACTACACAGGGAAACCCTGTCTCAAAATAAAATAAAATACAAAAAAAAAAAAAAAAGACTGTCTTTGTTCTTACCTGACCTCCCTCCAACATTAACATAGTTTTCCAAGTCCCTCCGTTTAAACTCACTTTCTTCTTTTGGTTTATTTTAAAAATAGTGATTTTCCTCCCACCTCATGGTTTCCTTCTCTTCTGCATCCTAAGCACTGAGAGCAGGGGCTTGTTATATGTTCTCTTTAAGTGATCTCATCCTGTCTCGGGCTGGATCCATGGCAATGGGCCCCCAAATTCACATTGGAACTCAGAGCATGTCTTGCTGTCTTTTCTGTCTCCACATTTCCTGTGAATAGTTCAACTATAACTTGCTCAAAGCAAGATGTTCCACATCTTCTGTTCCCACCTAATGTCTCCCAAATGTGTAATTCTTCTTAAACCAGAAACCAAATTCCATATTAATTCTTTTCCTTCCCTTCTTTTATTCAAATCTTGTCATTTGCATTTCAGAAAAATGCATCTCAAATCCAATAAGTTTTCATAGTCTCTGCTGGTAAAGCCCAGCCCAAGCACTGATAGGTTGCCTTTGGGTGACAAGGAGAGCTTCCTTCATCCCATCTATCGCTCTAACTTAGGGTGGAACCAGCAGGCAAGGGCCTCAGCACTGAACTCCACCTCCAGCCTCTGGTAGTTCTCAGCCTGCTTCCCTGCAACCACATGCAACAGATCAGTTTAAGGTTGGAAAATCTAAGTCACCGATTACTTACAAGTTCCCACAGTCAGAATGCCATCTTTTTAGAAAAGAGACTTTAGTAACAGGAGGGATGAAAGAAGAGGACATCATACTAAGTGAAACATTAGATGCAGAAAGAGCCCAGCGCGGCCTTACTCCTGCATGGGATCTAAAGAAACAAACACACAACTACCATGCGCACATGAACACAGAAAGTAGCAGGGCTCAGTGGTCAAGAGCATTTGCTGCTTTTCCAGAAGAACTTAGTCCAGTTCTCAATATCCATGTAGAGTTGGTCACAACAGTCTGTAACTCCAGCTGCAAAGACTAAGGCCCTCTTCTGGCCCCTACAGATACCTGAGCACACATAGTACACACTCACACAGACACACACACTCACACACAAACACACACACACAAATAAGAACAAAATAAAATCTTTTAAGAAACAGCAATAACAAAAGCAACAGAAAGGAGAAAGATGGGTGTCAAGGGTAGGAGGAGCAGAGGAAATGAGAAGATAAAAACAAAAAATACATTTTCTGTTGTCTTCCCATTGCATCACAATAAACCCCAAACGTCTTGCTATGGCCTAAAAGCCTATCACGACGGAGTTTGACTGCATATCAGACTTTGCCCTTCTGCACTCCGTTCATACCTGTGCACTCCTGCAGTGTGCCAAGCTTCTTGCTACAAGAATGCTGACTCGTTCCCAACATGTACTTTCAGTTCATGCTTTCTTTCCTGAACATTCTCTTTCTAAATATTTATTTGTTGTTTAAAAACAAATTCAACGTGTGCAAGTGTTTTGCCTACATGTGTTTATGTATTAGCCTGGTGCTTGCAAAGGCCAGGAGAGGGTGTCAGAGTCCTTGAAGCCATAGTTAAAGATGGTTGTGCACTGCCATGTGGGTGCTGGGAACTGAACGTAGGTCCTCTGAAAAAGCAGTACTGAGCCATCTCTCCAGGAGCAGCATGCACACTTGTATCATTCTTTTCTCTGTCATTAATCACATTGCTGTATTTCCTTCTTCTTCTTCTTTTTTTTTTTTTTGGTTTTTCAAGACAGGATTTCTCTATGTAGTTTTGGTGCCCGTTCTGGATATTGCTCTGTAAACCAGGCTGGCCTCAAACTCACAGAGATCTGTCTGTCTCTGCCTCCCGAGTGCTGGGATTAAAGGCTTGTGCCACCACTGCCCAGTTTATATTTTCTTCTTCTGGTTATGTCATTATTTATCTTGACAGCGTCTCAGACAGCCTAGCTGACTGAAGCTGATGATGACCTTGAACTCCTCATTTTCCTGCTTCCAACTCTGTGTAATTTTGGTGCCTGTCTTGGATCTCGCTCTATAGACCATGCTGGCCTCGAACTCACAGAGATCTGCCTGGCTCTGCCTCCCAAGTACTGGGATTAAAGGCGTGCGTCACCACCGCCCCTGCTTCCAACTCTCGAATACTGGATTACAGGCTTGTGAACCAGCACCATGGTTTATGTGGTGCTGGGTATTAAACCCAAGGTCTCTTGCATACTAGGTCAGCTCTACCAGCTGAGTTCCAACCCCACCTAAACGTACCTTATCTATTTCTTTATATTTCCCGAAATACTAAAAATTTTCTCTTCCTTAGGTAATATATTGAACGTAAGCTCCCTGAAGGAAACTGTGGCCTCAATATTATGTGACTTTAAGTGAGAGCCAATATATACAGTAGATGTTCAATTGATATTTGTTGAAGGGTTGAATGAGCCATATTTGTGAAAGATATAAAAGCAAGGTATCTTTCTTGAAACAACTCAGAGTAGAAAACGAAATGTGTATTTCTTTATTCATTACAAGTACTTCAATGCATAGTACAAACTAGGCACAGTAACAATATCAAAAGTGGGTTTTTCTTATTTTAAAAATAATTGAGACAAGATCTCACTATTAGCCCTGGCTACCCTGGAATTCATTATGTAGACAATGAACTTGAACTCAGAGATATTCACTTGACTCTGCCTTCCAAGTGCTGAGGTTGAAGCCAAGTATCACCACAGCCTGCCATTATTTTTAAATTAGCATTCACAATATTAGGCTTCACTATAGCATTTAAAAAAAAATATTGTGAGGGGCAAAGGAGAGAGAGAAATGTATACGTGTACATATCACAATGCACACGCAAGGTCAAAGGACAACTTTTGGGAGTTGGTCCTGTCTTTCCACTGTGGATTCTGGGGATCAAATTCAGGCTGCCAGCCTTAACACCAAGCATTTTTAACCACTAACCATCTTGCTGGCCCACATTATGGCATTTTCAAACAAATTAGCTTTTGTTGATCCGCCTTCTTCCCTCGTATGCCTACCCATCCCCCCACAGCCTCCTTTCTGCTTCTGTATCATGTGTGTTCTCTTTTCCCTCTTTCCTTCCTTAACCCTTTCCTTCCTGTCAGGGTTTCCTTCCGAGTTTCACAGCCCATATCCACACTCACCCCCACCTATATACATATACATGTAGATAATGTAAACATTATAAGCTAGATTTGTCTACGAGAGAGAACTCTTTGAGTTTGTGTCACCTCACATCATATGGTCTTTTCTTGATCCATCTATTCCCTACACATTTCATCAGTTTCAGTTTTCTTTATAGATGAATAAAATTTCATGGTGTGTATATACCTCATTTTCATTATCTGTTCATGGCCATCCAAACTAGTTTCATTTCTTTGATATTGTAAATAATGCACTAGTATATATATATATAATGGGACACACACGCGACAAGTATCTCTGTGATAGGATGTGGAGTGCACTAGGTCAATACTCAGAAACGGCACCCCTGGATCAGATAATACTGCTGTTCTCAAGTGTTTGAGAAACGTCCATATTGATTTCCATAACAGCTATACTAGCCTATTCTCCCACCGGCAGTGAGAAAAAGTTCCTCTTCCTGCACAGCCTTACCAAGATTTGCTGCTGGCAGAAAGAAGACATAGGAGGAGAGACCTAGGAGTAAGAGAAGGACGAGAACGTCAGGGGCCAGCCACCCAGCTACACAACCAGCAACGAGGAAACAAAGAAAGATATACAGGAATAGAAAAGGAAAGCCCAGGGGCAAAAGGTAGAAGGACCAAAGGGTCCCAGAGATAATTTAAGATAAGAAAAGCTGGCTAGCAACAAGCCAAGCTAAGGCCTGGCATTCATAATTAAAATAAGCCTCCATGTGTGATTTATTTGGGAGCTTGGTGGTGGGCCCCCAAAAGAGCCAAAAAACAGACATCACACACACACACACACACACACACACACACACACACATATACACACACAGTGTGAGCCTTTCAAGTAATAGCCTATTTCTGATTATGAAATTTGAGTTTTCAAACTCAAATGAGGACTTTGGAAGATGTATATGCCACCATGAGTTTACTCAAAGCTTTCTTCCTATGACCCATAGCAATGATAATATGTGATTTTTAAATATGATGCCATGAAATATATCAACATTTAGATCTGTAATTCGGTGATTCAGTATTTACTTGATGACTAAAATGTATGAGATTTACTTGATGATTAAAATGCAAAAGATTCCGGTGGATTACATGAACACAAACTTCCAGATTCTCACAGTAACACACGCACAGTTTGAATGCAGTTTAAGTGAAAAATATCCATTGTTTTCTAAATAGGTTGTTATATTTTCCTCCCTTTTCCAAGTATATATCCATGCTCACACAAATTTTCTGCATAAAGCTTATTTCAGCCAAAGTAAACTACCATGACACTGAGCGCAGAGTCAGGCAGGAAAACCGGGCTCTTTTGTTAAGTCATACATTAAAGAGATTTGCAGAAGTGTAAAGACAATGCCACCCTTCCCACTGGTAGCTTTGTCATGGAGGGAATTTTAAATTTTTTCATGGAAGGTATTCTTACTAATATATTAGTAGTTAGTGGGTTTTTTATTTGCACGCCTTTAATCCCAGCACTTGGGAGGCAGAGTCAGGTAGATCTCTGTGAGTTCAAGGCCAGCCTGGGCTACCAAGTGAGTTCCAGGAAAGGTGCAAAGCTACACCGAGAAACCCTGTCTCAAAAAACAAAACAAACAAAAAGTTAATTTTTTAATTCTTATTTAATTTTTAACATGGCAAATGTTATTATTGGTAGCTCACATAAATCAAAGCTCTTTGTCCTTGGCAGCCTTTAAACATGCAGAGTTTCTAAGACTAAAACTTTCAGGAATTGCTGGTCTAGAAAATTTTCAATTATCTAAACTGACCAGAGAAAAATCAGTCTCAGGATATCAATTACCATAGAGTAAATTAAGAAAATCTATGGTTACCTCTCAATAAAACATACATTCTAGCCAGGCGGTGATGGCACACGCCTTTAATCCCAGCACTTGGGAGGCAGAGGCAGGTGGATCTCTGTGGGTTCGAGGCCAGCCTGGGCTACAGAGTGAGATCCAGGAAAGGCGCAAAGCTACACAGAGAAACCCTGTCTTGAAAAACCAAAAACAAACAAACAAAAAGAGAAGAAAAAACCAAACAAACAAACAAAAAAAACCCCATACATTCTGCCAAATCTTTAAGGCACACATAAACACACCATATATAAACGCTGGGCACATGAGGAAATTTTCAAACCTATACATCTTTTTAAAAATTGTGTTTATAATATTCCCCTGAAAATATATTCATTTCAGGATGCGCAAATGTCTCAAAACTAAGAAATCTATTATTAAAAACCAAACAAACAAACAAAAAAAACCCCATACATTCTGCCAAATCTTTAAGGCACACATAAACACACCATATATAAACGCTGGGCACATGAGGAAATTTTCAAACCTATACATCTTTTTAAAAATTGTGTTTATAATATTCCCCTGAAAATATATTCATTTCAGGATGCGCAAATGTCTCAAAACTAAGAAATCTATTATTAAATCTATTGTCATTTACCACACTAATGACCAAGAAAGAAAAGTCTTATGAACATCTGTTTAGTTGTTGAAGATCATTTAATAAACATTTTAATTTGCCTAGAACTAAAATCATATAATTATTAGAAGAAACCATGAGTAATTATCAGGAGTGGAGAAGTTAGTCTTAGCAGTTTCTTGGTAAGTATTGGCTCAGTGGAATGTAATTATGAAAAAGTCTAATCTGTTAACAACTATTAATTTCAGCTATAATTTGTCAGACTCTCTTTTCCTATCCTTTAATAAAAATCTAGAGAAGATTCTATTGCTTCTGTTAACTTTATCAAAGATCAGTCCAGTTCAGTTTAAAACTCTAAAATGATATTCAGTTAATGGTTGAATGGCTCAGTGGTTGAAGGTGCTTGCAGCCAGGCCAGATGACCTGAGTTCAATCCCTGACCACAAAGGATAGAAGGAGAGACTCAACTGCAGGCCGTCCTCTGACCTCCACATATGTGCCACCAGGACATGCACAACACATATACATCATAAACAAATGTTAAAAAAATTAATACTCAATTCCAAACCTTCCCTGCTGGAACCACTGGTTATGTTTGTGGTAGAGAATTAAAACTCAAGCTTGTGCATTCTTAAATAAGACTTGGCCCTAACTATAAGAGCTTGTGGGCTGGAGAGATGACTCAGCGCTCTTGCCAAGGTTAAGTTCCCTGCCCCCCACATGTCCATTCATGACAACCTGTTACTCCAGTTCCAGGGAATCTGATGCCCTCTTCTGGCCTCCACAGGCACATACATATTAACATACATATAAAATTTAAAATAAAAACGACAACAAAAAACCGAGTGGTGGGGGAGGCGGCAGCAGCAGCGGCTCACACCTTTAGTCCAAGCATTTGGGAGGCAGAGGCAGGTGGATCATAGAGTTCAAGGCCAGCCTGGTCTACAGTGAGTTCCAGGACAGCCAGAGCTACACAGAGAAACCCTGTCTCAACAAACAAATAACAAGAAACAAACAAACAAAAAGAGCTTGTTCATGAGCTAAATCTGTTTGGTCAAATAGAAAGAATGGTCACCCTAGGTGGAAGGCCATGAAACCCATTACTACTGCTACTCCAAGCCTCCTTGTATATGGATTATGGGACGCCTTTGGTGTTATGAAACCGGAAGGAGGGACAAGAAAGGCAGAAGCCACCTTTCAAGGACAGCAGTAGTTGGTGGGAGAGACATCCTCGCGTCTGTGGGTTCATACGGAGGTGAGAAGCTCATCCAGTTGCGCATCGTCTTTCACAGAGGGGAATGCAGAGAGGTGCAGAAGAAGGCTCTTGTGAGGCAGCATATGTGGTGAATGACAGAGCCTGGGCCACTGCATATCCTCCTTCCCTGCCCAATGTCCCCGCTGCTACATTATAGCTGCTTCTCACATGTGTGTCATCAAAGCTGGGAAATACCAGGCGTGGGAGCTACTCGCCTTGGGTATAGCATTGAAAGGTGTGCCCCAAACTCAGTAATCATATAAACAAGATTGAAATGCAATGGTTTTCAACTTGTTGCATAAAACAGAAAAGGAAGGAACACAATCAAATTTAATCTATGAAGCCAGTTGCTGTGGGATGTTCTGTATGCTGTGAATGTGTTGCTCTGATTGGTTGATAAATAAAAGGCTGATTGACCAGTCGCCAGGCAGGAAGTATAGGTGGGGTAAACAGACAAAGAGAATTCTGGGAACAGGAAGGCTGAGTCGGTAGACGCCAGCCTGCTGTCCAGGGAGCAGCATGTAACGGCACACAGGTAAAGCCACAGGAATGGGCTGAGTTTAAATGTAAGAGCTATCAGTGGTAGGCCTGAGCTAATGGCTGAGCAGTTTTAATTAATATAAGCTTCTGAGTGATTATTTTATAAGTGGCTGCGGGGTCTGTGGGGCTGAGCAGGACCAGAGAAAACTTTAGCTACAGCCAATGTCATCTTGTTACAACAGGTAAAGATACAATAAAAAAGCTACAGACCAATCTCTTGATGAACACAGATGCAAAATTCTTAACAAAATATGTGGAAACCAAATGCAGGAACACATTAAAGAAATTATACATTACAATCAAGTGAGCTTTATCCTGGAAAGACAAGGTTGGTTCAACATCTGTTAATCAATAAGTGCAATATACCATGTAAACAAACTCACAGAAACCACATAATTATTACAATTGATGCTGAAAGGCATTTGACAAAGTTCAACATGCCCATATGACAAAAGTTCTAGAGACGCTAAGAATAGATGAAACATACCTCAAAATAATAAAGACTATGCACAATAAACCTATAGCCAACATTATTAAATGGAGACAAATTGAGAGCATTTCCTCTAAAATCAGGAACAAAACAAAGATGTCCACTCTCCCCTCTGTTATTTGACATAGTACTCAAAGTCTTAGCTGTAGTGATGAGACAAGAGAATGACATAAAAGAGCTAACAATAGGAAAGGAAGAAGTCAAAGAATTCCTATTTGCAAATGACATGATTCTTCACACAGAAGATCTATTAAATCCTCTAGAAAACCTACAGGCCTGATAAACACTACAGTACAGTTGCAGGATACAAAATAAATAATTTCTTTAGAGCTGAGTAGTAGATCTATATTTGTCTTAGGAACTGAGTAGTATATATGTATTTGTCTTAGTTAGGAGCTGAGTAGTATCTATGTATTTGTCATAGTTAGGGTTTCTGTTGCTGTGAAGAGATAACATGACCATGGTAACTCTTAAAAAGGAAAGTATTTAATTGAGGCTGAGTTACAGATTCAGAGATTTAGTTCACTGTCTGCATGGTGGGAAGCGTAGTGGTACACAGTCAGACATGATGCTGGAGAGAAGCTGAGAGTTCTACATCCAGATCAGCAGGCAGCAGAAAGAGAGAGAGCAACACTGGGCCTGGTTTGGGCATTGAAAACCTCAAAGCCCACCCCAACAGTGACACACTTCCTCCAACAAGGCCACACCTCCTAATAGTGCCTGCTGTGGGATGTATGGCAAATGTGTTGCTAATTAATCAATAAAACACTGATTGGCCGTTGGCTAGGCAGGAAGTATAGGCGGGGCAAGGAGGAGAATAAAGCTGGGAAGTGGAAGGCTGAGTCAGAGAGACACTGCCAGCCGCCACGATGAGAAACAGCTTGTGAAGATGCCGGTAAGCCACGAGCCATGTGGCAAGGTATAGATTAAAGGAAATGGATTAATTTAAGCTATAAGAACAGTTAGCAAGAAGCCTGCCACGGCCATACAGTTTGAAAGCAACATAAGTCTCTGTGTTTACTTGGTCGGGTCTGAGAGGCTGTGGGACTGGCAGGTGAAAGAGATTTGCCCTGACTGTGGGCCAGGCAGGAAAACTTAAGCTACAAGTGCCGCTTCCTATGAGCCTGTGAGGGCCATGTTCATTCAAACCACCACAATAATTCATTATCCATTCATCTATTGATTAACGGAATTGATCCAGTTCTTTGCTATAGTGAATAAAGCAGCAATAAACTCGGGATGAAAATATCTCTGTAGTTCGGTTATCTAGCTATGTGCCTAGGACTGAAATAGGGGGTCATGTGGTAATTCTATTTTTAATTTTTTTGAGAAATCTCCAAGCTGAGTTTCCCAATGACTATTAATTTGCACCCCTCACCAACAGTGAACAGCAGTTCTTATCTAGCCACGTCCTCTCCAGCATTTCCTGTTAGGTTTCTTGAGGATAGCAATTCTGACTGGGGTGAGGTAGCTTTAATTTGCATTTCCTCGATGTCTAGGGATAGTGAACATTTTTTGGAATAATTATTGGTCCTCTCATTCTCTCTCTTATTCTCTCTCTTATTCTCTCTCTCTCTCTCTCTCTCTCTCTCTCTCTCTCTCTCTCTCTCTCTCTCTGTCCCTCTAGCTCCTTTTCATTTTTTTGTTTTTTGTTTTTTGTTTTTCGAGACAGGGTTTCTCTGTGTAGCTTTTGCACCTTTCCTGGAACTCACTTGGTAGTCCAGGCTGGCCTTGAACTCACAGAGATCCGCCTGCCTCTGCCTCCCGAGTGCTGGGATTAAAGGCGTGCGCCACCACTGCCTGGCTCCCTTTCATTTTTTTTAACTGTGTATACAGCTCATTTGTCCATTTGTTGATTGGCACTTTTATTTCCATGACATTTAACTTCCTTAAGTCCTTGTCCGTTCTCTGTTAACCTCTTGGGGTTCTGCAGTGTGGCTGCAAAGACTTCCCCTAATTCTGAGGGCTGTGTGTTAACTCTGCTGATTGTTTCCTTTGCTGAGCAGAACATTTTTATTGTCATGTAGTTCCATCTGCTGATATTTGGGGGTGACTCCTGTGCTGTTTACTTTAAAAGTTCTTGCTGACCCCAATATCTTGCAGGGTATCCCCTGCATTTTCTTCTAAAAAACACATGGCCTCTCTCAATGAGGAATCTAGCCAATAATATATGTATATATGTAAATAAATGTACATGTGGGTACAGTATAACACCAAGAAGACAAAAGGGCTAAATATAAGCAAGGACTGAATGTAGGTAATAAACACGAGCTACAAGAAGAGGATATAAAGCTAATTGTTTTTTCTAGTTCTAACTCTGACATCTATTTTCTGGTTTGGGTGGTGATAAGCACATAAAATATGTGATACTGAAAGTGTAGAATTTAATGTGAAGCTCCACTTCTTCATTCAAATGCCTATTCTAACTGTATAGAAGTTCATTAAGTTGTATAGACTTTGGGTCTGGTTAATTTTGCTGTGTGACGTTTTTTAGGAGTTTTTTTGTAAATTATTTTTTAATAATAAAGCCTATACAAAATTTTAAAATAAAGGGGGTATTTTAAAAGTGAGAAGCAAAGCAAACTAACCGTGACAAATGTGGCAGTGGTAGCGTCGCTGCCCTCTCTCTCCCTTAGCTGTGGCCCCAGGAGCCACAGTGCACACAGCTTTGACAGAATTCCTCAGACAAAACAGGTTTACCGCAGAAGCTTGGGTTCCACCTATAATGGATCCTCCTCTGTCTGTGTCTCTCAGTAAACTGCCGGGCTCACTCCTGATGCTCTCCTTTCCTTCACTGTGCAACCAGCCAGGAAGTCACAGAGCCTCCTTCCAAAAGGTGCTTCCAGGAATCCCTGGGCTTTCTCTCCAAGGCTACTTCTCTGTACTTCACAAAGCTCACACCTTGTCTTAATCCTCTACTAGCCTCTAACTGCTTGTCACTGTCCCCTTCCTAGATCTATCTCTTCAAATCATATATCATATCTTCCCACCCCCTCCACCCCCATGAATAAAAAGATCCTTCACAGTGTCTCTAAAATGGTATGTGCAAGCCTTGACACCAGGACCTGTGACTAATTGGACTGATGTCTTTGAAGATGTAAGTAAATTGAGGACCTAAGGAGGAAGATTCTTCTAGATTTAAGGTAGGTCTGAAAACCAGTGGCTGCTATCCTTACAACCGAGGGGGAGATTTGACGCGCAGCATGAGGGATGTGGAGATGAAGCAGAGAACAGAGTGGTGAGTCCATTGGGCCAGGGGAGAGAGGGCTGGCAGTCCACAGAGGCTGGGTAAGGTATGGAACAGATCCTTCTTCAGAAGGACCCTATCCTGCCAACACCATGATTTGGTATGTCTGGCTTCTAGAACCATGGAGGGTGGGGGTTGCTTTGTTTCAGCCAACCAAGTTTGTGATACGTTTTTACAGTTGCCCCCAAGAAATGAATACAAGCAGCTTCCCACTGTGCTTAAAATAAAACCCCAGTTACTTTACAAGGTACAACATTGCCCAGTCCCTGCCTTTTCTTGGACCCCATCTCCTTCCACTGCCCACCCTCACCGCATAAGGCTTCACTGAGCATCTCTCTCTAACACAGCAAGTTTTCCTCTTCCACAGAAATGTATCTTTGGGTGGAGAAAATTTCTCTGGATGACAACTACATGCTACATGGCTGGGCCTTCTTGCTTCCTTTTTTCTTTTCTTTTTTCCCCCACTTGTCTTCTGGTTAGACATTTGCTATTCTCTTGGTGATGCAATTAAAATGGCCAGGTAATCACTTTCTCACCCTCCTTTGCTGCTTGACATTGACTTCTTGAGTTAGGTTTTTCCTGTCAAAAAAAAGAAAAAAGAAAAAACTCTTATGTTTGCATATGAAACAGCCAACATGTCAAATCTTTTGGAGATGGTGGTGACCGCTGCAGCAAGCAGGTCCAGTTACAGGAACAGCTGAGGGAGTGGAGTTGGTACAGTGTCTGGTGACTGTTGTTTAGCATTAATGGGGTGGGAAGAGTCTGAAAAATCATCCACTGGGCCTCAGTTCCCATCTCCAGGTAAGTCTGTGACCTTTCCAAGGGAACTACAGGAAGCCCTTCAGCTCCTGTGATTGAAACAGTAGGGCTTTATATCTCAGACCTGCTCCTACTGCTGACGACACTGAGCACTCACCTACACTGACTTCTCCTGGCCCTGAGCTGATCATCTGACTTTAGCTTCTTCTGAAGTAGAGCATCCCCTACTATTGACATATGGATCAAATGAACGGACGTCAACACAGAGTACTTTGAAGAGGGATGCTGCTGGGGCCTGCTGAGTACCATTTTGCATCCCCACCTGCAGTCTTAGGTACCCATGAGGAATTGTCTCTCTGGTCAGCTCCCTGACCAATACAAGTCACAGAGGTTTTAAACTCTTCCTAGGTTTGACCTTTAATTTTCAGACTGACAAAGTTTAAAAATAAAGTGTATATTTAAACCCAAAATTTCACAAAGAAGATATCATTTACAGTCTCTCCAATACTAATTTGATCATTTTGCTTCATTGTTTTATTCACAAATATACACACGTGCTCCATGAATTAAGTCATTTTCAGTGGCGACAAATTTCATTATAGAAGCAGGAACGATACTGTCATTGCAGCAAAAGGCCAGTAGGTGGCAGTTCACAGGCCCACGAGAATACAGTGTGCAAGTCTTCATAAGCTTTTTCAAAGGGGGAAAAAAAAACTACTTAAAAATGCTAAGGAGAGCTATTGAAAACATTTTCTAATTGTCTCAAGACTATTTTATAAGTTAAAATGAAATGGATATTTAATTCAGCTTGTCCACACCTAAAATTCTTACTGTTGAAGGAAGTATGTATTTAGGTGTAACTTTCTCAAATAATGAAAAATTGACCTAAAGTGTTAAGGATGAGATAATGACTTATCTGTAACAGTGCCCCCAGTGGTGAGGAAGGGTCCTGACTATGCCCTAGAGAAAACACTGGGCAGTATCTGGATCTGTGTGTGTTGATGTTACAGTTGGAGGGGATGGATTATTGTTGGTAAGGGGAAGGGAGGTAAAGGGCTGAGATATGACTAAATGCAATACACAGACAGCCCCCAACCCAGTCTCACATATAACTACTGACATTAAGAGGCCTAATAGGCAGTCATACACCTGCTGGGATTGTTTATCAGAAAAAGGGGGGGGGGACAAACCCATGTCTAAAAACTATGAAAGAATCCTCCACACAATTCATGATATGTAGTATTCATGCAAAACACAGCTCTTGCTCCCAAGGGAATGAGAGAGCACCTCTCCCAAGCCAGACATCAGTGACCATAGCACAGGAACACAGAATTCAGGTCCCACTTCAGAGAGATTACAGGAAGTTTTAGACTCACAGAACAAAAGAAAAAAGCCCTAAATCGATGGATTGACCAGGCATATCTATGGGAACATTAAGTGGCCAACTACAGCAGAAGCAGTACAGGGAGAAGCCTGTTGTGGAGGTTTCTGGTGCTACCTTCTAACTTGTAGATGGAGAGGTAGTAAAAGTCAGTAGTCAGGTAAATAATACATTCCGAAAGTTTTAACTAATAGTCACAAAACTGCTAGAAGAGACGTAGATTGGCAACAAATGGCTAAAGTGAGCCCCAGGTACAGGTGACTCCCCTCTGCAACCTCGTCCTTCTCCACTGACTAACTCCATGGTGAGGCCAGGGCCAGTCAATCAGACAGTTTCTCTAGAGACTTCCGTCACAGTTGTCATTAAAGGAGATGAAAAGGGTCCAGCAAAGATGGCTCAGCAGGGAAAGGTGCTTGCTGTGGGACACTGCAAGCCTGGGGACCCAAGTTCAAGTCCTGGAACTAAATAATAAAGGTGGAATGCGGGTCAGAGAAATGGCTCAGCCATTAAAGGATGGGCTGGCAACCAAAAGTAAAGGTGGAATGGAGAGAACCGATTGTTCTCTGGCCTACACACACACACACACACCTACACACACACCCCTACACACACACATACCTACACACACACATACCTACACACACACACACACACACACACACACACCCTACACATACACACACCCCTACACACACACACATACCTACACACACACACACACACACCTACACACACACCTACACACACACCTACACACACACACACCCCTACACACACACACACACCCTACACACACACCCCTACACACACACACACACCCTACACATACACACACCCCTACACACACACACCCCTACACACACCCCTACACACACACACCTACACACACACCTACACACACACACACACCCTACACACACACCCCTACACACACACACCCCTACACACACACACACCCTACACACACACCCCTACACACACACACCCCTACACACACACACCCCTACACACACACACCCCTACACACACACACACACCTATACACGCACACCCCAACACACACACACCCCTACACACACCCCTACACACACACACCTACACACACACCTACACACACACACACACCCTACACACACACCCCTACACACACACACCCCTACACACACACACACCCTACACACACACCCCTACACACACACACCCCTACACACACACACCCCTACACACACACACCCCTACACACACACACACACCTATACACGCACACCCCAACACACACACACCCCTACACACACACACACACCTATACACGCACACACCCCTACACACACACACACATATACCTACACACACACCCCTACACACACACACACCCCTACACACACACACCCCTACACACACACCCCTACACACACACACACCCCTACACACACACCCCTACACAGACACACACCCCTACACACACACCCCTACACAGACACACACCCCTACACAGACACATACCCCTACACACACACACACACACCTATACACGCACATACACACACCCCTACACACACACACTCCTACACACACACCCCTACACACACACCCCTACACACACATACACACACACCTATACACACACACCCCTACACACACACACCCCTACACACACACCCCTACACACACACACACCTATACACACACATACACACACATATACCTACACACACACCCCTACACACACACACCATACACTTTAATAATTATTATAATAATTATTTTAATAAAAGGGGATGAAACAGAAATATACCTATCATAATGTTCTTTGAATCATATTGTACAGAGGATATAAGCCATATTTTAAAAAAGGTATATACATACCTAAAGGTATAAATTGCTTATCTTGGAATGATGAAAATATGTGTTTCCATTTAGCATTTTACTTTTTTTTTTTTTGGATTTTTTGAGACAGGGTTTCTCTGTGTAGCTTTGCACCTTTCCTGGAACTCGCTCTGTAGCCCAGGCTGGCCTCGAACTCACAAAGATCTGCCTGGCTCTGCCTCCCAAGTGCTGGGATTAAAGGCGTGTGCCACCACCGCCCGGCACATTTTACTTATTTTTGATTCATACTTTTCATTCAACGGCTACCTTACACACTAACGTAGAAAATTACCTTTTGTGTGGAAATTTGGGTGGCACTATAATTACTAATTTTGAAGAGAAAAACACAGCAAGAAGTTTGAAATGAAAACCAAAAGAATGTTAAACCATGGTTTTTACTGAACATCTCTCCCAACTTTGCCATCCCACCCTGTCCCTGGCAACCACGTTTTCTCTCTTAGCCTTTATGAGTTAGACTTTTTGCTTGCCACATATCATTGAGGGCACACACTATTTGTCTTCCTGACTCCACTTAAAAAAATGCCAACAAGCTCACTGATCTACATCATGATTTCCTTTTTTTCAGGGCAGGCGATATTCCATTGTGTATGCACATCCTTTTCTTTATTCACTTGCCTGTTGATACTTAGATTGTTTCCATACCTTAATTATTATAAATAATACTGTAATGGATATGAGAAGGTATCTCTTTGAGATACTGACTTTAAATATATTTATTTTTATTTATGGACATGTGTCTGTTAGTGTATGTCACTTGTGTGCGGGTATCCAGAGGCCAAAAGAGGGCAATGGATCCCCTGGAGCTGGAGTTACAGGCAATTAAGAGCCTTCCAAACTTGAGTCTTCTGAAGAGCAGCAAGTGCTCTTAACTGCAGAGCCACATCCCCAGCCCCTGTTTTTGTTTTTTTCCTTGTCTTCTTCTTATTATTAATTATTATTATTATTCCTCCTCCTTTTTTAGTGCTTTTTTTTTTTTAAGACAGGGTTTCTCTGTGTAACAGTCCTGGCATCCTCTTTATAGACCAGGTTGACCTCGAACTCTCGGAGATCTACCTGCCTCTACCTCTCAAATGCTGGGATTAAAGGTGTGCACCACCACCACCACACAGCTAGCCCTTGGATTTTTGAGATGGGTTTTTACTCTGTAGTCCAGGCTGGTCTTGAACTTGAGATCCTCCTGCCTATGGCTCCTCAACACTGGGATTACAGACCAACGCCACTGACACCATCTAAAAACTCCTTTTCTTATTGTTCAATAAGTTAACATGTCACCATTTCCTCAAGTGTTTATGGTGTCAGGGAAGTCTACGCTTTGTTTTTGAAAATAGTTCTAGCTGGAAGTGGTGGCACACTCCTGTTACCCTGTAGCACTGGGTAGGAGGATTTTAAGTTTGGGGGCTACTAAAAGATTTATAATTGTACTTCTTAAGCACTCCGTTGAGTTTCTGGATAACCTTGGAGGACTGCTGTACAGGCCTCTGAAGACACAACTACTCTTGATACTAATACAGATCACATCTCAGGAAGCTAGGCTATTATGCATTTGTCTATTTGTTGTGGATAACCCTATAAATACATCAAACAGATTTAAAGTTTCTTTGAGGTCACAGCTATTAAAATAAGAATGCAGGTTTTAGCTGGAGTGGTGGCCAATTCCTTTAATCCCAGTACTCCGGAAGCAGAGTCAAGTAGATCTCTGTAAATTCCAAGCCAGACAAGACTACTTAGTACAACCCTGTCTCAAAAAAGCAAAGCAAATAAGCAAGAAAAAAAAAAAAAGAATACAGATCTCAGGGTTTTTTTCTGCTGTGAAATTTACTAGTAGAGTATTTGCAGCCAATGGATTCTATTTAAAAATAATTGAACTTGAAAAATCTAATTTTAACACTTCCCTTAATTGTTCAATGATAGCAAAACGACATGTGCATTGTAAGTCAGAAGGCCAGTTTTGAATTATCACCAAGCAAGTGAGCCAATGCTGATATAGCCAATGCAAGTATAGTTCTCTCCCAAAGATCAGAAGAGAATGTCTTTAAAAGGTTGGAGGGGCTCAGTGCTCAGTCCCTCACCAGTCTGCAGGACTGAGCAAATAACTTTCACCTGCAAATTAATGTTATTTTCTCCTGTCTCATCCTAAATCCACCTCCTTGATTACATTGTTTGACCACGCCCTTATCCTTGGCGGGAGGGGAGGTTGGATGGGGAGACGAACCGTTCTGCACCCTCCTCTGCTTCTCAGGGCGTTTGACCTCGCTTGGCTTTCCTTCCGCTGTATTTGGACACGGATTTTTATTATTAACAGATGCTCCGTTCTAAGGAGTCCTCGGAGGTCTTAGCCAGTACACATCGCTTCATCGCAGCATAGAGGAGAGAATGTGTTAAAACTGGGCACACGGGTCCCAGGCGGAGCTGCAGGTACAATGCCCTGTGACCCGACAGAGCCCTGGGACTGGAGTTCGCCTTCTCTTAACTGACGCTAAAC
The DNA here is from genome assembly GCF_949786415.1 of Peromyscus eremicus. Taxonomy (NCBI): domain Eukaryota; kingdom Metazoa; phylum Chordata; class Mammalia; order Rodentia; family Cricetidae; genus Peromyscus; species Peromyscus eremicus. The sequence continues at coordinate 7,559,441 of NC_081417.1, read as the reverse complement.
TCGTGTCTTCCCTGGCAGATACAGACATTTCCACTGTTCTGGGAAGCCCAAAGCGCAAATATCACAAAAGGGTATTTCAGCTCCGAAAAACAGCTTCCGAATAATTTTTAAAATGTAATCTTAGTTATTAATGGGGGGCGGGCGTGGGGTAGGTGCTACAGATCTCGATTGGAAGTCAGATGCCAACTCTCCGGAATCCCGTCTCTCCTTCCACCGAGGGCACACAGGATCGAACTCGGAGTGTCAGGCTCGTGGCTGGAGTGCTTTTTCCTGCTGATCCCTGGTTTCTATTTCCAGCACCAAGTAAATAAGTTCAAACACCTGGCTTGTCGGGGTCGCTCTTCCCCAAGGCCCGTGCCAGTTAAACCCAGAAAAGTCGCTCACTTGCGAGACAAAAGCACGTTGATCTGGGTGTGCATGGGAAGCGTACTTCGACCGGCGCTTTGCAGAGGACTCGGCACAGAGCGGGGGACACGACTTTCCCGGGCTCCAGCCTCCCGAATCCGCCGGGTTAGGGCAGTGGCTCCGCCCAGCCGGCAGGGGGCGCGCGCGCCCTCACTTTTCCCGCCAACTCGGAGGCCCCGCAGCCCGGGCTCCGGCCGCCACCTCTTGGCGGGTGCGGAGGTTCCTGTTCCGGGGCGCGAGGGCCCCGGATGCGAGCGTGCTATATAAGCGCGAGCGGGCCGCGGCGCGGTCCTTTCCGAGGCGTGGTGCTGCGTGCCGCGGAGCTCCGTCCGGCCTGCTCCCGTCCTGACTCACCGCTGTTCGCTCCTGCTGAGGGACAAGTCGGTCAGGAAGCCGCGCCGCAGCCATGGTGAGCGGGGGTCGGCGCCGCGAGCGCGGCCTGGGGCGGCTGCGGGGCGCGCGGTCCCGGGCGCCGCGAGCGCGGAGCCTGCAGAGGGCTCGGGCCGCGGCCCGGGAGGGTCCCGGTGGCCTGGTGTCGTGAGTGGCCGCCGCTTACGCCCCGCTGTTTGTCTGCCTGACAACAGGCTTTTAAAGATACCGGGAAGACGCCCGTGGAGCCCGAGGTGGCGATTCACCGAATTCGAATCACGCTCACCAGCCGCAACGTGAAGTCGCTGGAGAAGGGTCAGTACGGCGGCCCCGGGCGTCCCGTGGTGCCCTTTGCACCTTGGCTGGGGGCGGTCGGCGGTGAGGAGACCCCTACTGTCTTGAACTGCAGTGATGTTCTTATACGCTATTCTGAGCCGATAGGCTGACGTCCTTACGGCGGCGTCAGTCACTTTGAATTAACTGAAAGACAGTGTGTGTTTATCTGCAGTGTGTGCCGACTTGATCAGAGGCGCAAAGGAAAAGAATCTGAAGGTGAAAGGACCGGTGCGCATGCCTACCAAGGTACATGACAATCTTCTACTGGTATAAAACGGGGTGTTGGTGTTTCGGGGTTTGGTTGCCAAAGGAATTTTTGTTTTGGTTTTTCGAGACAGGGTTTCTCTGTGTAGCTTTGCGCCTTTCCTGGAACTCGCTCTGTAGACCAGGCTGGCCTCGAACTCACAGAGATCCGCCTGCCTCTGCCTCCCAAGTGCTGGGATTAAAGGCGTGCGCCGCCATTGCCCGGCCCAAAGGAATTCTTAAAGGAAGAAACGGAAGTTAGTACAATTTAGCATGTACTAGGTGCCAAATACCTGATGGTGGTGATTGGATGTGAGGCCTTATTAAATCAAACTCCAAGGGTGCTGCTGTCTTGTGAAAGTTGCTGCTATCTGAATCCTGTTAGTGTACGGGGAAAGTGGTTTAGAAGTACACTACAGTTTGTTTTGTTTTATTGCAGACACTGAGAATCACTACAAGAAAAACACCTTGTGGTGAAGGTTCCAAGACGTGGGATCGTTTCCAAATGAGAATCCACAAGCGACTCATTGACTTACACAGTCCTTCCGAGATTGTTAAACAGATTACTTCCATCAGTATTGAGCCAGGAGTGGAGGTTGAAGTCACTATTGCGGATGCCTAAGTCAACTAAATAAATTGACTTGATCACTTGTTAAATTTTGTTGGCCTTTATTCAGAAAACAGGTTTTTAAAAAATTTTATTGATGTTTTGAGTGTTTCATATGTGTGCAGTGGTGCCTGATGCCAGCAGAGATTAGAAGAGGGTGTCAGATTACCTGGGACTGTAAATAGACGATATGAGCCACCATGTAAGTGCTGGGAACTGAACCTGAGTCCTCAGCAAGAGAACAAGTGTTTAACTGCTGAGCAAGCAATTCAGCTGTAAACTACTTAGAGGTGTGCTGAGAAATTGGCCAAGTGAAAAAGAAGTTAGGTTCTAGAGCACTAAACCAGTTTAAAGGTTAAGTTAGGTTGATACAGAGAGATTGATTACTTGACCCTTAAGTCTGGGTTTTTTTGTTTGGGACAGGGTCTCAATGTAGACCAGGCTGGCCTCAACTCACAGAAATACATCTGGCTGCCTTTGCTTCCATGCTTGGCTAGACTGGCTTATTTGAAATTGGGTCTATGTCCCAGGCTTACTTTGAGTCTTGTAAAAGTTACTAATGTAAAGATGTCGAAAGACTAAGTGAAATTAGACCTTTTCCAGTTACTTTGTGAAAGACAGGGTGGCAGAGTCTGTCAAAGTACTTGGAGCACTCAAAGGCTCGCTCTAGCCGCAACTTTTGGTTTTTCTGACCTGAACTCAAGCCTGCATATACCATTTTTTGACCTACTGAACCACCTAATCCCATGTAAAACTTGAATCCCTTGGTCATGTGATCAACTGAAAAAGCATCCTAGAACTATGTTAACATAGATAGAGTTCACAGCACGTCTTAATAAGATGGAGAAGTTAGCATGCTGTGTAAGGACTAGAGATCCAGAAGCTGGTTTTGAGTATTGAACTGTTACCAGTGTTCCACCACTTGACTAGTGTTGAGGTTGGACTTGTTTGGTGGTAGGGTTTTTTTTTTTGTTTTTTTTTGTTTTTGGTTTTTTTAGACAGGGTTTCTCTAGTTTTGGTGCCTGTTCTGGATCTTGCTCTGTAGACCAGGCTGGCCTCCCACTCAAAAGTGATCCACCTGGCTCAGCCTGCTGAGTGCTAGGATTAAAGATGTGTGCCACTGTTTGGGGTGTTTGTTTTTTTTTGGTTTTTTTTGAAGCTGGGCTTGTTTTCATTTACTACGTAAACAGCATGGATCAAAACTAATGCTTTAAAAACTAAATGCACAAGCTGGGTGTGGCAGTGCAAACATTTAATCCCAGCAGAAGTAGGTGGGTCTCTAAAAGTGAAGCAAATCTAGTCTACACTAAGTTTCAGCCAGCCAGGGATGCATAGTAAGACCCAGTCCAAAAACAAAATTTGGGAAGTTTTAAATTTCAAGTTTTCAAAATACTTCATAAGATAAAAAACCACTTTTAGAGCCTTGAGAATCTAAGAAGGAAGGCTAACAGGCTAACTAGTTAATAGCCATGAATCATGGTTATGTGAATCTCGTATGAATGAGTTAAAGGTAGAATTTATTTTCCCTGATTCAGAACACTGCCTTCTAGAAATGTGTCCTAGCAGTTTCCAAGGGATTTGAAGCCACTTCATGGTAGTATTAGATTTCTGCACCTGACATCCCTGGCGCCTTATGTGTATGGTTTGTGGATGTAAAGTAAAACAGGCAAGAGGATGTTGAGTGGAAAGTTTGGCTGCAGAGTCAAATTCCAAATTTAGATTCTTAGATTGGAAGGCTGGATCAAGTTACAAGATTGCCTTAAATCAATTCTTTTGTGACAGTATCTGTTTCAAATGCTTTTATGGGTACTTAAATTCTATCTGAGACACTTTGCTATGGGCATGGATTTCCAGAGAACAAGGCAGCTAGTGGTATTAGTTACTTGAAAGGATTCTTTGAGAACTGTATTTCAGACCCCAGTTAGGAGGTTACTAACTGGATCATCCTCGGGGAAAAGGTGAGGCAGGTCTAACTGGAGAACATGGCACAAGTGAAGTTTTATCTTTTGAAATTAAGTGAAATGAACCTTTATTTTCATCCCAGGAATAGCATATTTTACTTTCGGAGCATATCAAGTCAAACAAATTAGTGTTCATTTTGTTTTACAAAAAAGTTATTTTCACTTCACTTTTTTTTTTGGGGGGGGAGGGATTTTCAAGACAGTATTTCTCTGTGTAGGTTTGCGCCTTTCCTGGAACTCTTGGAGACTAGACTGGCCTTGAACTCAGAGATCCGCCTGGCTCTGCCTCCCAGTGCTGGGATTAAAGGCTTGCGCCACCACCACCCAGCACACTTCACATTTTTTAATTACTATTTTTCATTAACTTAAAAACACCCCCCTCCAATTGTGTTACTAAAATTGTAAATAATGTAATTTTTTTCATCACTATAGAGATTCTCATTTTGGGAATCAAAACTCAAGGCCTCTTATGTGCTAGGCTTTAGACTTAATTTATTTAAATATTGTACATAAACATAGTGTGATTCCATACAGAGTAGAAAGCATGTATGATGAAATCAGGGTAGTTTGAAATTGCATCTACTTAGAAGCACCATTTCTTTATGCTGTGAATCTTTGAATCACTGATACTTTGTAAAATAAAAGTTATTCTGAAAGTCACCCTAGTGTGCTGTTAAAGGCTTTAACTTAACTCCAGTGTCACTATTTTGGTTGGCTTATCCAATATTTTTCCATTCTTTCCCTTCTTAGCCTCTGGTGACCTATTGTTTCTACTTACACAAATTAACTCTTTCTAGCTTCCATACATGAGAGAACATGCAGTATTTTTCTGTGCCTTGTTTATTTAATATTTTGTTCATCTATATTACTACAAATTCAAGGATTTCTTAATTTTTTCCTCTGGCTAAATATTCCATATCGTTTGTGTGTGATCTGTTGGTTGCATATCTGCAGCTTATTTCTCTGCACATGTAGATATACATGTGCCTCATTCTTTCCTATAAATATTAGGTTTCATGAATATCTTTATTTAGCCTCATTCCTCTTAAGTCTTTTAGATATTTTCAAGGAATTTGCTATTAAAAGCACAATTTCAATTAAATGTTTGTAATAGTGTCTTCTCACTTGGATGTGTAAGAAAGTATTACGAGAAGTCAAATTTCTGAATTTTGAGTGCACTGTGGATGTGTGCACTCAACTAATAGAATTTCTTATAGGACTGGCAAGGTAGCTCAGTGGGTAAAGCCAACTAGTTGCCAGTCCTGACGGCCTGAGTTCAATCCCAGGATCTTCAGGAAGAAAAGAACAAACTCCCACAGGTTACTCTCTGACCTACACACAAATAATAAGTAAATGCAAAAAAAGTTTAAATAGTCATTTAAAACAAGCATGTACTAAATGCTCATGTATGGATGTTTTTCTGGGATATTTTAAGAGAAAATTTCAGTCATAGATTGTGAGAATTTTCATTTTCAGTAAAATAACCAAAATGTTGCCTTTAAATGACTGCATTTATGTTCCCACCATCATGAGAGAGTGCAAAGGCATTCTGATGTACAGAAGGTCTGTCTTGGGAGTTCTGCCATCTATCTGCCACGTCTCTCTTCTGGGACTCCTGTTAGCTATGTGGCCTTCTAGAGGGCCTGCTTCTGTGTGTCCTTTTAGTTCTTTTGATTTATATTCAGAGAAATTTTTTTTAACTGTCTTGCCTAGCATTTCTGTTGATTTTTCAATTTCATTACCTTGATTTTTAAAAATACTCATAACTGAAAGCTTCAAACATACACAATGGTATAGTGAGCTGTTAGAGCTTAGCTTTAAGGATTGCCAATGGTGTTGCTTGTATTTCATGTATGACTGCTCACTCCCCTCAGAATATTTCAAATCCAATTTCAGTTGTAATATTTTAGCATATGTACATACATATATGTATGCTAAAAGATAACTTAATTTTATGGTTAGGAGAGTTTCCCGAATGTATGTCAGTACACCACATGTGTGCCTGGTGCTCAGAGGCCAGAAGAGAGAGTTGGTGAATCCTTTGAGTTAGAGATAGTGGTAAGTTTCTAGGAAAGTGTTGGTAATTGAACCCCAGTCCTTTGAAAGAAACAAGTCCTCCCAACCACTGGGCTATTCCTTTGGCCAGTAAGAGAGAAGCCGTTAACAAGAAAGATCAAGCTAGCCAAAATTGGGGCATAGAAAGGGGAGGTACTGTCCAGGCCCCATCCTGAACTGAGGAGATATTGGCAGTTGATAGCTACTGAGGTAAGGAGAATCACTTTTACTTGAGAGTTCCTCTGGAAGGTTTCCCTTGTTCTAATGGATGGCCCCGTACCCATGCTTAGTGGGTTTATCAAAAACAGAAAACAAAAAGATGAAGTTGGGGGGAGAAATGAGGGAGTTGGAAAATGGAGATTACATCTGATTATATTTCATTGTATATTTGTATGACTATCTCAAGAATAAAATTATAGAGAAATTAAATGATTTTAAAAAGTTCAGTAGTAATTGTATTAATACTGTAACATCACCAGAACTTTTCCCTTTTTAAAACCGAAATTCTGAGCCTTTAAACACTAATCCTCTTCCTAGCCCCTAGCACCTGGCACCTACCATTTCGTTTCCTATTTCTGTGAGTTTGACTATTTTAAGATACCCCATATAATCAGAACCATACAATCCTGTTCATTTAGTGTAATGGCATCGAGATCCATCAATGGCATGTCACATGGCAGGAATTTTTCTTTCTTTTCAGTGTTTAAGGGAGAGTTTTACTGTTTAATCCTGCCTGGCCTCAAACTCATGGCAATCCTCCTGCCTCAGCCTCAGGAATTCTAGAATTACAAGTTTGTGCTATCATACCTGACTGGAAAACTACGTTATATGTATGCACAATAGTGTATTTGTCTGATTGATTTTGGTTATACCCATCTCTTGTCGACTGATGCTGAAGTGAGCATCATGTACAAACACTTCGTTGAGATACAGCTTTCCATTTTTCAAGGTGTATGTCCAATGAGAAATGAGATTGCTAGAAAGTATGATGTTTCTATTTTTTTTTTTGAGAAATCCAATGCTGTTTTCCATAGCTATTGTACCATTTTACATTCTCACAAGGGATTCCAACTTCTGTATCCTCGCCAATATTTGTTATTTTTGTTTGTTTTTTGGTTTTTCAAGACAGGGTTTCTCTGTGTAGCACTGGCTGTCTATCCTAGAACTCAAACTGTAGACCAGGCTGACCTTGAACTCAGAGATCTGCCTCCTGAGTGCTGGGATTAAAGGTGTGCACCACCACCACCACCACCACCACCACCCAGCTGTTGGTTTTTAGACCTGGCATTCCAATGAATGTCAGGTTATACCTCCTACTATGATTTAATTTGTATTCCTTTGATAATTAGTGAAGTTAGGTATTTTTTCACATCTTTGTTGTCTAATCTGTCTTCTTTGGAGAAGGGTCTGTTCAGATTATTTTTTTTCATCCCCTACTTCCATTCTTTTTGATTTGTTTGTGATGGGGCCTTACTATAGTACATGTTTGCCTAGATTAGCTGTTAGCTAAACTAACTTCACTTGTTTTTCCTTTGAGAGTTTTGTACAATGTGTTTTGGTATCACCTCTCTCCCAGAATTCTTCCCAGATCCACTATCCCTTCCCCACCCATCCAACTTTGTGTCCTTTTTAATTTAAACCTGTCAAGACCAAATTGTGCTGCCCAAATATTCTTGCATATGTGCTCTTCCATTGGAGTGTGGGGTGAACTCACCAGGGGCTGCACTCTTCCAGCAAATGTCTCTCCCTCTCCCAGCAGCCGTCATCTGTCAATACCCATGCCTGGAAGTGGGACTTTGTGCCCAGCTCCAGTCTCCACGATGGGATTTTCTCTGGCTTGGACTTGCACAGGTCTTGTGCATGCTTTTGCAACTGCTGTGAGTTCATACATGTAGCTGCCCTGCTGTGTCCAGAAGACACTGTTTCCTTGTAGTTATCCACCTTCTCTGGATCTTGCTCTTCTACTCCTTCAGCCCCCACTTTCTCAATGATCTATGAGCCTTAAGGGGTGTGTGTGGTATATATGTTCCTTTTAGGGCTGAACATTTCAGTCTCTTGGTCTCTGTACCTTGGACAGTCATGGGTCTCTGTTAATTACCTATTTTTTACAAATAGCTTCTCAGGTGAGAACTGAGAAATGCATTGATGTATGGATATAATGACAAGTCATTAGGAGTAGTTTAATACTGTGCCCATCTAGCAGAAAAATAGTAGCCGATTCTCCCCTAGAGCCTATGACCTGTCTAGCAATAGGTTCTTGGCTCAAAGTTAGCACCAAGCATGGGTTCCATCTTGTGGGCTGTCCTCACTCTTATGATTCTGCCTCTGCCTCCTGAATGGTGAAGTTGCAGCTATGGGACACCACACTCAGCTTTTGCCCATTTAAAAAAAAAAGTGAGCTGGGCGGTGGTGGCGCACGCCTTTAATCCCAGCACTCGGGAGGCAGAGCCAGGCGAATCTCTGTGAGTTTGAGGCCAGCCTGGGCTACCAAGTGAGTTCCAGGAGAGGCGCAAAGCGACACAGAGAAACCCTGTCTCGGAAAAAAAAAAAAAAAAAAAATGTGTTATATGCACTGTACATGCAGGAGTCAGAGGGCAAGTTTCAGGAGTCCTCACCTTCTTCTTGGGTGAGTTGGGGTCTCTTGTTTCTGGGGCTGTGCTGCATACTCCAGGCTAGGTGACTTGGAGCTTCCAAGCAATTCTCTCTTGATTTCTCATCTCACCATAGGAGTACTAGGATTACAGATGTGTTCCATGGTATGTAGCTTTTTATGTAGGTTTTGGGTATTAAACTCAGGTCCTCAGGCTTTCACAAACAGTGCTTTTAACCACTGAGCAATCTTCCCAGCCCCAGGCTCATTTTTTGGTGGTGGTTGTTGTAATGTTCTGAGTTTTGCTACTTAATTATGAGTTCTTTGTGTATATTAACTCCTACCAGCTATATCATTGCAAATATTTTCTCCCACTGTAGGTTCTTTCATTTCATTTTCTGTTCATTTGTTTTGTTTTCCCTTGTTTGTTTCTGTTTAATGAGCCAGTGTCTTGTGTAGCCCAAACTAGTCTCAACTTGCTAGATGGCCAAGGCTGGCCTTGAACTACTATTGCTCTTTCTGCCTCAGCCTTCGGAGTACTGGGGATTATAGATTATTGACTGATTATAAATCAGTAACTCCAGGCCTAGGTTATTGACTTAGTTTTTGTGTATGAAGGGACTCTGTTGATTGTCATTTCCCTGAAATTCAACTTTAATGTGGTCCTATATGTCTAATTTTGTTCTTGTTCCCTCTGCTTTTGGTGTTATATCTGGAAAATCATTAAATTTATTTATGCAGCCTTTCAATTATTTGTTCTCCCAGTATTTGGAAGTTGTATACCTTACAGTTACATTATTAACCCATTAAACTAAAGAAAATGACGATGTAAATTTAGAACATCAAAATGATTTGGGGGAAATTATGATTGGTCCATGAGCTGTAAAATTTTTGTGAAAACATGAAAGTGTCTCTTACTATTAGTTTAAACATAAGGGGAAATAAGAAATAGTAAAGAAAAAGCTAATATTTAGTATACTACTATCTACAACAGAACATTACAAATTGGGGCCATTGGGGCTGGGGAAATTGTTCATCAATAAAGTTTTAAAGAACACTTGCTGCTCTTGAGAGGACCTGGTTTGGTTCCCAGCACCCATGTTGGTGGTTCACAGTCATTAGGAGCTCCAGCTCTAGACTTCTGTGACATCTTTGTCCATTCTGTCTTTTTTTTTTTTTTTTTTTTTTTTTTTTTTGAGACAGGGTTTCCCTGTGTAGCTTTGGTGCCTGTCCTGGATCTCGCTCTATAGACCAGGCTTGCCTGGAACTCACAGAGATCCTCCTGGCTCTGTCTCCCGAGTGCTGGGATTAAAGGTGTGCACCACTACTGCCTGGGCTGTCCATTCTGTCTTAATTACAGTTGTCCCCTGGTACCAATGGGGGGTTGGTTCTGGAACTCAGCAGGTACCAACATCTACAGATGCTCAAGTCCTCTATATAGAATGTCATAGTGTTTGGATTTATCTAACATACTTGACTAATTTTATTCATACTTAAGGATTATGTTTTGGGGCTGAAGATTGCTTGGTGGGTAAGAGAACTGTGTGCTCTGGAGAGAGCCTGGGTTTGGTTTCTAGCATCCACGTGGGCTTGCAACCTATTGGTAACTCCAGTTTCAGGGAATCCATCTCCTTCTGGCTTCCTTTGGCTCCAGGCACACCAAGTGCACATACATGCATACATTCATACACACACACACACACACACACACACACACACACACACACACACACACAGAGGCAAAACACTTATACACATAAAATAATAATAAATAATAAAAACAAATCTTTTTTAAAAGAATTGAGTTTTGTCAGGTGGTGGTGGCACACGCCTTTAATCCCAGCACTCGGGCGGCAGAGCCAGGAGGATCGTGAGTTCGAGGCCAGCCTGGTCTACAGAGTGAGATCCAGGACAGGCATCAAAACTACACATAGAAACCCTGTAAAATAAAAAAAAAAGAATTGAGTTTTGCTGGGCGTGGTAGCACACTCCTTTAATTCCAGCATTGAGGAGGCAGAGGCAGGCATGGATTTCTGTGAGTTTGAGGCACTCTGGTCTACAGAGCAGGTTCCAGGACAAGAGAAACCCTGTCTTGAGAAACAACACAAATTGAGTTTTTATGGATACGGCTGGGGTCTTTCCTGTTTCTCTTCTCCCACATGCTCTTACTCTGTGTGAGGTTTGCTTTTGGGGACCTCACAAGAACACACCTGCAGTCAGAAGCTGAGGTCCTCACGGAAGGCTTCAGTTGCCTTTTTCCAGGGGCCATACAGTGTTGCAGGATGCTTTGCTGAGGCTGGGGCCTGTAGCATAGCTCTTGGTGGTACCAAGAACTGATCCCAGCCTCTCACATAGGCTAGGCAAGTGTTGATCCTCCCTGGGTTGCTCCCTGGCCCACACTCTAAATGCAAGGAGGTAAACTTTCTTCCCAATTAGAACCCAGCCAGGGTTAGAGGTGACTGCTTTTCTAGCTAAGTAGTTAGTTAACAAAAATAAATTCGTTAGAACTTTTGAATGTATGAACTGTGTATGTCCTTGAAAAGACATTCAGAAATCTTAGTAGAAACTGAAATGACTTCACCACACATCCAAGTCATAGAAGCAGGGGAGAACACAGAAGGGGAAGGAGACACTCTGAAACAATTTCCAAACATCTGTTTCTGTGTGTGTGTTTATTGATCTCTGCCTCTTCACAGTATTTGAGCCACAACGTAAGAACTTTGCCCATTTAAAGCCCAACAAAAAGATTTTTTTTTTGAGACAGGGTTTCTCTGTGTAGCTTTGCGCCTTTCCTGGAACTCACTTGGTAGCCCAGGCTGGCCTTGAACTCACAGAGATCCGCCTGGCTCTGCCTCCCGAGTGCTGGGATTAAAGGCGTGCGTCACCACCGCCCGGCATTTTTTTTTTTTTTTTTTTTTTTTTTTTTGTATTTTAAATCTTTTTCAAAGATAAATATTGTTAAGTTTCACTTTAAATAAAACAAAAGAAATGACCACAGGATCAATGAGTATTTTATCTCTTAAAATTGAGAAAAGCGATATAAGCTAGTGTTGTAAAAACTATGACTGCTGTTTTTCATAATCCATTCAATTATTACCACCGTACCAGAATATGTTCAGAAGTACGTGTTCCTTGACTATTTTTCAGTGCTTTTAGTTTGAAACTATCTCAAACTCACATAAAAGTCAGAATAGCCCCTATTGTTTTTTGTTTGCTTTTCCCCCCTTTTAGATATGATGCCAACATGATGCACTGTCAGCCCTAAAACATTTGTAATCATATGTTGCTTAACCATGGATATGAATTCTGAGAGATGCATTGGAGTTGGTTATTGAGCAAACATTACAGTGTGTATCACACAACCCTATAGGGGCTAGATAAATCACTCTATATGGTTTGTTTGTTTGTTTTTTGTTTCTGTTTTTTTTTTTTTTCCAGACAGGGTTTCTCTGTAGACTTGGCTATCCTGGAACTCACTCTGTAGATCAGGCTGCCTCAAACTCTGCCTCCTGATTGCTGGGATTGAAGGCGTGTACCACCACTGCCCAGGTTTCATATGGCTTCTTGATGCAATAAAAAGACATGTAAGGGGACTGGAAAGGCCACAGGAGCCACACAAATACTTCAAGACTGCATGACACACTATGAATGACCACCAAATTGTTGAAGAAACCAGGAAGTAAAATTTAAAATGATCAGAATCAAAGGAAAACAAAACCTCAATTTACTATAACCTCTGGGACATAGGTAAGGCTGCTAAGAGGAAATTTGTAGGTAAGAATGATCATATTAAAAAGTCAGAGGTTTCAAATAAATAATATAGTGATGTATTTCAAGGTCCTAGGAAAATAAGAACAAGAGTAGAAATAACTCAGTGATGGCATGCTTGCTTAATATGTGTGGACCCCAAGTTCAATTCCCAGCATCATAAAAACAAACAAAAGCATGTCAAAACCAAACTTCAAATCAGGAGGCAGCAATAAGTAAAAAAGAGAGGTAGGGGTGAAAATTAAACACAGAGACTAAAAGAAAATCAATCAAAGTGCCATGTCTTTGAATAAATAAACAAGACTGGTAAGCCCTGCTAGCCAATCAAACCAACAGAAAGAGAGGAGAAACCCAAGTTAATAATACAAGAGATGGAAACAGCTACTAAAGCAGAGTCCAATGAAATCTAGATGGTCATTAGGTAATACTTTGAAAACTCATAGTCCCAAATCCTGCAAAATATAGAAGATATGAATGCCTAGACGTGTATGACCTACCAAACTTAAATCAAGAGGCTATAACCAATTTGAATATATCTCTAACAAGCAATGAGATTAAAGCAGTAATAGGCTCTTAACAAAGAAAAATTCAAGACTGGATAAATTCATTCCTGAATTTTATTCAACTTTTAAATAGTCAACAAACTGTGAACCACACAACAGAAAGGGATGGAACACTACAAAACTGGATCCACAAAGCTAGCATTATCCTGATATCAACAACAAAGAAACAAATCTGTAGGCCAACTTCTCTGATGAATATAGATACAAAAAGTCCTGCAAACTGAATTGAAGATCATACATCATGGCCATGTTGGTTTCATTATAGAATGATGCAAGGATGGTTCAACATATGCAAATTGATAAATGATATACAAAATAGACTAAAAGACATAAATCATATTGTACGACCAACTCAATTAGTGGAGAAAAAGGACCTTGATAAGTTCAGCATCCCTCATGGTAAAGGTTCCAAGGAAGCTAAGAATAGAAGGAACACACCTCGACACAATAAAGGCTGTATACACCAAGCCTATAGCCAGCATTATACTAAACAGCAAAAACTTAAAGCATCTTCTGTAAAGTCAAGAATAAGATGAGGATGTCCACTTTCTCAGCTTTTATTCAGTATAGTGCTTGAGGTCTTGGCTAGAATAAGAGACAAAAATAAGAGGGATACAGACAGGAAAGGAAGTTAAACTGTCCCTATTTGCAGATGACATGACACTCAAGAGACCCTAAAGACTCTACCAGAGAGTTCTTAGATCTGACAAAGGCTCGGCAAAGTGGTAGGATACAAAATGGGCATATAAGGGCTGGAGAGATGGCTCAGAGGTTAAGAACCTGGCTGTTCTTCCAGAGGTTCTGAGTTCAATTCCCAGCACCCACATGGTGGCTCACAACCATCTGTAATGAGATCTGGCTCCCTCTTCTGGCCTGCGGGGATACATGAAATTTGTATACATAATAAATAAATCTTAAAAAAAAAAAAAACTAAAAAAAATGGGCATATAAAACCCAGTAGCATGTCTATATGCCAGTAACGAACTGTCTGAGAAAGAAATTGGGGGAAAACTACACTCGAAATAGTTTAATGAAAACAGGCACAAGCCTAATCAAGAGGTGAAAGACCTCTACAATGAAAAGTTAAGACATTGAAACAAAAATTGAAGAAAATACTAAAAGATGGAAAATTCTCCCATGCTTTGGATTGGCAGAATGAATATCATGGAACTATTTTATTAACCAAAGTGAGCTTCAGATTCAATACAACCCCCCTCAAAATTCAAATGATATCCTTTACAGAAGCAGAAAAAAATGATAAAATTCATACAGAAACACACTCAGATGAATAGACTAGAAATAGAATTTAAAATATAGGCTAGGAGAACCAGAAATAAACCATCTAGCACAGAGGTGTCGAAGGCATACTTTGTAAATGAAAGTCTCTTCAAGAAATGGTGCCAGGAGAACTGGGTTTCTACGTATAAAAGGCCAAAAGTAGAACCTTATTTCTGTACAAAAGTTTACTCAGAATGGATCAAAGACCTTCATGTGAGACCTGAAACTCTGAAACTGCTAGAAGAAAGCACTTCAAGGTGCAAGCTCAGGTCAGGACTTTGTGGAAAGGCTTCCAGCAGCATGAAGTCATCTCGAGAGCCAGTGAGTGGGACTGTCTGCCTTAGACACAAGATCAGTCTGCAGAGTGAGCAGCCTGCAGGGTTGAGGGAAGCCTTGCCCACTGTGCAGCAGGTCGGGCATTAAGATCTAGATACTTCAGAGGCTCCAGTGGTTAAACTCCACCCTCCCACCCAATCAATAAATGAGTTAATGAATTGAATATAAGAAATACAAATGGCCAATAAATGTTTGAAATTTTTGAATAGCCTTATTCTTCAGGGAAATGTGCTTTGAGGGCAGAATGGCTGTCATAAAGAAAACAAATGACAAAAAATTGTAGCAGTGATGTGAGAAGAGGAACATAAATAGATGTAGCCACTGTGAAAATCAATGTGGGACTCCTCAAAAACTGAAAATATGACTACCATATGATCTAGCTACACCAGCAGTAGGAATAGACCCAAAAGATTCTGTCAGCACCCATGGAGATACTTATACATCCATATTTAGCATTGCACAACTCACAATGACAAAGATATGGAACAAGGTCCATCACCAAAAAAATTGTAGTACACATCCAGAGTTTTATTCAACTGTATATATAAAAAAGGAAACTGGCATTTACAAGAAAATGGATAGATTGGAGATCTTCCCCACCCCCTAGACAGGGTTTCTCTGTGTAGATTTGCACCTCTCGTTCTGTAGACCAGGCTGGCCTTGAACTCACAGAGATCCGCCTGCCTCTTGCCTCCCAAGTGCTGGGATTAAAGGCATGCGCCACCACCGCCCGGCGGAGATCATTATGTTAAGAGAAATACATGAGACTAATAATGAATGTTTGCAAAGCATATGTACAAAATGGCTTCAAAGAGGATGGTGATGTGGTAGATCAGAAAAGATAAGACTGAGATGTGAGAAAGAAAGACAAGAGTGGCCAGGTGGTGGTGGCTCATGCCTTTAATCCCAGCACTCGGGAGGCAGAGCCAGGCGGATCTCTGTGAGTTCGAGGGCAGCCTGGGCTACAGAGCAAGATCCAGGACAGGCACCAAAACTACACAGAAAAGCCCTGTCTCAAAAAAGCAAAAGAAGGGGGCTGGAGAGATGGCTCAGTGGTTAAGAGCACTGTCTGCTCTTCCAGAGGTCCTGAGTTCAATTCCCAGCAACTACATGGTGGCTCACAACCATCCCTAATGAGATCTGGTTCCCTCTTCTGGCCTGTAGTTATACATACTTTATACATAATAAATAAATAAATCTTTAAAAAAAAAAAAAGCAAAAGAAAAGAAAGACAAGCGTGGAACACACGGAAGAAAGAGGGCTCAAGTTACAGGTGAGGCTGAAGAGGGAGGGGGATTCAGACTGGCTGGAAAGAAGAGGGACATCTGAAGTCTATTCTGTTGCAAGGAGAAAGCCAAGGCCAAGTGTCGCTGGCACGCCATTTCCCTTACAGAGTCACCAGAAGTCAGTGGGTTTCTCAAGGATGCTTCCCAGAGTCCTTGTAAATAATCCAAAGTATCATATGCAGAGGAGATCTAAGGCTGGAAGAGAAGGGAGAAAGTTTGAAAACATTTAGGGGAGAACAAGAGACAACTGATCAAGAAACGAAAGACTTTTGGGGTAGTAAACCTTTGAGTTATTTGCGGCACCAATCTGAGCCATTTTCTATTTTTCTCTCACTGCCTGGTGTGATCAAAATTTAGACACAGAAAAAGCAAACTCTTCAGGGGATCCAGAATGAAGGTTGGCCAGGTCATGCAACCATGGAAGATGTAAGTTGCTGGGAATATTGCTAGTGATGGACTGTGAGTACCAGAATGAAAACAGATGCATACTGACAACGTGTGTATTGATAATGGTAACTGCAGCACTTTGATTTTATGACTTATTTGTATGTTTTTGCTGTTGTTTCATTTTGTTAAGACAGGGCCTAGAATTCACTTTGTTCGAGGGTGGCCTGGAAGTCAGGGCAGTCTTTTTACCTCTGCCTCCTGAGTGCTGGAGGAGGACGTTACAGGCATAAGCCACGAGGCCCAGCTCAAGCTGAGATTTTATGTACCCATGTCTCTACCTGTGTCTTTCTATAGTAACGATTCCACAAGTGCCTAGAAAGGTCGAGGGCTTGGCACTAAAGGGTCTGTCTCCAGGACTTTGCTCCGGACTCTCCAGCCCTTGTGATCTCTGTTGTAAGAATTCGGATGAGACATGAGTGTGGTGTAGAAGACAGACTGAGCTGATTGCAGAGTAAGGTAGAACACTTTAAAGTGGTGAGGCAACCAAGAGACCAGTGTGTCTACATACATTTTTCTAGACAGTTCTATTGATAGTAAATAATAGATGCTAACTGATTTTCATTTTAAAATATGTGTGGCTTTAGAATAATTTTTTTTTTTTTGGTTTTTCGAGACAGGGTTTCTCTGTGTAGCTTTGCGCCTTTCCTGGGACTCACTTGGTAGCCCAGGCTGGCCTCGAACTCACAGAGATCCGCCTGGCTCTGCCTCCCGAGTGCTGGGATTAAAGGCGTGCGCCACCACCGCCCGGCTAGAATAATTTTAAAGTCTCTAGAACAAACATTTTTTTCTTGAAGGACATTTTCCTGTCTAAGTTATTAACAGGCCAGTTTCATAAGAGCCTTCCAGGAGGGGTAATGATGTGTCTGTTCTTTTCCAGAAAACCATCTACTGAATGATAAGGTTTAGGGTTCCTAGAAGTGGGTTTAGAGAACTAACTAATATAATCAATGACCTTCTTGATAATTCAAGCTGTCCTCCTAGGGCCAGAGATTCATTCCTCTGATCAGTAATTAGTGTCCTGTAGGTGCCAGTCTTGTTTTCATTGGTTGTTGATTACGAGGGAGAAGTCTAGCTCAAATGCCCTCCAACCCTGCTACAACCCAAATGTAACTCCAAGAGATTCTGTTCCTGTTCTGCCTCCCCCACTTCCTTCCTTCCTTTCTATGTGGTGTGTATGCCCGTTTGCATGTGTGCATCAGAAGTTGGTGAAATGCCTTCCTTTCCCACCTGTGCCTTATTTGTTGAGACTGAACCTGGAGTTCACTGATTGGCTAGATTGGCTGACCAACTCCTCCCCCACCCCACCCCTGCCCCTCAGCGTTGGGGTTGCAGGCACACAGTCAGGCCCAGCTTTTTACCTAGGTGCCAGTGATCTGAGCTAAGGTCCTCAGGCTTGGACAGCCAATGC
Organism: Peromyscus eremicus; assembly: GCF_949786415.1. Classification (NCBI taxonomy): domain Eukaryota; kingdom Metazoa; phylum Chordata; class Mammalia; order Rodentia; family Cricetidae; genus Peromyscus; species Peromyscus eremicus. The sequence continues at coordinate 7,541,789 of NC_081417.1, read as the reverse complement.
TCTGCCCACTGAGCCCTTCCCCCAGTTCCTTTATGTTTCTTTTTCTTTTCAAATATATTTTTAATTATTATTTGAAATTTTACATACATGTATACGACGCATTTTGATCATATCTTGATTAAACTTTTTAACCTTAGGTTTTTGACACTAACTTCCTCCTATGGTTTTAAGTACACAATTGGTAAGAGTTATGCTCTGTAATTATGAGAAGGTCTTTCTCTTGTTTTAATTCTTTTATAATTGGTTTTAAGACAAGATCTTGCTTAGCCAAGGCTGAATTAAGACTCCCTCTATAGTTGAGACTGGCTTTAAATTCCTGACTCAGCCCCCCAACTCTACTCTGGGTACTGGGATTACAGGTGTATGCCCCCACAGCAGGCTCTACTACACAGGCCTGTACTCTAAGCATTCAATTCAAGGTCAGCCCGGAAAAGAAAGTCCGTCACATATAGAGTAGTTCAGAAATGCAGATACATGAAAAACAAGAAGAGCATCAAAAAAGAAGAAAATGAAGGATAAATGGATCAACGGACCTAAGACAGTCTGTGGGATGTTTATACCACATGGGTAAATAAAACAAACACAGGCAATTCAAGGGGTAGGAGGGAGGAGCTGGGAACATGAAGCAGTGTGCTGTCACTGGAATATGGACTTAGACTGGTTACAAAAGTACATTTTAACCCAGGCAGTCATAGAAGTGCCTCTCTCTCTTCCTTCACTCCCTCAGGAAGTCTCACCACGTAGCCCAGGTGGCCTGGGGCTCCCTATGTAGATCAGGCTGACATTGAATGTTGACACTAAGGCATGTGCCACCACACCTGACTTTTAAAATGTTTTTAAAAGAAATATGAGCAACAGACCAGAGAACAGAAATGAAACCTGACCACAGAGTTATTCAGTTAAAACCAGAGAAGACATAGAAGAGGAATGGAAATGAAGAACATCTGCACAAGTAAAAACCTCAAAGATGGTAGGGTATGTGCATGTGTGTGCATGAGAGTGTGTGTGTGCAAGTATGTGCGTGCGTGCGTGCGTGTGTGTGTGTGTGTGTGTATGTGTGTACATGTGTGTGTGCATGTGTGTGTGGTGATATTGTGTTCCCCCAAATATTGTGCACCTTAATAAACTTATCTGGGGTAAGAGAACAGAAAAGCCACTAGATATAGAGGCCCGAAAATGGTGGCACACACGCCTTTAATCCCAGCATTCTGGAAGCAGAGATCCATCCGGATCTCTGTGAGTTCAAAGCCACACTGGAAACAGCCAGGCATGGTAACAAGAGCCTTTAATCCAAGGAAGTGATGGCAGGAAGCAGAAAGGTATTTAAGGTGTGAAGACCAGGAACTAGAGCTGGTTAAGCTTTTAGGCTTTTGAGCAGCAGTTCAGCTGAGATCCATTTGGATGAGGACTCAGAGGCTTCCAGTCTGAGGAAACAGAATCAGCCGAGGAATTGGCAAGGTGAGGTGGCTGTGGCTTGTTCTGCTTCTCTGATCCTCTAGCATTCACCCCAATACTTGGCATCAGGTTTGATTTTATTAATAAGTACCTTTAAGATTCATGTTACATGTGTGTGCATGTGTGTGTGTGCATGTGAGTGTGTGTGCATGTGAGTGTGTGTATGTGTGCATTGAGTATGTGTACATGTGAGTGTGTGCATATGTGTGTGTGTGTGTGTGTGTGTGTGTGTGTGTGTGTGTATGTGAAGAGAGCAGACAACTTCAGATGTCACTCTTCATGTAACATCCATCTTTCTCTAAGACAGGGCCTCTCACTAACCTAGAACTTTCCAAGTAGGTTAGACTGGCTGGCCAGTGAGCCCAGGGGTCTTTAAATAATAAATAAAATTTCACATTAGATTAAAAGAATAACACTAAATCCAGCTTTAAAATTAGGTTAATTTATGAACCCCATTTTCAGTGTAACATCTGCTCTTCCTGTCTCTGCAGGACTTGCCTCATTGGTCTGTCTGCCTCACAGTCTAGGATTCCTGCCTCCATCATTACTCTGTTCTTCCTCATGTCAGTAGAAAAGCAAAACAGCTCTTCCCTCAAAGGATCAACAGAGATAATTTATTCTGGAGCCAAATATGAGTGACCATGGCCCAGGAACACAGATTCAGGTCACCCAAATGTCATGTTCCAGCATGGTCACATTTCTGTGCAGTTTTACAGTAACAGAACAAAGGAAGTTATAGATCAAGACACTTTCAATCATTGGTGGAAACATCAAGTAGGAAGGTTCTGGAAAAGCAGGAGTCTCAGCTGCAGGCCTCAGATGATAACTGATAGCAGTCAGCCTTTTGGTTGGTGGGAACTAGGGTCTGTCTACGCATTCCAAAGGATTTACCTAATGGTCACAAAGTTGTCAGGTCAGGTACAAAGGAGGGCAGTAAATGGCTATTAAGGAGGTTGAAGATGGCCCAAGTAGTTTGTCTCTGGACTTTCGACATTCCAGTCTCACCACATCACTGAAGCTCTGACCCGTCACCCAGCCTTTGTAGTCACAGCTTATTCCCAGGACTTCTGTTCACACTTGGGAGGAGTACTCCTCACAGTGTGAGTTTTCAAGTTGAGTCCAACAAGACCAAAGCCCCCCACTCCCCACCCCTGAGCCCCCTGTCTTCTGACAGGATTCCACACCCCACACCGCTGTCTTTGCCGTAACTCCCCCACGGCCGGGTACTAGAAAGCTTGGAGAACTTTGCATCCTCTATCCCCCAGCTGAGTAAGCGTCTGCAAACCAGCCAGGTCTAAACCTACTTGTTCTGCATCACCTTCCCCCAGTGTGCTTCATTTCGAGGTTTCTTGTTGCCAGGCATGACCCCTTTGGGTCACAAAACTGTCTTTTTTGTGCAGGACTAGGCACCTCCTTAACTGTTGGTCTGACTAAACATCTACTATTTCTACTAACAGGCCATTTTTAGAATACTCACGTATTTTAAAAAATGGAGAAAGCTAAACTGTGCTAACAGGAATATGACCTAGAATCACTATATTAAATTTAGACAAATTGTATCAAGAAAAGATAAGGCTTATAAATCATTGTACAAGCATTATGGTATGATAAGGTTTCTATAATCCTTTGCTTTTAATTTTATAAATGGTCTTACTGTGTAACCCAAGATGGTCTCAAACTCACAATTCTCTTGTCATCGCCCCTTGAGTGCTGGGATTATAGGTGTGTTCAGCCACACCTGTTCTCTTTGCAATTAAAGCAGCAACAATAACAACAACCTTTGTAATTCAAAGTCCCTGTTTTCCAATGTAAAGCATTAAACTAAGAAAGATAATTAATGCTTTGTACTTTAGACTTTCCCATCTGCCAGCATAAGGCAATAGGTTGAAAAGGATACTGAGGTTTTGTTTTGCATTTACATGTGATGTGCGTGAGTAAAAGGAATTAGAGGTTCCCCGAGACTACTCGGGTCTGGGGATCTAAGCCTGAGAACAGTGATATCTGAACAAGTGGCTGACCTGCTGATGGGGTGTGCTAATCTCACCCTGACACACCTAGTGGAAATAATTGCTTTTCATCACTTACATTAGCTGCAGTTCAAACCCAGAAACAGAGTGTGACCATGTTTTCACTTTGTGCTATATGACTTGTACTGACATTCTGCTTGGCATTAGTCAGGGACCTGAGCCAGGCCATCGCAGTGCCAAAGAGGTAAGATTGGCACTTCCTGTAGGCTAAGGTAGAGGAAGGCTTTGTGTCGTGGAACTCAGATGTTCTGCAGCTCTTTTCAAGTGAAGTCTGGATTCTAGAGACCAGCCCACAAGGACAAGGCCATCATTTTGTACATTCAGGTTAGGCTAAAGAGGATGAGTATTTTCCATGGTAGGTATATATAGGTTACAGTATGAGAATGGTGGGATATGAGATTGCTGTAGGTGCACAGATATTAATTATGACTCTCACTAAATACATAAATACACAGTGCTAACATGTTCTGACTCTATACTCCTTCCATCTCATGTGAAAATGCTCTTAACTTGCCTGGATATCTTTCCCTGACTGTCTATGGCTCTCTCTTATATGATTCTGGGGGTGGCCCGCTAAGCTAATCTTAGACAGACACCCTTTTTTCTTTTTTTCTTTTCTTTTTGTTTTGTTTTTTGTTTTGTTTTGTTTTGAGACAGGGTTTCTCTGTGTAGCCCTGGCTGTTCTAGAACCAGCTCTGTAGACCAGGCTGGCCTCAAACTCAGAGATCTGCTTGCCTCTGTCTCCCAAGTAATGGGATTAAAGGTGTACACCACTGCTGCCCAGCTGAACACTCATTTTTTCTATCATGACCATGAAAAAAGTTCATCTTTCCCTGGTTTGATCTAAAGATTCTGTTGTTCATTTTCCATAGAGTTGATTTCTCCAAAACATGGTAGGATGCTAGAATGTGCTTCTGTTGTAAGGATTTTGTCCTTAATTACATCCCAGCCTAAAAAGCGGGCGTGCCCTCTCTGTGCTCTCTTTCCGCACTCTCTCCTTCCATATTCTCTCTCTCCCCTCTGAGTGATCTCTGTCTCTGTCTCTGTCTCTGTCTCTCTGTCTCTGTCTCTCTCTCTCTCCCTTTCTGTCCCAATAAAGCTCTAGAAAGGTAACCATCTGTCGGCATAGCCGCCACTTAACCAACAACTGTGGTTTGGAGTGACCTTCGTCGATGAGCATGATGACTTTCCAGCAGAGCATGTGGGCTGAAGCCTATAATTCCATCATTTGGAAGGCTTGAAGCAGGAGGATTGAAAGTTCAGGATCAACATGGCCTGCATAGCAAGACCCTGTCTCACCTCCCCTAGCCTCCTCCTATGACATCGATCCTTAGTCTTCAGTTTTGTTTTTCAAAGGTCCCTTTTCCTTCCCAGAGCAATTGTTAGAAAGGAAGGAAGGAGGGAAGAGAGGAATGAAAGAAGAGAAAAAAAGAAACGCATTCATGGCTTGTTTCTTTTCTGCTAAGAGCATGATTGTAAAGCAGTTTACACACTACCTGACCCAGAGGGAAGTGACTCACTTCCTTTCCCCTTCTCTTGTGGATTCTGAACAAAGCCCAAAGGCACACTTCTGGCTCTCCTGCTGACATCCTCCGAGAAGAAAGTACATCTGTAAGACTAGGAACAACTTGACTTTGTCAGGGGCTCTTCTCCCCAGGACTTCGTGACTCCTCATGCTTCCATCTGCCAGAGCACTCCATGTGGTCCCTCATGACTCCCATCTGTCAGAGTAGGGCTGCAGTTCTGATGCCCTGCTTTCAGACCTGCCCACGCAGTTCTCTCTGGACGCCATTATCTCAAGTACCCCCTTAAGATCCTTTGTCCTGGAAAAACTGTCTCCCAACTACCCTCTTCATCCAGGATAATTCCTTTTTAAAGTCCTTTTCATCCTCTCTCTGATTCTCCAGACCCAGTTCCCGAGTCTCATGCCCAGCACTGCAGCAGAACACCACTGTGGCCGACCTGCATCTCTTGTAGATCCCACAGAACATCCCCTCCTAACTTTCCTCTCCCCGCTTGTCTCTGTATCCCAGCCCCCAAATCCAGCAGGCACACCCTGCTGACTCACAGGCCATACCTGCCAGAAAATGAAGGAGGCTGCCTGCAGACTTGTCCCCTCTCTGTCCCCCAGACCCAGTCCCCTGGTGTCATCCCCTGCTTTGTAAGAATTCTCTCTTCCTTTGCTCCTATCTCCTGTGGATTCCACACATCTTCCCCTTCTCACCTTCCTCCCCTACTCATTGCTCTGTCCCAGACTCCAACTCCAGTAGACACCCCCTGCACACCCAAGGGCCAGCTGCTCCTCCCAGGGCAACAAGTAGGCTGAAGGCAGACCCACACCTCTCCTGCTGTTCCTGAGATCCAATCCCGCCAGTGCCATCCTCAGCTCTGTAGAAGGAAACCTGCTGTGGTCTCTCTTATCTCGGACCCCATCCCCAATGGATCACAAAGACCTTCTCTTCCAACTCATGCCAGTATCCTAGCCTCCAACACCAGCAGGCATTCCCTGGGAGCACACCAGCAGAACAGGCCAGAAAACAGGCAACACACAGTCGTCATGCTCTCAGAAAATTCAGAGGGGAAACAGAAACCAAGGAATAAAACACCAACCCAACAAAGACAAACCCTGATAGCAGCACCTAGATCTATAATTGTCCCAATCCCAGATGCCAAGACACCAGAGTAAGAACACACACAAAAGCAGCCAGGACAATGTCACTGCCAGAGCCTAACTGTCCTACCACAGCAGGCCCTGAGTATTCCAACATAACTGAGGCACAAGAAAAAGACCTTAAAACAATCTGTATGAAGGTGATAGATTAGATATCCTTAAAGAGGAAATGAACACATCTCTTAAAGAAGACTATGAAAACCCAAACAATGGAAAGAAATGAATAAAACCATTCAAGACCTGAAATTGAAAGTAGAATCAATAAAGAAAACCCAAACTAAAGGAATTCTGGAAGTGAAAAAATTAGGAATTTGAACAGGAGCAACAGAGACAAGCTTCACAAACAGAATACAAAAGACGGAAGATAGAATCTCAGTCAATGAAAATACAATAGGAAAAGTGGGAACATAGCTCAAAGAAAATGTTAAATCTAAAAAACTCCTGACACAAAACATCCAGGAAATCTGAGACAATGTGAAAAGACCAAACATAAGAATAATAGGTAAAGAGGAAGGAGAAGAATCTCAGATCAAAGGCCCAGAACTTGTTTTCAACAAAATCATAGAAGAAAAATTTCATAACCTAAAGAAAGACATGCCTAGTGGGGTGGTGGTGGTGCATGCCTTTAATCCCAGCACTTGGGAGGTAGAGGCAGGTGGATCTCTGTGAGTTTGAGGCCCAATTGTTCTACAGAGCAAGATCCAGGACAGCCAGAACTGTTATACAGAGAAACCTTGTCTCAAAAAACCAAAACCAAAACCAACCTCCCCCCCCCCAAAAAAAAAGGACATGTCTATGTCTATAAAGGTACAAGAAGCTTGAAGAACACCAAATACATTGGACCAGAAAAGAAAGTCCCCTCACCACATAATAATCAAAACACTAAACATATAGAACAAAGAAAGAATACAAAAAGCTGCAAGGGGAAAAGACCAAGTAACATATAAAGCAAAACTACTAGAATTACACATGACTTCTCAAAGAAGACTCTAAAAGTCAGAAGGGCCTGAACAGATGTGCTACAGATTCTAAGAGACCATAGATGTCAGCCCAGACTACTATACCCAGTAAAAGTTTCAATCACCATAGATAGAGTTAATAAGATAGTCCATGATAAAGTCAAATTTAAACAATATCTACCTACAAATCCAGAAATCTACAAAACACTACAGAAGATGCTAGAAGGAAAACTCCAACCTAAGGAGGTTAACTACAGAAATAATCTCACAGTAGCAAAACCAAAACAAGGGAATCTCTCTCTCTCTCTCTCTCCCTCTCTCTCTCTCTCTCTCTCTCTCTCTCTCTCTCTCTCTCTCTCTCTCTCTCTCTCTCATACACATATATGGACACTACCATCACCAACATCAACAACAACCACCACAAAATAATAGGAATCAACAATCATTGGTCATTGATATCTTTCAACATCAATGGTCTCAATTTCTCATTAAAATGACATAGACTAATAGACTAACAGAATGAATGTGAAAACAGGCTCCATTCTTCCACTGCATTCAAGAAACACCTCAACATCAAGGATAAACATTATGTCAGGGTAAAGGGTTGGAAAAAGATATTCAAAGCAAGTTTGTGTAACCATTCCAATATCTAACAAAATAGACTTCAAAACAAAATTAATCAAAAGAGATGGGGAAGGACACTGCATACTCACCAAAGAAAAAATCCACCAAGATGACATTTAAATTCTTTAACATCTATGCTCCAAACACAAGGGCACCCACATTTGTAAAAGAAACACTATTACAGCTTAAATCACCTATTGACCCTCATACACTGAGAGTTTGAAACTTCAATACCTCACTCCCACCAATGGACAGGTCATCCAGACAAAAACTAAACAGAAAAATATTGGACCTAACAGACATTATAAACCAAGTAGACCTAACCGATATGTATAGAACATTTCACCCAAACACAAAATAATACACCTTTTTCTCTACATCTCATGGAACTTTTCTCCAAAATTGTTCATATACTCAGACACAAAGCAAATCTCAACAGAAATGAGAAAATGGAAATAACTCTTCCATTCTATCACAATGCATTAAAGCTGGATATCAATAAGAACAGAAACAATAAAAAGCTCACAAACTCATGGAAACTGAACAACTCTCTACTGAATGAAAACAAATGAGTCAAGATAGAAATTAGGAAAGAAATTAAAGACTTCCTAGAAGTAAATGAAAATAAAAATACAACATACCCAAACTTATGTGACACAATGAAAATGGTGCTAAAAGAAAATTCATAGCACTAGTACCTACATTAAAAAAAAATGGAGAGATCTCATCCTAGCAACTTAACAGCATACCAGAAAGCTCTAGAACAAAAAGAAGTAAACAAACCCAAGAGGAGTAGACAACAAGATATAATCAAACTGAAATCAATAAAATAGAAACAAAGAGAACAATAGGAAGAATTGATGAAGCCAAGAATTGGTTCTTTGAGAAAATCAACAAGATAGACAAATCCTTATCCAAACTAACTAGAAGGCAAAGAAAGAATATCCAAATTATCAAAAGCAGAAATAAAAAGGGGGCATAACAACAGACACCTAGGAAATCCAGAGAATCATAAAGACGTAATTTAAAAAACAGTATTCCCAGCCGGGTGGTGGTAGTGCACACCTTAATCCCAGCACTCGGGAGGTAGAGCCAGGCAGATCTCTGTGAGTTTGAGGCCAGGTCTATAGGGCGAGATCCAGGACAGGCACCAAAACTACACAGAGAAACCCTGTCTCGAAAACCCAAGAAAACAAAACAACAACAACAAAAAAAAAACCCCAGTATTCCCTCAAATTGGAAAATCTAAAAGAAATGGATAATTTTCTCAATAGATACCACTTACCAAAGTTAAATCAAGATTAGTTAAGTAATTTAAACAGACCTATAACCCCAATGAAATAGACACAGTAATTAAAAGTCCCCCCCCTCCAAAAAAAAAAAAAACGCAAATAAACAAAAAAACCACCCAGGGCCAGATGATTTTAGTGCAGAATTCTACCAGGCTTTCGGAGAAGGGTTAACACCAATACTCCTCAAATTATTCCACAAAATAGAAACAGAAGGAACATTGCCCAATTCATTTATGAGGCCACAGTCACCCTGATACTCAATCCACATAATAACTTAACAAAGAAAGAGAATTACAGATCAAGTTTTCTTATGAACATAGAAGCAAAAATTCTCAATAAAATACTTGCCAACCAAATCCAAGAAAACATAAAAAAGATCATCCACCATGATCAAGTAGGCCTCATCCCAGAAATGCAGGGGAATTCCACCAGGGAACTTCTACAGCTCATAAACATTTCAGCAGAGTGAGTTGGTAGAAAATTAACTCATAAAACCCTGTAGCCCTCCTATATACAAATGACAGACTATATATACAAAGGAAGAAATCAGAGAAACAACACCTTTCATAATAGCCTTAAATAATATAAAATATCTTGGGATAACTCCAAAAAAGCAAGTGAAAGACTTGTATGACAAAAACTTCAAGTCTTCGAAGAAAGAATTGAAGAAGATATTAGAAGATGGAAAGATTTCCCATGCTCATGGATTGGTAGAATTAACGTAGTAAGAATGACCATTCCACCAAAGCAATCTACAGATTCAGTGCAATCCCCATCAAAATTCCAACACAGTTCTTCACAGACCTCCAAAGGAAAACTCTCAACTTCACATGGAAAAACAAAAAACGCAGGATAGCTAAAACAATCCTGAACAATAAAAGAACTGCTGGAGGTCCCACCATTTTCGATTTCAAGCTGTACTACAGAGCTATACTAATAAAAACCACATGGTATTGGCATAAAAACAGACAAACACATTGACCGATAGATAGAATTAAAGTCCCAGATATAAATCCACACATACATGAACACCTAATTTTTGATAAAGAAATCAAAGAAAAAAGATAGCATATTCAACAAATAGTCAAACTGGATGTCTGCATGTAGAAGAATGCAAATAGATCCATATTTTTCATCCTGAGCAAAACTCAAGTCACATTCAACGTAAGGGCTGGAGAGACGACTCAGAGGTTAAGAGCACTGGTTGCTCTTCCAGAGGTCCGGAGTTCAATTCCTAGCAACCACTTGGCTCACAACCATCTATAATGAGATTTGGTGCCATCTTCTGGTGTGCAGGCAAACATGCAGGCAGAACACTGTATAAATAATAAATAAATAAATCTTTAAAAAAAGAACTTAATGTAAAACCAGATACACTGAACCTAATAGAAGAGAAAGTGGGGAATATTCTTGAAAGCACTGGCACAGGAGACAACTTTCTGAACACTCATAGCACAGGCACTAAGACAGTTAACAAATGGAATCTCAGGAAACTGAAAAGCTTCTGTAAGGCAAAGGACACCATCAATCAGACAAAGTGGCAGCCTGCAGAATGGAAAAAGATTTTTTACCACCTCCACATCTGATATAAGATTAATATCCAAAATATATAAAAATTTCAAGAAAGTAGGTATCAAAAACCAAATAATCCAATTAAAAATGGGGTGCAGATTTAAACAGAGAATTTTCAATAGAGGAATCTCAAGTGGCTGAGAAACACTTAAAGAAATGTTCAACATCCTTAGCCCTCAGGGAAATGCAAATCAAAACTACTTTGAGATTCCATCTTTCACCTGTTGAATGGTTAAGATCAATAATACAAGTTTTGACAGTTCATGCTGGAGAGAATGTGGAGCAAGGGAAACACTCTTCCTTTGCTGGTGGGAGTGCAAATTTGTACACTTTGGAAATCTGTGTTCCTCAGAAAGTTATGAATCTACCTCAAGACTTAGGTCTACCACTCTTGGGAATACACCCAAAAGATGCTCCATCCTACCACAAGGACACTTGCACAACCATGTTCATAGTGGCTTTATTCAAAATAGCCAGAAAATGGAAACAACCTAGATTTCCCTCAACAGAATGAATAAAGAAAATGTGGTAATTTACACAAAAGAGTATTACTTAGCTGCTAAAAAAAAAAAAAATAACATCATGAAATTTGCAGGCAAGTGGATGAAACTAGAAAAAAATCACCCTGAGTGAGGTAACCCAAACCCAAAAAGACAAACATGGTATCTATGCATTCACTTATAAGTGGATATTAGCCATTAAGTAAATGATAATGAAGCTATAATCAATACACCCAGAGAGGTTAGACAAAATGGGGGATGCTTTGCTTATTTTCCCCTTCTTGCTTTCCTTCAGGCTCCACAATGCTGAGGAGGTTGACAACAAAACAGTATAGTAAGATCTGGAACTGATTTCATCTCCATCCTTCCTAGTTTTTCTGGAGAACCCAGGGAGATGATCCTAGAAGCCCAGACTCCAGGTTACCAATCTGTCTCGACAGGACACTATGTCTGTCATTCCTCCATCTGCTGTTCTGCTGAGACAGAAGAAGAGTTCTTGTCCTGACTCCGAAGTCCAGCAGAGAGTGATGGGTGAGCCCAGGCTTCATGATGTCCGTGCTTCTCCACCCACCTGCCTCCTCCTTTATCACATCCCGGAACTCACTCACAGCACAAAGTACTTTTACATGTTTTTATTAATCCCAAAGATTCATGATTGATATAAAATTTATTAGAGCAAATTAAAATTATTACACAACTTAATTTTGACTTTGAGGAGATTCATAAAGGGAATTGTTTTCCTTGACAACTTAATAAAATAACTCATTGGTTGTTAATGCGCCTGCACAGAGGGTGGGAGTGTTTGCATGAGCAGTACTGCTCTCCGGGCCTCAGTTATAAACCTCTGCACCTTCAGTCGCCATCCCAGGGCATGAAAGTTATTGGAAAGTTTTGACTCAATTTTTAAGGAATATGTTTATCATTTTAGTTGTACAGAAAACTTTGCAAACTCAGTGTCTAATTTCCAAAGCTGTTATAACAAGCTCCGAAACCAAGAATTATATTAAAATTGAAATATGAATTCTCTCAATCAAGAAACACTCCTATTGTGTATAATTCTAAAATTTTCAATCAACTTGTAATTTGATCCATGAGGGGTGTAATCATATGAACTTTCGTGAATGTCTTTATGAGACACCAATGCTTAAGGAAAATTATACTAAATCCATTGTCTTTTTTAAGCCTGGGAGTGACAGGATGTGCATGTGTTAGAAACCATCTTGTTCACAAAGACCGCAGGAGGAAAGCAGAAGGCTGCTTGGGGCTCTCTTTGTATATCTCAGGCATGGGCCACCATGTCAGAACCTTGTGACTTCTTATTTCATAATCAGACTTCTCCATGGAAAGAAATCTTAAGGCACAGAGGCCTCATGGTCATCTTTGGAGACAGCAACAATGTAGGACCTAGGCACAATCTGGTTTTTCAGGACAAGAGCCCAAAAGTTGAGCCCACTTAGAGCGTCATTGAGAGGAAAACATCGTTGGGTGCCACTGGCATTTAGAAGAGAGCTTTCCAGGAGCTGGCCTGGGTCCAAGGTGCAGGGGGGGTGGGATGTGCTTCCATGTCACCTAATGGGGGGGTGGTGTTTCACTTGGCTGGAGTCCCACCTTACACCTGGCAAAGCACACATATTGGATGCCATATTAGTTAAGGGTTTCTTGAGAACACAACCATTAGCACATGCACACATACATTCACACATATATTTTGGGAACTGAATCATATAACTATAAAGTCCAAAAGTGCCATAGTTCACTAGTCAAAAGGGAGAGGGCTGGCAGGTGGCAGAGCTGGCGCTGAGGTCATAAGAACTGGACAGCTGCCTGGCACCTCACCAGCTGCAGCACTCAGGACAGCAGGCCCTGCACCTTGTCTGGGCAGCACAGTGTGTGTGAGCCAGCCCCAAGAACATGAGCATGAGCCAGCCCCTCACAAACTGTGGCAGGTGGGAGAGCTAGCCGTGAGGTCACGAGAGCGAGAAAGCTGGCCCTGCCCCTCACCAGCCGCAGCACTGAGCAGAATGGCTCCTGTACCTTGCCTGGGTAACACAGTAGAGCGGACCCTGATGGTGTAGGTGTGGGTAAGCCAATCCTGAAGGCATGAAAGCAGGAGAACCAGCCCAGCACTTTGCTCCTTGCTGCAAGGGGTGAACTAGCCAGGGCCGTGCTAGTGAAGATAGGAGAACTGGCTGGCTGACCAAACCTGCAACTACCCAGGTCCAGAACCTTGGGTTATGAGTTGGCCCACCACAACATCCACCTTATCTATGATCTGCATGTAAAGGGGCTGGTCCTGCAGATCCAAAGCTGCGGGATCTCCATGACACACAGAGCAACAACAGGCTCTCCAAGAGAAGCCCTAGTGACAGCCCAGTATCAATAGTGTAGCAGAGACCAGAGGCCTTGAACCAGACCAATGACTCATGGCAATGAACACTTGCAAGGAAAGATGTATGGACTAAAGGGTAAACTGTGACTCACTGGGGCATACTGCAGCTTCCACGAAGAGACTTTTCTTTTAAGTTTTATTTTATCTTATCTTGTCAGGTTGGTTGCAAGGGCAGAGGGTGGACATGAAGGGATGGGGAGATGAATGGGATCGAGATTCATGATGTGAAATTTACAAAGGATCAATAAAAAGTTAAACTAGGGGCTGGAGAAATAGCTCAGAGGTTAAGAACACTGACTGCTCTTCCAGAGGTGCTGAGTTCAATTCCCAGCACCCATATGGTGGCTCACAACCATCTGTAATGAGATCTGGCTCCCTCTTCTGTATACATAATGAATAAATAAATCTTTTAAAAAAAGTTAAACTAGAAAAAAAAAGGAAGTGGGGTGGGCAAGTGTTAGTCCTGAGTGTCAATGCCTAGAAAGCAGGAGCTCTGATGTTTAAGAGCAGGTATCCCAGCTCAAGTGGTGCTCCAGAGGAGAGCTGTCCTTCCCCACCTTTTCATTCTAGTCTGACCCTCAGTTGGTGGGATGGGGACCGTCTATACCTGTGAGGGTAGATCATTTGTACTCAGTCTACTCATTTGAATACTTACAGCTTCCAGAACCAATGTTTTACTAAGTTTCTGGGTCAAGTAGCACTTCAAATTAACTGTTAGAGGTTGACCTCACTCAGCATAGTGTACTGGTTTGTTTACTTTCCAAATAAAGACAATCCAGGCCCACACAATATTAGTATCCTGCCCATGGCCAGAAATGTACTAACCCCTTCTCTAGCAGATGCAAAGTCCTGGAAGGATTTGACTTTTCTGATGATCCATGACTTCAACACCATGATGTTTAATCAACACTACGTAAATTCTGACATAAAACAACACATTGTGCATTACCTCAGAAGAGTGTCAGAAGAGGCTCATTTCCACCCCACTGCCCCTGCTTCTAAGTGGAGGTGAGTTCTATTTTAGTTCTGCCTGATTTATGAGTCATTCTGCACTCAAAAAAATTCTACTGAATTTGGTTTGTTTGAAGATCCCCCAATAACACAGATTACAGTATAAACCTCTGGTGGGGGGGGGGCGGATATGAAATGTTGCCCTCTGTCCGCTGTGTTTCAGGCACACAGCAGAACCTCTGCCAGTCAGGCCACAGAGGCAATTGTCCCACACTGTCACCTTCTCAGGCAGACATTGCTTTCTGACATATCTTCACTTTGGTTTCCTTTATAGCAGCAGAAAAACACGACTTTTTCTTTTCCCAGCGGAGGACATCAGTTTTGTTTGTGTTATTCTGTCGGTGCCGTTGTTGATGAGGTTAAGATCACAGAAGACGCTTTGCTGACTGGGACTGTGACAGAGTGCAGGGACACCTCTGCCTCCTGGAGCTCTGCATCCCTGATTCCAGGGTGCATCCATGCCAGGCAGGAACACCCTGAAAGGTGAAGATTCAAGCTTCCGGGTAAGAAGGGGGTCTGGCACGGTCAATGAAGGAATTCCTAGTAGCTGCAGAGTCTGTCTTTGGAATGACATGTCCACACGTAAACACCATAATTCTTTTGAGTCTGAGACATTTAGCAAAGTATATTCTATAATTTTCTACTATGTAACTTGTGTCTCAAGACATTTTCTATTTTCTTGCTTTCACTGATGTTTGTGTCTTTCCTTTCCCTCCCTCCCTCCCTCCCTCCCTCCCTCCCTCCCTCCCTCCCTCCCTTCCTTTCTTTTGAAACAAGGTCTCACTATGTAGTCCAATCGAGGTTCAAGCTAATGTTCTTCCTGCTTCAGTCTCCTGAGTTCTGAAATCTTAAGTGTTTACCACCCTGAACCTGGCTTCAGTGTTTCTTTTTTTTTTTTTTTTTTTTTTTTTTTTCTTTTTTAAAAATCTTTATTATGTATGCAGTGTTCTGCCTGCATGCGTGCTTGGACACCAGAAGAGGGCACCAGATCGAATTATAGATGGTTGTGAGCCACCACATGGATGCTGGGAATTGAACTCAGGACCTCTAGGAAGAGTAGCTAGTGCTCTTAAGCTCTGAGCCACCTCTCCAGCCCTCAGTGTTTTTTTTTGTTTTTTTTTTTTTTTAAGATTTATTTATTTATTATATATACACTATTCTGCCTGCAAGCCAGGGCACCAGATCGAATTATAGATGGTTGTGAGTCACCACGTGGTTGCTGGGAATTGAACTCAGGACCTCTGAGCCGTCTCTCCAGCCCCTCAGTGTTTTGTTTTAATAGCTGGATTAGTTCAATATTTCCAGGCGAAGATACCAACTAATGGAGTAAATTACCAGCAGGTACATCACTCCTCCTGTAGCATCATTGAAGTTGGGCAGTAATTTGTTTGAATTCAGGAAAATGTATAAACCCTAAACCTAAAGGAAGGTTTTATGGAAAGCTAAAAACCACCAAAATGTTAAAATTATAACTTGAATTCATTGTCATCAGTGTCTTTAGTACAAATTAAACCTGAGTGATAGCTTGAGAAACAAAACAAAACCATCCCAAAACCAATCTTACCTCAAAAATTACTTCTTTTATTTATTTAGATTAATTTATCTTATTTTATGTGCCTGGTTTGCATGTACGTGTGTGCCTAGTGCTTCCAGAGGTCAGAAGAGGGCTTTGATTCCCTAGAAATGAAGCTGTAGACGGTTGTGAGTCTCCATGTAAATGCTGGAAGTTGAACCTGAGTCCTCTGGAAGAAGTGTCAATGTTCTTAACTGTGGAGCCATCTTTCCAGGCCAGACTTCTGCTCTTCCCCTCTCTTCCCCTCTCTTCCCCTCTCTTCCTCTCTCTCTCTCTCTCTCTCTCTCTCTCTCTCTCTCTCTCTGATGTGTGTTTACATGTGTTCATGTGTGTGAATGCAGGTGCCTGCATGCCATGCATGGTGTGTGTGTGTGTGTGTGTGTGTGTGTGTGTGTGTGTGTGTGTGTGAAGGTAACCCTCACGCATCAGTCCTCATCTTGCACTTTTCTCTACACGGAGGTTTTAAATGGTTCTCTGCTGTGCACACCAGGCTAGCTGGCCCAGGTGCCTCTAGGGACTCCCCTTTCTTTGCTCCAATCCTGTCACAGGAGTGTGGGACTTGACATGGGTATTGGGGATCTAAACTCAGGGTCTTGCACTGAGATCTGCTGTTTTATAAAGCTTAAGGTATTTTTAACTTTAAAATAAAAAGTGTCTGTTAAGATTTGTTGCGGGTTTGAATTTAAGATAAAATATCCTTCATAAACATTGTTTGGGGACTGTAATTTTTGAAGACAGAAATAGACACTTTTGTAAACACAGATTCTGGCGTGAACTTGTAAATAGAATCACATCATTTAAATCTAATTCAAGAATCATTAACAATTGTGAACACTTTCAAGGGAAATGGACTTTCAACTCATTGCTCTTTTGAGGTTTTATTATAATTATGAACACACATTTCAAAAGTTGATGGGATTTACAGTGGTATCTTCACACATACATACATTGTGCACGGATCATTTCAGTTTTGAACTGGGACTAAGTTCATGTCTAAAGGGAAGTAGCCAGAGCCTTTTGTGTGTTATTCATACAATAAAACACTAGATGGTGCTGTTTCTTGAGGAATTAACAAGAACTAGTATTTAAAGCCTATTTCAGAGGTCGGTTTATTGTTTTCAGAAGTGGGGAAAATACTACCTTTACTTTTTGTGCTTAGTGAAGTTTTAACTTCATGAATAAGCATCCACAATTAAAATGACTATGGACCCAGGGAGTAAGTTAAGTAGGATGTTGAAAAGTGGTGGTGATGGGGTTTCTATGCTTCACAGGGGAGGAACCAGCTCACAGGGCAGACTGACTTTTGGGTTTTGTTGTTATGTTTAACTTGATTTTATAGAAGAGTTTTAGGTTTTCAGAATAAGTGTGACTGCGAGATTTTTCATAAAACCTCTATACAGTTTCTACTATTATTAGATGTGTACCTGTAACCCCAGCTATTCAGGAAGCTGAAACAAGAGAGTGGTGAGTGAATCCTGGGCCAGCCAGGGAAATCTCGTGTGACCCTGTCTCAGGGCTGTAGTTTTGTGGTAGAGAACTTCTCTAGCCTACATGAGATGGCAGGTTCGATCCTCGCCCCCCCCCCACAAACATATACACACTCAGCTCAGTGGCAGAGTACTAGCCTAATGTGTGCTAAGCCCTGGATTCCATTCTCAGCACTGAAACACAGAAATGTACAACTCTTGAGTGCACAGCATGAATCAATATGGGCACTGTGATGGCTGTTCTTGGTTGTGGACTTGACTAAATCTGGAGTTAATTAAAACTCAAGTGACTGGATATATCTGGGAGAGATTTTTTTTCTTAATTAAATAATTTGAAGTGTGTTGCAAAATGTTCCTTTACACTGTGTGAATATGTCACTGTGATTAGTTTAATAAAGAGCTGAAAGGTCAATAGCTAGGCAGGAAGAAGCCAGGTAGGACTTCTGGGGACAGAGAGGTTTCAGGAAAGAAGAAAGTCAGAGTTTCCAACCAGATGGAGAGGGAACAAGACATGCAGGAGGAGAGATAAAAGCCATGAGTCACGTGGCAACACATAGACGAATAGAAATGGGTTAATTTAAGTTATAAGAGCTAGTGGGGCAAGCTTAAGCTATAGGCTGGGCTTTCATAGTTAATAATAAGTGTCTGTGTCATTTTTTTGGTGGGGGAAATGACAGATGGAACAGAGAAAGACTAGTTATAGAAATGGGAAGACCCACTTTTTTTTTTTTTTTTTGTTTTTTGTTTTTTGTTTTTGTTTTTTGTTTTTTGAGACAGGGTTTCTCTGTGTAGCTTTGCGCTTTTCCTGGAACTCACTTTGGAGACCAGGCTGGCCTTGAACTCACAGAGATCCGCCTGCCTCTGCCTTCCCAGTGCTGGGATTAAAGGCGTGCACCACCACCGCCCCGCGGGAAGACCCACTTTTAATCCAGATAGTAGCAAGGTCCACCTTTATTCTGGGCCGCACCTTCTGCTGGCAGCCTAGATAAAGGATATGGAAGAAGGAATCTTTTGCTCTTTGCCTACTTGACCTCCCTCTGGCTGGCAAGTCCATTCCTTCATTGGCATTAGAGCACACTTCTTCAGGATTACAGCATATATTTGAAGACCAGCTGAGACACCCAGCCTCATGAACTGAACAATTACTGGACTCTTGGTCTTTCTATTGGTAGATAGCCACTGTTGCACTAGCTGGACCATGGCCTGTAAGTCACTGTAATAAATTATCTATCTATCTATCTATCTATCTATCTATCTATCTATCTATCTATCTATCTTCTATTTACCTATCTACCTATCTATCTATAGATTCATTCTATAAGTTATGTTCCTCTAGAGAACCCTGACTAATACAAAAACATTATTATTTTTTTCAAGTCCACACTTACTTAGATTTGCTTAACTTGCTTCTCAAGCCCTTTAATGTCTTGGAACCCCATCCAGAATACCATACTCTGTCTGTTGTTCTCATGTCCCTTGCTTCCTCTTGCTTGTGGAGGTTAGTTCCTCGATGTTTATTGATTACCCAGGGTCTGGGGATTTTGCTATGGCCAGCGTGGGATATCTGAGGGAAAAAATTCTACATACACTATGTTCTTATGTCTGTAACTTTATTCCTCTAAATCAAAATTCTATCAATACAGCTACAACCCCATCAGGTATTCAGGATGAGAATAAATATAGATACATCAAGCTCTTTATCTGTCTACTTTATTTCTCTGGGATGAAATCCTGTCTACATAGCCTCAATTCTGTCCAAGTCCTGCTAACGAATAACTCCTATGCTTCCAGCCTCATCTTTGTCCTCCATTTCCTCATTCTCCATTTCCACTACTCTCTACTCCTGGCACTCAGAAAACTCTACCTGAGATCTGCTTACCCTCTACAGAACCTCTGTCTTCCTCTCTTTTCTCTTGCCATGTCGTTCTGTCCATTTCTACAGAAAATGCCTGTCCTCCTCTCCCTAGCCATGTAGTTCTCTACCTCCTCAGGAATGTTCCTCCACCCTACCTTCCACTTGATATGTAAAAACCTCTATTGTTCTCAGTCAGTTGCTCTGGAAAGCCACTAGGCTTCAAGGCAAGGAGATGGTCTGAGCTTCATTTGCACAAGAAGCAAAGCTATGCTTCTCCAGCCAGCTTGTCTCCTAGGCTCGGTAGGGGGTGGGGGGAGAGTAAGTAACCTAGAAGTTCTATAGGTTTAGAAATATTTGGGCAGGCAAGAATTTCATAGCAGAAGACAGCTGAAATATTAAAGGCTGGATAGCACCAAATATTCATAATAAGTGGCTTGCCTTTTGACAGACCCTTGGCCGGTCAAAGTATAGCTTTAATACACAGCTAAATCTCTATAATATATTCTTGTGGCCCACAAGAGATGTTCTTGGTTTTGAGTAAACCTGGAGGTTCTGTGCATTCTTGGTCTGACCAGTCACCCTCCTTAAGAATTGGATCTTTTCCAATGATGGACATGAGGCTACAGGTGTATAGTGTGAAGATCACAACACTGTCCAAGTGGCTGCTCACCACTGATGCTGCACCTTAAATTTGACTGAAGAAAGCTCTGTCAGGCTTCCCCACGGTAAAGTTGCTATTCCTCCTGTTTTCATGTTTCTTTAGAAGGAAGCACAAAGTGAGCACTTGTGGGGGCCTGTGTTTCACTTCTACCTGTGGAAATTACTTGAAATTCTTTGTCATGAGAAAACTGTGTGTTCTGTTTATTTAATGAATCATTTATGCATACCAGTGTGGACTTACGGGTATTTATTCTACACCCTGGGTTATGATCCAGCACTGTGTTTTTCTGTTCCTTGTATTGTCCCCCTTTGGGTCTTAGGCTCGTTCACTTGGCTTTTGCATTTCTTGGGCATACTCCAGTCACTGCGGGGGTTTTGTTTCAGCAACTTGTTCACTTTCTAATATGCAGATTTTTTTCTTAGTCTTCGAATAGGATTTGACACCACTATGATCTAAGCGTTTTCTTCTTCCTGTCTTTAAGTTAATATCTAAAAATGAAAACAGGCGAAGCAGTGGTAGTGAACACCTTTAATCCCAGCACTCAAGAGTCAGAGGCAGATGGATCTCTGAGTTCGAGGTTAGCTTGGGCTACATAGAGAGTTCCAGGACAGCCAGGGCTACCCAGAGAAACCCTGTCTCGAAAACAACAACAACAACAACAACAACAAACGGAAAGATTCATGAATGGAATGCAGGACAGGTGGGCGGTTGGTCAGTCTTTGCTGTGACTTTATTGTGTTCTCTTGAAGTATTTTGATTTTCTCCTTTTCTTTTTGCACTTTCATTATTTTGCATATTTTCAGCTGTCCTTTTAAAATGACTCTAATCATTCTTTGTAAATAATTGGGTATTTGATTGCTTTTTAAGAATGGATTGTGGAAAAAAAAAAAAAAGAATGGATTGTGGACATTGTTCCACTTCCTTACATATATAATTTGGAATGTTTTACATGATTCCATTATCCTTTTATTTATAATATACTAAGCTGATCTATGTTTTAAATACATTGCATATTTCTGGATGCACAGCAGGCTTTGAACACATAGTGTTGTCACAAATTAGTCATTTGCAGGTGTGTGTGTGGGGGTGAGTACACACATGCTGTTTGTCTGGTGATTGAACTTAGAGCCTCATGCATATGGCACAGGGAGTCTACCACTGAGCTATATCTTACAGTTAGAGTACCTTTGAATAGTAATGTAAGGGGAACATTTGAGCCTAAAAGTTATTTAGCAGTTTTGCATATTTAAGATTTCTGAAGGTTTCACTGGGTCCAATAATAATATTAGCATTTTAAAGCTCTTGATACATAATTGGATTTTACAAAATTGAGCAAATGGCATGAGGCTAATCCACAGAAGGAAAGATAAGGCTATCATCTAGATTATACAAACAGCAAAGGAGCCTTGGCTGAGAATGTAAACAAAACCAGTTGGTTCATCAAAAGTAAATTTTTTTCTAGAAACAATATCTATCTCAGAGCCTGGATACCCAGAATATGGGTTTGTTAAGGGCAACCCAGTCTCCACTCACACGAGCTTGCTTAGTGGAGGGAGCGACAGCCACTTTTCTCCGGCCTCCTCTTCTTCCCTCAGACATCAGCTTAATTGTACTACACTCTTCTACCCAACAGATTCAGTTAACATTGATGCTGGAACATACCAGAAAGTGCTTACATCTGATAGGAGCAAGAATGGAGTCCAGGCTCTTTTCAAGCTTTAGAAGTATTTTCCTTCGAGGAAGACAACATGTCCAATTCTTATTTTGCAGATGTTTTGTGGTTTTTTGGCGTGAGAGGGGTGAGTGTGTTGGTTATGCCAGCGGCGCTGCCCCTCGTGGCTGGTCACCGCCCGCGGTGGCCATGCCGGCGGAGGAGCGTGCTGATTAAAAGAATCATAGCCATGGTTACCTTTTTAGAGCTTTATTGGGGGGGGGAGAGACAGAAAGACAGAGAGAGAAAGAGAGAGAGAGAGAGAGAGAGAGAGAGAGAGAGAGACATGGGGGGAGAGGGAGAGAGGGGGACTGACGGGGGGAAGGAGCGGAAAGGAGAGGGAACAGAGAGAGAGAGAGCCCACAGAGGGCTCAACCGCTTTTTTAGGCTGGGAAGCCGGCGAAGGCTGATGACGTAATTAAAGGACGTAAATAAGGACCAAATCCTAACATCCCAGACTTTCCCTTATTATAAAAAAAAGCAGGTAGATGGGACTAGGGGCGTTGTTCCTCTCAAAAACTGCTTCCAGCTGACTTTTGGACGTTAATTGGCTCTGGGGGGAATGGAGAAGGGGAGTCTTCTGAGGTCGACAGGCGTTTGCTCTGGAGACATGTATCCCTCTTGGCTGTGGCTGGGAACTTTCTGTTTGACAAGATGCTTTTAGCTGTTACAGTCTTATTTGGTGATCTCTGGACTCCGGTTCTGTGGTGGTCCTGTACCATTAGCTGAACAGTGAGTTAGAACAGGGAACTGGGAAGAGAAAAGCTTGTGGTGCATGAGAAAAAAATTTTTTCCCCCTTTGGAATTAGGGACAAGGCAAAGATCAGGGCCCTGTCTGTATGCACATGAGAAACACAGGCAGTGGATCTGCAGTGAAGCAATGAGCTCTTATTTTAGGTGGAAATCTTTTTTCATTAAGTAACTTTGAAAGTGTAATTAAATCTGGTGAGGTGGTAAGGCTGTCCTCTGTACCCGACAATAAAGGAGAGGTGACATCCCAAAACTCCCAGGACTGAGTCAGTGGCTCTGGTGTCCAGAAGGAAAGAATCGGATCGCTTCCCTGCCGCGTTCTGGGTTCGCTGCCATGTCTGTAGCCAAGCCTAAGTCTGCTGGAGGTCTTAGCTTGATGTACCCATGCATCTTGGTGCCTGGGGGCAGTCAGCCGACTCTTTGTCTTTCTAGGTGGCACTTTTAACAAGGCTGTCAATGGCCTGGCAGGGCATTCGCTAGCCTGTGGCCTTTTTCTCACTTAAAACAGGGACCCAACAGCCTTGAGGAGTCAGTGAGTGCCAGCACTTGGCAATTTTGTTTTCAGACTTTATCTTTTCCCTGGCACACCTTAAATGCCACAGATAACTCTTTTGCCTGTGGGGTCAGGAGCCTTGCTCTCCAAATGTTTAAGTTTTAGTCGGAGAGGTCTGGGGAACAAGAGACGGATTTTACTCTATGTCCTGAATTTTTTTTTTTTTTTTCTTGCTGATCGATGGCTTAAGGACAGCTTTTGGAAGATCTGCCAGTAGGCAGACTATAAACCGATACTTTCCGGAAGACTTGTCTGAGGCTATAAGCTGAATATTTTTGGCTGAGCCATCCTGACTACTGTAAACTTATTTGTATGAATCTTAGCCGCTTCCAGACCTGTCTGTGCTTCTCAAGGCAGTTTGAGAATGAGTGGGTGGAGTTAAGGTGAGTTAGGGCGAGTCGTAGAAGCCGCCTAAGCCCGCCCACTTGAGCCCGCCCACCGCCGGCGGAAGTCAGACAAAAAAGGTTGCACGTGGAGACGCAGAAGTGGGGAAGGAGAAGGGTTTAAAACTTTAGCAGAAAGCTTGGAGATAAAGTAACTCTTATTTGCCCGTTTTTGGCAGAAGTTCCCGCGACTCTGTTGTGTGGCCAGGTTTACGCTGTTATGAGGCCAGGTTTACCAGTGCCCGCCCCTATCCGCCAATGTATCCGCCCTTTTGTCCCATGGCTGTAGCCGAGAGAAAAAATAAAAAATTAAAATAACAAACCGGGATCAGACTACAATCTTGGGCGTCCCCAAAGAGTGGAGAGAGATCCATAAATCAGCTCAAGTTCGCCATCCTCTTCGTCAAGGGATGCGAAGGGCTGCAGCTGCACCAACTTGATCCACCCGGTAGACCAAGACACCATTTACTTTCTCGTCAGAAACGAAAATGTGCCATTGTTGGTACAACTCGAGGACGACCCCCGGGGTGTCCGTCGCAAAGAATATAGCTCGGACTACGCCGCGAGAACCGCGGACTTACTGTGGTGAAGAATCATGGCAGTAGCGGTGTGCGGGTCCAGCGGAGGCGGCGAGGGACGCGCGCGCACGATCTCGCGGTATCGCTGGATAGGGGAAGAGGCGGCAAGCAGCAGCAGTCAGCAGGTCCTCGGTGTTCGGTGGTGTATCCGAGTCTGAACGGCACCAATGTTGGTTATGCCAGCAGCGCTGCCCCTCGTGGCTGGTCACCGCCCGCGGTGGCCATGCCAGCGGAGGAGCGTGCTGATTAAAAGAATCATAGCCATGGTTACCTTTTTAGAGCTTTATTGGGGGGGGGGAGAGACAGAAAGACAGAGAGAGAAAGAGAGAGAGAGAGAGAGAGAGAGAGAGAGAGAGAGACATGGGGGGAGAGGGAGAGAGGGGGACTGACGGGGGGAAGGAGCGGAAAGGAGAGGGAACAGAGAGAGAGAGAGCCCACAGAGGGCTCAACCGCTTTTTTAGGCTGGGAAGCCGGCGAAGGCTGATGACGTAATTAAAGGACGTAAATAAGGACCAAATCCTAACAGAGTGTTCATTTGTTTTTTGAGACAAGGTTCCTCCCTTGCTGTCCTGAAACTCTGTAGATACCAGGCTGGCCTTGAACTCACAGAGATCCTCTGCCTCCTGAGTGCTGGGATTAAAGGCGTGTGCCACCACTGCTTCATGCTTTGTGGGATTTTTTACATTTCTACTGTAAGCCTCTGCACACAGCTGAATGTTACTTGAGGAG
This sequence comes from Peromyscus eremicus, assembly GCF_949786415.1. Classification (NCBI taxonomy): domain Eukaryota; kingdom Metazoa; phylum Chordata; class Mammalia; order Rodentia; family Cricetidae; genus Peromyscus; species Peromyscus eremicus. The sequence goes on along the minus strand of NC_081417.1, from coordinate 7,517,009 downwards.
GAACTCATCACTCCAAATTCTCTGTTAGAAGATAATTAGATTTTTTCCTCAGCCTCACGCTGGGGTCCAGAAAGATGGTCTTCATTTTTGTTCCCTTGCACTTGTTCTAGAATTTTATCTACATGTGAATTCATTTTCCAAAAGGATGCTTTGTTACATTATTGATTAATAAGGAAAACCGGTTTTTGCGATCCAGCTCTCTGAAATTAAGAGTTTTATTGGATTTTAAGTTTTATTGAATTTTTCATATTTTGTCTTTATTTCTACCGAGAAAGAAAGACAGGGAAATTTTGGGCAGTATAAGGGGCTGGGGGGCGGAGGGGGGGGGGGGAATCCTAGCCCAGGAATCTTCTCACCATCAGAGAAGCAGCACAATTCACAGCTGCTCACGGCTGTTCTGTCACTGCAGCTAGAAACCTGCAACTTTCTATGAATGTCTCTAGAAATCCCATTTAGAGGGAAAGAACAAACACTAAAGGTTGTAAGGGTGGCAGCATGGAGCTGTGTCTCTGCCTCCTTGCCACTGATGCTCACACCTTGTTAGCTCTCCATCATCATTCAGAAAGATAACGTACATCAGTGTAGGTCTAAGGGTGTGTGTCCAGGATGGTGAGGTTTATGCCCACCCAAGTAATCACCATATTTCAGATATCCCAACTACCCCCCCCATGTGTTGCCTGCTCTCCAGCAGACAGTTAGTAAGTATCACTGACTTAGCAAATGAATGAATGAGATTCCAGATTTCACTGTTACTTATTTCTCATAGTTGAGAATAAATATACTCCTGTTCTTGGTTCTCAAGTTCTGATTTCTTTAGGAGAAAAATGATTTAAATAACAGCGTTAGCAACAGAATAAGACAATCTTGGGCTTCAGGTGTGGCTCAGTGGCCAAGAACGGATCTGGCGCAGATAAGGCCTGTGTTCCGTCTCAGCACTGCATAAATAAACAAAAACAAAATCAGACAAGTCTTCGAGAGTTATAGCAACAAGTATCAGGGAAGAGTGCTGTCTCCAAGAAGCAGGAGCAGCAACAAAAAGAATTCCATCTCCTAAAATAATTTTATGTTGACCAGAACCTAACCTTGGCATGCCTACATGTCCCTTAGAATAACAATGGAAAGGGTCTTTCCTGCCGGGATTGTTAGCTGTGTGTGTATGTGCACATGAATGTGGCTAAAAGCATGTGTGTATAATATATTTTTACATCATGAGAATCAAGATGAGCCTGGTTGTCCTCTGCCAGAAAACAATTCTGATGCCTGATTTGCTGTGGGGTCCAGCACTTGTCCTTGCACAGTGATTTGGATGACAGTCTTTCCTACTTACTGTGACCAGCACAGCCCATTTGTAGACGGGGTTGTATTTCCAATAAATTCCCCCAGTTGGCAAACAATAGCTGCAAAATTCAGTAGGGTAGTGTTTTAGTCAGTGTTCTGTTGCTGTGAAGAGACGCGATGACTATGGTAGCCCTTATAAAGGAAAGCATTTAATTGGGGCCTGCTTACATTCAAAGGTTTAATCCATCATCATCATGGTGGGAAGCATGGTGGTGCTTGAGTAGACATTGTGAAGGCAATATGAAGGCCTAGACTTGACTTTACAGACTCCATCTTTGGGAAGGGACACTGTCTTAGACCACCTGGTGATGGAGGGCTGTACTCAGTTCCAGGAAGAATCTCAGGAATGTACCGGGACAACAAAACTTGAACTGATAAACTAGAAGCAGCCAATTAGTTTCAAATGTGGTTTTGTGCCGAAATACCATGCCCCATATGATGGTTAGCAGCGTTCTTACCCTGTGAGGAAAAGTGACGAAACACGACAGAATCCACTAACAAGAGTTTTACAACAGAATCCACTAACAAGAGTTTTATTAAGAGAAGGAGAAAGGAATAGATGTGATCAGGCCTGCGGAAGGACACATGTGTGAGAAGTGGGGGGAGGAGGAGGTGACATGGGGCCTGCCTTTTTAAGGGCCAGCTCACACCTGCGCACTACTCCACACATATGCATAGATCACGTGGTCACGCCTTGTGATTACGTGACCACACAGCCATGGGGCATGGTTTACTTAGGATGTATGACCTGGAAATGACTAAGCAGAAATGACTAAGTGTCTTGCCAGGCATGCATGACCATGGGGGCGCGGTTGGAATTCCTATCACCATATCCCTTCACCCAATCCCAAAACGCCAAGGCATGTAATTCCTAGCTGGTGGTTTTTCCTTTTAAAAACTCTTCTACCCCTGAGCTGCTGCTGAATTTCCCTCCATCTGCTGCATCAGAGCATAGGGTGGCCATCCAGGTTTGAACCTGAAAATAAAGACTCTTGTGTGCTTGCATCAGAAACTGGCTCTTGGTGGTCTCTGGAGGATTCACGACACGGGTACAACACCATGGTGCTGGAGAGGCTGTTGAGAGTTCTTCATCTTGGCAGGCAGCAGGAAGAGGGCTTCTGAAACCTCAAAGCTCAAACCCAGCGACACACTTCCTCAAACAAGGCCTTTTGTCCTAATCCTTTCAAATAATGCCACGCTCTATGAGCCTATGGGGGCCATTTCATTCAAACCCACCACAGGTAGGCTATGAATAAATTCAAGCTCAGAAGTGTTCAAAGGCTAACAGAGGTCAAGAAGGCTGTGGGCAGGTTAATCAGGCCCAGCCCCTTTGTGCTGTGTCCAACTCTGTGCCGGCTGCTAAACAGGCAGCTTTAGAATATGCCCCTGCCTCAGGGTGACCACAGGAGACTGTCCGAACTGCTCCACACTGTCAGTGTGGTTTCATTCATAAGGTCAATGTTGGCTCGTATTCTCTGTTTCTCAAGAGAGTATTACAGGTTGAATCACAGCTCCACATTTATTTATTGAAGTCTTTACCCCGAAACCTCACGGTGTGACTGTATTTGGAGATAAGGTTTTTAGAGAGATAAGTTAAAATGAGGTTACGGGGTGTCTTCTAAACCAGTAAGGCTGATGTCCATATAAGAAGGGGGAGTTTGGACACAGATGTGTTAGAGGGAAGAACACGCGGAGGCAGGATGAATGCAGGTGCCAGTCGGACAGAGGCCTTAGGAGGAAGCCGCTCTCTCCACAACTTGATAATGGCTTCTGGTCTCCTGGAGGTGAGAACCATTTCCTTTAAGTCACCCAAGTCTGTAATGGCAACCTTTGCAGCTTAGACAACTGAGCCTAGCAGGACTACTTCATGCTAATTCACATCCTTACACTTAAAGCATTCAGAAAGCGGAGCCAGGCCCTGATTTGGAGGTGGCCAGAGCACACGTCCAGAGTTTGGTGGTGTATGGCACATTTGATGTTGTCTGAGAGCAACTATGGAGAAGGCCAGGAAGCAGGTGCCTGCTGGAGCCCCAGGTGAGCTTGCCTTCTGGTGAGCCAGTGACAGGCCAGTGCAGATGTCTGCTCGCCTGTCTCCTTCACAGTTACCCCATCTGCTCCATGGCCTCTGCATGTTGTCAGGTTCCCGTCTTCTGTGACCATTGCAGCCCAGACAGAGCCTTCAGTGGCCTTGGCCTCACCCCAGCATCTTGGCCTCGTCTCTGCCTTCCCTACAGTCTTACCAGGAAAGGTTCTCTTTCCCCACCAAGTGCTCCTCCCCCGGGTACTGGGTATGTGAACCAGGACAGTGTAATCCTACCCTCTACAAATGCTGGCTCTTCTTTGGAGTGTGCAAACTTTGCTCTGCCTGTTTGTAACCCCTCTAACTTGCCACTGCCTTTGACTCTGTGCATCAGCATGCATTTAATTTTCTGTTCTCAAAGCTTTGACATCTGGTTCATTGTGACCCTAGAGGAAAAGTCCCTCCCAGGGCTGCAGTCTTCAGAAAAACCCACAAGTATCCTCAACTCCAGCTCATCTTTGATATGCAAACCAACCAATCTGGAGTTTATGCCAGTTTCCACCTGTCCTAACCACCCAGAGCTAAGTACTAGACAGGTAGGAATAGTTCCCAGCTCTCAGAACTGGCTGCAAAGATACACAGCAGTCAGTGCATAGCCTTTTCCCCTGTCTTGACTTCCTACAGACACCCCACTAAAGACCTTTGCTCAGATTTTCCTTCACTCTGCCTGGCACCATGGTTCCAGTGCATGCCGCAGACTGTGGGAGCTTTCTCGATCAGTAGTGCTGTCACCCGTGGTCTGAGGAAGGCCCACCTGGACATCCTTTTCTCTGAGATATGGCCTGCTGATCCAGGTTTCTGGGCTTCTAAGCACTTGCCACGCACTGTGTCTCAGAGAGGTGACCTGTTGTAAAGAAGCTGCGGGGCAGTTGTGCACATCACATCTGGAGGGCAGGAGCCCCGTCTTTGGTGTGCCCATCCCCTGCTGTGCCCCTTCCTAGCTGCATCAGGCCCCAAGCTTCTCTTTGAAGCCTCCTTTTTGGCTGTGCCCTGCTGTGGGATGTATGGCAAATGTGTTGCTAATTAATCAATAAAACACTGATTGGCTGTTGGCTAGGCAGGAAGTATAGGCGGGGCAAGGAGGAGAATAAAGCTGGGAAGTGGAAGGCTGAGTCAGAGAGACACTGCCAGCCGCCACAATGAGAAACAGCTTGTGAAGATGCCGGTAAGCCACGAGCCATGTGGCAAGGTATACATTAATGGAAATGGATTAATTTGAGCTGTAGTTAGCAAGAAGCCTGCCACGGCCATACAGTTTGAAAGCAATATAAGTCTCTGTGTTTACTTGGTCGGGTCTGAGAGGCTGTGGGACTGGCAGGTGAAAGAGATTTGCCCTGACTGTGGGCCAGGCAGGAAAACTCTAGCTACAAATGGCGTCCAACGTGGTGGCAAGTGTTTCCACCTAAAAACTGAGAAAAAAGATTCTAAAATGGAGATAAAAACAGCTTCCTAATTGTCTCTCTCAAATGAGCGGCAGCTGCTGGTTTCAGCTACTGGTGGGTTCCTGGCGTGTGTGCTCAACCTGCAGTATGGCGGGAATCAGGCCTCTGCAAGTGGCACATTAAGCTGCGTGGTGGATTAAGCCTTTGCAGGTACAAAACAAAAAAAGAGGTTTTTGGGCTACACGCTGCTTGGATAAAAGCATAGACCCACGATAGCTCCCAGAGCTGGTGGTAAACGTAGCCATGTTGGGAAGCTGAGGTGGGTGGAGCCAGCAGCCACAGCTGCTGCAGTTTAAGGCAAGAGATTCACAATAAGACAGATTCAGATGTAATAGTTTACAATCTGTGTAAAAGATACGTAGGCTTGAAAGAGACAAAAAAGGTGATATATAGAGTTATAGAAACAAATACATAGTTTTAAAAAATAAAGTCATTAAAGAGACAGTAAAGGTAGTATAAAAAATAAGCCACGTAAAAATGGATATTACACAGAGAATCTGGATTGTGTTGTCTTTGGGATTTTTAACTGCAGAAAAACATTTGATTGTAAAAGCTGTTGAGTTATGCCAAAATGTATATTTTAAAGGTACCTTGACTTCAAAATTTGGATATAAGGATATGTTACTTTGGAAAGGAGACTCTGCTTTTGTTCCCACAGAAAGCCAAAGGCTATGGAATTGTTCCAGATTAAGATACATCAGGTTTGACCAGCCAAGACCCCCTGAAGGTCTCCGATGACACCATGGCCCAGATGATCCAACATCCAGAATGGTTTGAAGGCATCTGGCTCAGATGATACAGCCTCATGGACTATTCCATAATCCTAAAATTTTCTTTGTTTCCCCATAAGATACAGCGCCCCCTTCCAGCAGGAAGTAGTAAGAGAAGCTACGCCCAAATTCCCAAATTATATGTAATTTTACTTTGTTAAGGTTAAAACCTTCCTTTTTGAAAAAAAAAAAAAGGGAAGTGCTGTGGGATGTATGGCAAATGTGTTGCTAATTAATCAATAAAACACTGATTGGCTGTTGGCTAGGCAGGAAGTATAGGCGGGGCAAGGAGGAGAATAAAGCTGGGAAGTGGAAGGCTGAGTCAGAGAGACACTGCCAGCCGCCACAATGAGAAACAGCTTGTGAAGATGCCGGTAAGCCACGAGCCATGTGGCAAGGTATACATTAATGGAAATGGATTAATTTAAACTGTAAGAACAGTTAGCAAGAAGCCTGCCACGGCCATACAGTTTGTAAGCAATATAAGTCTCTATGTTTACTTGGTCGGGTTTGAGCGGCTGTGGGACTGGCAGGTGAAAGAGATTTGTCCTGACTGTGGGCCAGGCAGGAAAACTCCAGCAACAGTGCCCTGCGTTTCAGGGAAGCCCGTTCTCAGTTCTCAGTGCCTCACTCCCCTTAGAATGACCTCACACTTTCTGCCTGTTTTTGTTTTATCTGCCATTGCTGTGCTTGTCACCACTAAGCAGGCAACTTAAGGCGAAATGTTCCTGTCCCTCACGTATCCACTGGTTTCTCCCACAGGGAAGTGTCTGCGGAAACAGTGCTGAGTGACTGCCATTGGCCCAAAGAGAGCCACAATTACAGTGTGAATTACGCTGGCATGAAGAGATTGGGGTGATGACTTAAATATCTTTTTAACATAAAAAATTCAAGACAATGGGCAAACAGTTTAAAAGTTTTCATTGTTCTGTCTCATGCAATCAACGGATGCAGACTCCCAATGTGACTCCTATCCCTTCAGGAAAATCCAGTTACCCATATCAACTCCGTTCTGGTGTCTCGAGGTGGCAGAAGGCATGTCTCCGTATGCAGCCCTTTCGAGCTCCGTTGGCACCTGGCCTGCACTTCACCTTGGCTCCCAGAGAGCTTGTGGTCAGTCCACACCACATTTCCCCTACTGAACTGCCATGGATCGAACTTCCCATGAGCATTTGTTATGTCAATCAGAGTGTGTTATTTCAGAGGAGTGTGACTACTTTGCCTCTCTGAACATGGTTGCCTCAGGTGGGTTTTGAGCAGCCAGTATCTGGTTGTGCCATCTGAATGCAATAAGGCACCGACACTAAAGCTCTTGCATTCCCCAAGCTGCCGAGGAACAGACCTGTAACTCCATCCACAATTCTGAAATTCCCAAATCCCCAAACAAAAAAGTCAAAAACTCACCTGGTGGCAAAAATGGATCTGAATCTATTCATAGACTACATTCCACCTATTCTGAATGTCTAGGGATTTCTTCCTCACAGAAATGCCTTATTTCATTAAAAGTTTGTTAGTGTTCACTAATGTTTTACCAGTAAATATTCAGCATATTAATTGTACTAGCCCTTAAAAAAAAAAAAAAAAGAAAAAACAAAACAAAACAAAAAACCCTGAAGTTGAAATCCAGTCTAAGGGCAGCCGCTAAGGGGTAAGACTAAAAATAAACAGAACTTAAGTTATCCTTCTGGCTTTGGGACATGGCATCTCTGGTGCAGAAAAGGTGAACTTCAACTCTAGCTCTGAATTAAGACTATACTTTGACAATCTAGATTATTCCTAATGTCTTTCCAACAACCTAGAGATGAATGCCATAGAAATTGCTAATTGTTATTTCCACACTCAAGGAAATGCGATCACACTGCGGCCACCCCAGGAACTCTGTGGTACTTTTAACATGCCTATGTAAAGTATTTAACAGACTCATAAGAGCACAGGAAATTAGGGTTAGTGGGCTACTTAGCTGGTTAAAGCTTCATGTGACCTGATGATGCACGCTTGACTACCTGAGTAACATCTCTAGGACCTACAAAAGGTGGAAGAAGACACCATCAAGTGGTTCTCTGATCTCCACATGCAATCACGGCACTTGTCCCCACATGCACTCTGCTCTCTCTCTCTCTCTCTCTCTCTCTCTCTCTCTCTCTGTCTCTCTCTCTCTCTCTGTCTCTCTCTCTCTCTGTCTCTGTCTCTCTCTCTCTCTCTCTCACACACACACACACACACACATACACATGTAGACACACACGAAAAGCATAGGAAACTAAATTGGAAAGCTTTCCACATAGCTGTCTAAACTTGCTGAAACAAATGTTATCCATTTTAATACATCCTCCTCATAAAATGGACCAAAATACTAGCAAAACATTTAATTTGAAAACTACCATCCCCACAAATTGTGTTTTAAAAGCATATTGGTGAGTTTAATGCTTACATAACATTTTATTAACTTTGAGACAGAATTTTGGTATGTGGCTCTGGTGATTTGAGTGAAATGGCCCCCATAGGCCCATAGGGAGATGTGGCCCTGTTGGAGGAAGCGTGTCACTGGGGGCTGGGTTGTGAGGTTTAGAAGCTCACTTCTCCTTCCTGCTGCCTGAAGATCCAGATGTAGAATTCTCAGCCCCTTTCCAGCACCACATCTGCTTAACTGCTACCATGCTTCCCACCATGATAATGGACGAACCCTCTGAACTGTAAGCCAGCCCCCAATTGAATGTTTTTCTTTATAAGAGTTGCTATGGTCATAGTGTCTCTTCACAGCAACAGAGTCTCTAACTAAGACAGTAGCCCAGGCTAGCCTCAAAACCTGGCTTGCATGACCTTTTCTATACACAAAAATTACTTAGGAAAATTTCTCCTCACATCCATGTGGACTTTAGTGGATCATTTTGAAATGTATACCCTTGCCAATCAGAACACCCAACCGAATCAGGGCTAATCTGCTATGAAGAGTCTTAATCATTTGATTTCATGTGGTAGATGTTCTCCAGTGGCCTAGTGGTGAAATTCAGTCCTCTCATTTTATTTCATAAGGAAATAACAAGGAAAACAAACAAAAAAACCCAGTTTAGTCCTTCAGTGTTGAATGAATGTGATCCCTCAGTCATGAAATTAGATCTTTCAAGAATTTCAGGGCTATTGTGTGAGCTGGGGAAAATTCTGATAAGGTGCCAAAGGTTAAAAAAAAACAAACCTTGAATGAATGGTGGGTGTGCTTAGAATAAACATTTCTTTCAGTAAAAATAGCCACGCTCACCTGCAGGAATCTAGAAGGTTTACCAAGTGAAAATGTGGAGTTGCCTTCCACTGGCCTAAAGGAGAGAGGAAAGGAAGCCACCAGGAGAAGGTGGGAACAGGAGAAGGTGGGAACAGGGGAAGGTGGGAACAGGAGAAGGTGGGAACAGGAGAAGTTGGAAACAGGAGAAGGTGGGAACAGGGGAAGGTGGGAACAGGAGAAGGTGGGAACAGGGGAAGGTGGGAACAGGGGAAGGTGGGAACAGGAGAAGGTGGGAACAGAAGGTGGGAACAGGAGAAGGTGGGAACAGGAGAAGGTGGGAACAGGAGAAGGTGGGAAAGCAGCTCCACCTGAGCGACGCTTTCCGCTGAGAAAATGGGAGACATTTACCAGCTGGCTGTGGAGGCTGGTCACAAAAAACAGAGGAACTGGCAGCCAGCAGTGGGATGAGTATTTTATTTAATTCAACTGAGTTGTACAGGTGGTGTTTCCCACTGTAAACATTTTAGCAGCTGAGCTCTTGGATGCCATTTATAAAAGGGTAGAAGATGTTATAACTGTAATTGTTTCTTTGCCATAGATGTAACCACTATGTGACTATAGAAAAAGTGACCACTCCTTTTATTTTTTTAATCTCTCTCTGTCTCTCTCTCGTGTGTGTGTGTGTGTGTGTGTGTGTGTGTGTGTGTGTGTGTGTGTGTACATTATACTATGGATGTGTGTGCACATGTGTGTGGTCAGGCTAGCTGGACTTTCAGCTTCGAGGGACTCTCCTGTGTCTCACTCCCACTTCCCAGTAGGAACGCTGCAATTGCAGACGATGTCTTACTTTTACAAGGGTCTGGGGTGTGAATGCCAGCCTCAGATGTGCTAGCAAGCACTCTACCCACTGCGCCATCTCCCCACTTCTGCCCAGTACACCTGCTAGCTCCTCATGAAGTGAGCATGCGGAAGAAGGGATCAATACACGATGGAGGGGAGATGCCAGGGGGAAAATGGAAGCAGAATTGAGAGAAGTAAGACAAGGTAAAAATTCATTCTTAGCAACTTTTTAGAGCTTCCTTTAGCTTGAGGACTCTTTGCACTTCCTTTCCATGAAATAGCTTGGACAACACAGGTGAGTTCTGAAATGAGTGTGTGTGAGTGTGTGAGTGTGTGTAGGGAAGGGTGTTAGAGAACCTGCTATTGTACATCAATCGACCAAATATGCACACGCAGTGTTTATAAATGGGGCACTTGGAAATGAAGGGCTCAAGAATGCTTTGAAAGGATATTATTTTAAAAATCAGGAAAAAGACAAATTAAAGTTTGAGGAAAATTAGAATATTCAATTCATTCTCCTAAGCATCTATCTAAAATCAATATACAAATTACAATTTTAATGGTGTCTGCAAAGCCTGTTGGAAAACAGACCGTTGGGCATCCACCAGGCTATCACCTCTTCAGTCCTCCAGCCTGCAACGCTCCAGCCATGGAGAACCACAAACTCACACCATGTGACTGTACAGAGTGACTTCTTGCCCTTTCTCCACCAATTGGCTCTTGTTTATACACTAACAAGAGTTGAAAATCTGAAACACAAGACAAAAGCCTCGAGATGTTATTGGGTGTATTAAAATAAAATCAAAAATAGAATTATTAAGTATGTACACAATAGCATAAGTGACAAGGGCAGACACAGTGGTTTCCAATTGGAGTTTACAGCAGAAAATCCAGGTAACAAAGCTTCTCAGGTCTGCTAGAGGCTTCTCCATGGTTACCTCCATCCTACCTGGAGCTGTAAATAGTCTCTCACACATCTTACACAATTTAGAAAAGATTACAGAATCACAAAAATAGCCCCAAACATGGCATTTTTAACTTCTTAGAGTACAGGTAAAATATATGATTCATAAAATGTTCAAGTCGTCTGAGGCAATGAAAGAAATGCTTTACATTTTTGGAAGGCCTTGTAAATTCCAGACAGATTAGAGTTACAGTTCTCCCAAAGGACCCCGTCAAAAGAGCCTTTAGAGAATCCTGTAACTGAAATACCCACACCATTAAAAACATTCCTCCATAGGGCAGAACCCAAGGCTCTCCTGCCTTCGCTGGGAGGTCTGGGAGGTGGTGTAGCTCCAAAAGGCTCCATTCAGCAGTGGTCGATCTGCGTGCTCACACACCATGCTCCTTCCTGCAGGGCTAGCGGGCCTACCTCCTGTCCAGTCATCTCACCACAAAGGCAAATGTTTAACAGTCTCAGACTGGAGTAGGGGTGGGGTGGGGGTGGGGGTGAAGGGGTGCTGGGGATGGAGGTGAGGAGGAATTAAATCTCCAAAGCAAAAACATTCAAGTTTAGAAAAGACATTTTAAAGCTAGTGGCTTCACGTGTAAAACCTAACAGGCTGGATTAGTAGTTTTTAAAAAAGTAAGCCAAAGCATCCAGAAGGTCAGGGAACATCTTCTTGTGCATGGGGTTATTTTCGCTAAGTGAGTTTAGTTCTTGCTGCATCTAGGAATTTGTTGCAACAGTCTCTGAACCTGAGTCACTCAGCCCATGTAGAGCCAGTGTGGTGCATATTGGAGAGAGTATTGTATTTTGACTCTGGTCCCACTGAGCAGTGGCCACCCATTTAAGAAACAGCATCCCGAGTCTAGGGTGTTCTTCCTGAGTTAATTCGGCCTGTCCGTCAGGAACCAGGAACACAGAGGGTCCTGGCGTGAGATGATTAGCTGCGCCCGAAGGCTGCTTTTCCTACTAACTATGATGAGCAGGTCCTTATGCCCACTATGGTTGCTGCTGATACTGCCCTTCCGTGGCGGTATAGAAATCATCCAGGACGCTCTGCAAGTAGTCAAACGTTGGCCTCTCCTCTGCTTTTTCTTTCCAACACATTTTCATGATGTCATAGAGCTCATCTGGGCAGTTCTCCATGCGTGGCATCCGGTAGCCCTGCGAAAGTGCACTCATCACGTCGGCATTGGTTCTCCCTAAGGCAAAAACAAACAAAAGCAGCCATGTTGAGTTTAGTAGCCCAGCCCAAAGGCAGAACACCGCAGAACACCGCAGGGGCCCGGCTTGCTGTTGGCTTCCTGTGACCAGGACTGAAAAGAGCTTCCATGAATCTACTTGTGGGGTGGAGTATGTTCACTTCCCCAGATTGGGGCAGTAATTGAAGATAAGGCCCACACAGAGGTGATTAAATTAAAATGAGCCTTGTAGGTGGGTCTTAATCCAATGTGACCTGGATCATTCCGAGAAGAGGTGACGAAATCATGGACACACAGAAGTCCATATAATGCCGACTGGACCAGACAGCCATCTACTGTCCAAGGAGAGAGACCTCAGATGAAATTCACTTTCCCAACTCTTGACTTTTTAGATTCTTCAGGATCCACAACAGTGTGGGATTCCTGCTGCTTTAAGTCACCTGGTGCACAGTGTTTGGTATGCCTTTCTCAGCAAATTAAGACAGAGAAGGAACTCTGCAGGCAACTCCATAGGCATGTTCTAGGAGTATGTGTGTCAAGAAGGCATCAATTTGCAAAGGCAAACTCAGGCATACCACAGAGCCATCATGACCTGAATTAGACTCCCAGAGTCCACCTAAAAAATCAAGTAAGTGGTACACATGTGTAATCCAAACTCTGGGGGCATCGGGGGTGGGGTGGTGGGGGTGGTGGGGGGTGGAGGGCAGCAGGGGTAAGACTAGCAGATCTCTGGGGCTTACTAGCCTGCCAGCCTAGCCTACTTGGTGAATTCCAGGCTGAGGGACAGACTCTGTCTCAAGTAGACATCACTGAAGAATGACCCCCAATGTTGCCTCTGACCTCTACAAGCATGTGTACACATGTGTTCCTGCACTCATACACACACATGCACTTGCACACCTGTAAATAACTCCCTCACATTCACATGCACGCACATATATACAAATCAATATTGGACTTGGCTGACCTTTTACATTAACCATATCAGCCCAATATTCACCCTCAGTTCCCCCTTTGGTAGGGAAGATTCTTTTTAGCACCTAAAAAAATTAAAAATACCTTGCACACATCTCATACTTTGAGACCCCGCAGCCCTTCACTGGCTCTCCCTCATAGAACAGAGGTGCTAAGGAACCTCTCCCGATGTAAACCTCTGAAAGAGTGATTGCTCCTGCCTCGCAGGAGCCCTGGTCTCTAAATGGAAAGAATCAAATAAGCTTTATAATAGTTTGTATCTCTTTTCTAAAATTTCATTTATTATGTGTATGGGTATTTTGCTCAAGTATGTGTCTGTGGTATCTCATGTACGTAGTGCCTGACGAGGCCAAAGGAGCATATCAAATTCCCTGGGTCTGGAGTTACAGACAGTTGTGAGCTACCACATGGGTGCTGGGAATTGAACCCTGGGTCTCTGGAAAAGCAGTCGGTGCTCTTAACTGCTGAGCCATCTCTCCAGTCCCTTTCCTCCATTTGTATCTCTTGCAAGTTGTTTACCTGGGGAATTAATTTTCCTCAAGTCTACCCATGAAATGCCACTTTTCTATCTGTCTCCTGGAGTCCTCTGAGTAAAAGATTTCCAGTTCTTGCTGCCCAGCCATTGAGCAGGTAGGCATCACTTTCTATAATTGGAACTTGGGACTCCACAAAATTATGTGACTCTGACTATTGGGTCCATTTCTGAAGAAATGTCTGGTTTTCCTTCTGCTTAAAGTTCTAGGGTGCTAGCAGGAACGAGGTGGCACTCGGGATGATGTAAATAGCAATGGGGTTGCAAGCTTGGCAGGAATATCTCATTCACTTCCTTCCTGAAGAATCCTTTGTTACATAAAAGGTCAGATGCCCACAGAAGATAAAATGCTTTAGGGTCTCCTGAACCTCCCTGCAGATGTTCTCTTCCTTATTCTAGCATGTTCTCTTAACTCTGCAGAGCATCCTCAATGCTGCAGACCAAGGACAGCACACTCCACCCTGCCTGGGAAACCTGGTTTGATAAGAGAAGAAAGAAGAACCTGAAACCCATCTTTTTATGATTGAGTGAACCAACACATAAAGCAAGCCATGATATGGCAAGACTTCTAGAAGAATGGAGATGAGAGGCAGACCTCCACTGCACCCTAAACTCATAGTTGCTACTTAGCTTGTGGCTAGGCTAAAGAATGCAAATGCCCGTTGGCTGGAGGCCTCCAGCCTTTCATGCTGCATCCTTCGTTCTTTCCACAGTGCTTGCTACTAATTACCATGGGTCATGAGATAGCACTAAGTTCTGAGGGGTGCAGAGAGATGGTTAACATGGAGAGCGGTCCACAGGTGACGGAGAGCCCAGAGGGAAAGATGCTCTCACTTGGGGACACAGGGGAGATGATATCCAGAGAGCAGGAAGTGGCATCCAGAGAGCAGCAATTAGCAGAAACTCCAAGCTGGTCAAAGCGCATGGAAAGGAGAAGGTGTATACAGAGATTAGAGAAGAAATTGGGTGTTGATGACAGCAGAGGAACCCAGCAAGAAGGTGAATTGTCTTTTCTAAGTATCATTTAAGATCAAGCAGATAGTCACAGTAGGATGGATTTTAAAATTTGGGTTCACACATGGATGGAAAAAGCCAGAGGTGATATGATGACATCATGCAAATGACGTAAAAACCTTGTGTCATTTTCAAGCCTAATGTCTTTATAAGAGTAAAGCGAAGTGAAGGGCTATGTGCAGAGACCCCTCTCTTCTCTTCATAAAAACCATATAGAAACATAACCATAAGTTTAGTTTTAAGACAAAAAACGAGGCTCTTTTCCTCCCCTCCCATTTCCCCTATAATTCACCCCAAAACAAACAACAGTGAAAAAGAGAACGAGAAATAGAAATGTAGACTCCACCTTTGATGAAGCTCAGAGACATCCGGCAGCCAGAGAGAGGCAGAGATGACCTGAACCAAGGGGCAGAAAGTGCAAGCAAAGTGCCTACAGAAGAGAACAGCACCAGGCATGTTGGCCCATCCTGACACACCCTGGCAAGTGGAGGGTCAAACACCTGACAAAGGCAGGAGAGGTCAGTGGTCACAGACAGCATGGTACCCAGAGCCCTTCTGCCTGTGCCCATGTTAGTGCTGCAAACAGTGCTTGGGCTGGGTATGGTATGTCCTCCTGAAACTCACGTTGAGGACTGAATGGTATTCTGAAAGTATCATGAAGTGAGCTCTGTAGAAGGAGGCTAGGTTGGTAAGCAAGATGGATGCCTTCCTCACAGGAACCACTGCTTGCTCTTGAGGGCCCACATTAGTCGCCAGGAGGGAGTTTATAGGAAGTGAGGCCATTCCCTCTACTTAGTTCATTCTGTATGAGCCTGCTTGCCCTTCCACTTTCCACCATGCATTGAAGCCATACAAGTTCCTCACCATGTGGCAGCAAGCTCCTGAGGCCAAAGTGTTGGATCCCTGGGGACTGGAGCTATAGATAGTTGTGAGCTGTGTGTAATGGTAGTCAAATCCAGGTCCTGTGGAAGAGCAGCCAGTGCTCTGAACTGCTAAGTCTTCTCTCCAGGCACTAAAAATTTAACTTTAAATTCATCTTATTCACACAGTTATTACTGAAAGACACTAATGCTGTGGGATGTTCTGTATGCTGTGAATCTATGTTGCTCTGATTGGTTGATAATAAAAATGCTGATTGGCCAGTAGCCAGGCAGGAAGTATAGGCAGGGCAAGCAGAGAGGAGAATTCTGGGAACAGGAAGGCTGAGTCAGGAGATGTGAGCCTGCCATCCAAGGAGCAGCATGTAATGGCACACAGGTAAAGCCACGGAACACGTGGTGATATATAGATTAACTGAAATGGGCTGAGTTTAAGTGCAAGAGCTGGTCAGTAGTTAGCCTGAGCTAATGGCTGAGCAGTTTTAATTAATATAAACCTTTGTGTGTTTACTTGGGCCTGAGCGGCTGCGGACCAAGTAGGACACAGAAAAACTTCCAGCTAAACACTAATGAGAAATTGGGAATTTGAGAATGACTCTCCTTCATATCAATACAGACTCTGAAGGAGGGCAGGCCAGGTAGAACAGTGGGATTCAGGTGTAGATATTGAATGATGTCCTTAGTGATACCCTAAGTTAAGATCAGAGGAGTTCTCCTGAAGAAAGGGACCCTCCCACCCTGTTCAGGTCTCACAACAAGCAGAAGATGTTGAAGACCCTGGTTTCTTGTACATTCTGTTCCATCTGGAGCCCTGCCTTGGAGGAGGAGCATCAGTGTCTAATGAGCCTCATTTAAGCACCCAGAGCAGTGCCAAGTGCAGACAAAGCAGTAAGTGCTGGACTTGGTGAAGGGAGAGTAAGATAAAGGCCAAGAAGCATCTATACATCTTTCAGAAAGATTTTCACAAAAGATAAGGACCCCAAACTTGTTGGAAGCACTGGATTTGGGGTAGATGGCGCTATTTTACTTTGTAAATGTCTTTAGGCTGCTTAATTCTTCCTTCACACAGAACACTTGAGTGGGAAGTAGGTAAGCAATACCTGGGTAGGGAATTTTCCCATAGGTGACGATTTCATACAGGAGAATTCCAAAAGACCACACGTCAGACTTGATTGTGAAGCAGCCGAAGTTGATGGCCTCTGGAGCCGTCCACTTGATGGGAAACTTAGCACCTGGGGAGGGAGACACAGCCTCTTACTCAGAGCTCAAGCTAGACGGTCACGGGTCATTCTCTCCTCTGAGTTTTTAGAAAGTCATGTTATTTATTTGGAATAGATAAAATACATGCACAATCAAAATGGACACGGTGTCAAATGTCATTCGGATATGTTCACCTCCCTCTTGTGTTTTCCTTTGGGCCCTCCCTCCTTTAGAAGTACACTTTCTTCTGGAACCTCTAGAGGGCACTGTAACTGGCCTTTAAACACAAAAGGATATGACATACACTGTAAAGATTTTTTACTTAGTGTGTATGTTTGCCTTTCAAACCAGACTCGTTAGCATTGATCTTCAGCGTAGACACTTTATCTAGAGTCAAGCATGCTGGTGTGCACCTGCAGTTCCAGCTGAGATGGAAGGATCTCTTGATCTTAGGAGTTCAAAACCAACCTGGACAGCCAAGTAGGACTCCATCTCAAAACACTAAACCAAACAAACATAACAAAATGTCTTCACTGACCCTTCCCCACAAAACAGTTCAGATTTTTCCTTAATGAATTCATTCTATGTTTGCATAGATAGATCTTTTATTTCATTTAAATTTACCTATTTAATTTTTAGTCCTGGGGATCAGATCCAGGTCCTCATGCATGCTAAATACACACTCAACACTGAACTATACCCACACCCAGAACATATATATGTATGTATCATATATATATATATATATATATATATATATATATATATATATATTAATGTATATGCTTTTGTGGACAAATAATTCTAAGCTTGTGCCCAGGCAATCACAGATGCTGCTCCAATGCTCCAAATGGCCTGCTCCCTTCTTCCATTGACAGCTCATATTAGATGGTCAGAACTGAGCACAGTTATCTACTTAGAATGAGACTGTGATGGAATGAGGTTCCTATGAGTTGCTGGTGAGGCTGAGGGATGAGGAATAGGCAGATGCAGCTAGGGAAACATATAAGGTCCCTTGAGGAAAGCAAGACCTGTCATAGACTCCAGCATCATGGAACTGCTAGGAGTCTGTAGCCATCACTTGAAAACATTGCCTTTACTATGTCTTTGCATGAGGTTTCTTCTGCAGTGTCTTATAAGAGCGGAAGTCCCCACAAGAACAATAAAGAGCGGTGGGTGGCACCTGTGTGTGCTGGGCAGCAGCATTAGTTCTAGCATCATCCCTCGACAACCTGGAGCAGTGGTGCATGCAGGGAGGGAGGAAGAGAGGCTGGGATCGTCTCTAGGTTACTGCTCCTTGTCTGGTGCAATCTTAGTAAGTTCCACACAGTCTTTGTGCCCATATGTAACGCAGACCCCGAGATCAGCATGCCCGTCATATTTGCAGAACAGCTGTTTTTCAAAGACTCAAGGCTTGTTTGTGTCAACAAAACCAGTAGACTCAATTCTTACTCATGTACTCTGAGGCTGGATCCCCTGGTTCGAATCCTGGCTCAGCTCCTTACAGAGGGCTCTCTGGGGCTGCAGAGCCTCTGAGGTCCCTCATCTGTGCTCTGCAGCATAGAATGTGGTATAAACACTGCTGCAGGTCAGGGAAGCACACGTACTTCATTGGTGAGTGAGGAAATCTGCCTTACAAGGTAAACAAAGAATCTTAATTTTGATAAATTTAGTTTTGTCAAATTTGATCAACTGAAATACAAGGCTGGGAGTGTGGTACACACACCAGCACTTGGGAGGCTGAGGTAGCGGGTTTTACAGTTTGAGGCCAGCCTGGCTTACACAAGACCTGGCTGCAACTCGGTGGTAGAGCACTAACTAGCCTTGCAAGCATGAGACCCTAAACCCCCAGTCCCCAAAAATAAAACAGACACCCCCCTCGTCTCAAAAACAACAAAGAAAGGTTGATGCTACTGTTTATGAGCCTTGTTAAAGTGTTAAGTGGCATTAGCCAAGAGAGAACTACTTAAAAAGTAAACTACAATTGTGGCACAACTTGAATAGTGTACCAAATGAGTAGTTTTTCAAAATGATGTTCTCTTCTTTTTTTGGTAAATGCTTTGTTTTATTTTATTTTTTTATTTTTATTTTTTTTGGTTTTTCGAGACAGGGTTTCTCTGTGTAGCTTTACGCCTTTCCTGGGACTCGCTTGGTAGCCCAGGCTGGCCTCGAACTCACAGAGATCCGCCTGGCTCTGCCTCCCGAGTGCTGGGATTAAAGGCGTGCGCCACCACCGCCCGGCATGCTTTGTTTTAAAAAACAAAAAAATGATACAAGATAGTAAGAAGATAATTAAATATTTCTTGTTATGTATTTTTTTTTAGTTCTTTGTATATTCTAGATATTAACCTCCATCAGATATGTAGACAGTAGATTTTCTCCCCTCACCAGACCATCTAATCATATATGTAATGGCTACACAGCAAGACCCCGCCTTGAAAGCGGAGGCAAGGTGAGCCATGGGAACAGAGGAAATAGATGGTGGGATGGAGGTTGAGAGGGGAGGGCATCAGGGTGAAAGGTGCTGAAAGAACACTGCATACTTGCATACACACGGCCTCTGTAACCCATTCTACACACCTTCTCTCGCTGTGTACTCATTGTCTTCGATTACTCTTGCAAGGCCAAAATCTGCAATTTTGCACATGAGTGAATCCGAGACCAGGACATTAGCTGCTCGAAGGTCGCGATGAATGTAGTTCTTCCGCTCGATGTATGCCATGCCCTCTGCGATCTGCAAAAAGAATGGGCTCAGGTTTGTATTTTAGGTAAGCTGTCATGGTTGGCCATCAAGAAAAACTGAAGAATCCTTGAGTTTTTGAGATCCTTTCATGTGCATTACTCTGATTGTTCAAGTTTTTCTTTCCTGCAACTCACTTGGTAGACCAGGCTGGCCTCGAACTCACAGAGATCTGCCTGGCTCTGTCTCCCGAGTGCTGGGATTAAAGGCATGCGCCACCACCGCCTGGCGATTGTTCAAGTTTTTAAGATAGTGATAAACTCACTCTCAAGTCCTTTCTAAAATATGCCCCCAAATTCTCTAATGATGGCAACTTTAAAAAAGATTTTTTTTTTTTTTTTTTGGTTTTCTAAGACAGGGTTTCTCTGCAGCTTTGGAGCCTGTCCTGGACTAGCTCTGTAGACCAGGCTGGCCTTGAACTCACAGAGATTCGCCTGCCTCTGCCTCCCAAGTGCTGGGATTACAGGCGTGCACCACCACTGCCCGGCTCTATTTTTTAAAGTGTATTTTTTTAACCTGTAAAACCTGCCCATACTCATGTGCAGATGTCATTGTGTTAGACTCAATGAGGAAACACGATCTGGATGTTTGTGTCCCCCAGCTTCATGACACCATAACCTTTAATGTGTTCGCACTCCTAAAGTTATTACGTCAGGGGTCAGAGTAGACTTGGTGCTCTTATACAAGAGGCCACAGAGAGCTTCCTGGTCCCTTCTATCTTGGGTGGCCATAGCTATTAAGAGGCTGTCTGAAGGAGAACGGGCCCATACCAGTCACTGAATGTGCTGACATTTGCTGTGGGATGTCCTGTATGCTGTAAATATATGTTGCTCTGATTGGTTAATAAATAAAGTGCTGATTGGCCAGTAGCCACGCAGGAAGTATAGGTGGGACAAAGAGAGAGGAGAATTCTGGGAACAGGAAGGCTTAGTCAGGAGATGCTGCCAGCCACTGCCGCCGTGAGAAACAAGATGTAAGGTACCAGTAAGCCACGAGCCACGTGTCAACTTATAGAATAATAGAAATGGGTTAATTCAAGATGTAAGAGCTAGTCAATAGTTAGCCTGAGCTAATGGCCAAGGAATTTTAATTAATATGAGCTTCTGAGTGATTATTTTATAAGTGGGCTGCGAAACTGCAGGGCCCAAGTGGGACTGGAGAAAACTCCAGTTACAGATGTTTTTTCCTGGATGTCCCTAGAACTGTGGCAAATAAATGCCTGTTGTTTGAGCCATTCAGCCCATGGCATTTTGTGGTAGAAACCAGAACTGAGACAATAGAAAGAAGAAAGTAATGTGCTAACACAAATACATTAATAAGGTATCAGGAAAGGATGTGAGGGATGTGCTGGTTAGCAAGATCCTCTCTGTCAGGCTGAGGAAGAGGTGTGGTACCAGCTCTCCATGGCCTCTGAGCACAGTTCTTCAGGATGAACAGAATATATTGACAACAAAGCAAGACCATGGGGAAGAAGAGGAATTCAAACAAACAATAGCACAGAGAGGAGAGGCGACTACTTAGTATGCCAGTAGAAAATGTGGCACAGGTCCAAAATCTAAATCAGTTAAAGGAGTGTACCGCCAAATCACACAGTCAAGGATAAGGAAGGAAGCAAGAGCGCGCGTGCGTGCATGAGAGAGAGAGAGAGAAAGAGAGAGAGAGAGAGAGAGAGAGAGAGAGAGAGAGAGAGAGAGAGAGAGAGAGAGAGTTAGAGGAAGTCACCTCTAATTAGGATTATTTCTGAACAGAGCACATTGATTCTGCCGGATTTTGAGTCGAACTGCAGCAGCTCAGTTGGGAGGACCTGATCTCCTCAGCCTCTTCCCCCTCCACTGCTCAGCAAAGGAGCAGCTCTTAAGTACTTCCTTTCCCTCTAGGCCATGTCCTGGTTCCCCTTCCAGAGTCATCCAAGCACACAGGATCTCTCAGGTGTCATTCTTGTGGTCAGAAAAAGTCAAGAACCGTCAATATGTCCTAGAACTACTTCAAAGTCTAGTCAACCCAGAGTTTCACTCCTGATGGCACCAAGGGACACTGTCCAAATGCTTTAACAATGCAGGCAAGGTCTTAGGGGACCTGACTCTGCTTCATCCTCCTGCCTCCTCACCATGACCACTCCCATAGTCTCCCGGCTACCATCCTCAAGCCTGTGCAGCTCCACAGTTCCCCATTCTACCCATGTGCCCACTCCCAAGTGTGTGCATCCCTGGTCACAACTGACACAGCTCCCCACTTCACCCATGTGTGATCACACCCGTGTGTGTATTCCTGGGCAGGCGAGCTGCATGTGCTGCCTCCATCTCCCTCTAGACATAGTTCAAAGCACAGAGGCATGGGAGCCTGACCTTGTAAGGCATTGTACTAAAGTGAACATTGGTGAGCACACAAAGCAGAAACCAGCTGTTGACAACAGAAAAACGTGAGGCTGGTCCGGATGGCAATGACTGGGTGGTCTCTGCTTTCCCCCACTCTCAACGGCCCTCGGCAACCAAAAGATACACCGTTATCTGGAAAATATTCAAAATAGCTTCAACAGGAAGTCCACAGAAGATGGTGAGAATGAAAGCCTCGGTGAGGGCATGCTGGCATGTGTGACTTCCTCTCAAAGACTCTGCACCCAGACCAGTGGGGCACGGCATAGAGAGCAGAGGGTGATACAACACGAGAGACTCTGCACCCAGACCAGTGGGGCACGGCAGAGAGCAGAGGGTGATACAGCACGAGAGACTCTGCACCCAGACCAGTGGGGCACGGCACAGAGAGCAGAGGGTGATACAGCACGAGAGACTCTGCACCCAGACCAGCGGGGCACGGCATAGAGAGCAGAGGGTGATACAACACGAGAGACTCTGCACCCAGACCAGTGGGGCACGGCATAGAGAGCACAGGTTGATACAGCACGAGAGACTCTGCACCCAGACCAGTGGGGCACGGCATAGAGAGCACAGGGTGATACAGCACGAGAGACTCTGCACCCAGACCAGCGGGGCACGGCACAGAGAGCAGAGGGTGATACAACACGAGAGACTCTGCACCCAGACCAGCGGGGCACGGCACAGAGAGCAGAGGGTGATACAGCACGAGAGACTCTGCACCCAGACCAGTGGGGCACGGCACAGAAAGCAGAGGGTGATACAACACGAGAGAAGCAGGAGTCAGGCCTCGGGTTCACTGTTTGCTAGCACACCAGCCTCAACCAGGTTTATTAGGAAAGGCCACTAAAGCTGGGGAAAGCAGAGTGTAGAGTGTGCTGGGCCTAAGCAGAAAAATGGGGGGAAGTGGTTGTTATACAACTGGCTGGAATGTTTCGGCCTGAGGCAGTGAGACATCTCACTGAAATGAGCCAGAGGCAGGTTCACAAACAATTCACAGCCAAGGGTCACAAGCAATTTGTGAGCACTACTGACACTCTCTGGGCCGCTTCCTAGTCCTCCTTAATCACTGAGCCTTTGTGAAATGCTGGGTCACAGACACCTACCTAGCTCGCGTTCTCATAGTTATACAGAACCTGGGGCAGGGGCGCAAGGAGCTGGGGCCGGCTGAAATGCCAACTTGGGCTTGACCTGCGGTGAAGAAACCTGTGTGGGACACACAGATGTGAGCAGCAGCACAGATGCAGCGGCTCACTTCACCCTCATGCTTGGCCATGGAGTTCCATGGTCAGCTCACTCTAAGAACATTCTAGGAACTTGCTAGGAAGGCTCCTATCACACTCAAGCTCGTGCCTGCTGCAAAGGTTGCAGAGTGGTTCTCAGAAACGGTAACCGTCTTGAACAGGCCTTGCTGACTCGGCCTTCTGTTCCAGTCAGAGTGCTTTGTGGAGCTCAGCTTCCAGACGGTGGTATGGGTGTTACTGAGACAAGATTCTAAGCATAGCTCTAGCTGAGCTGTGTAAATAGAGGACACCCCAGCAAGGTGGAAGGCCACCAAACACCACAGCCCTTCTTTTCCAGTTCCCTCTCTTTAGTGCCCACCTCTACTGTGTTGTTCTTTTTGGCTTCTAAAAAGCAAGCAAACAAACACAACTTTAGAATTATTATTATTTCTTTTACTTTAGCCTGAGCAAATCTTGCTATATTTGATAGCAGCAGGAAGAAACCAGAGCCAGTTTCCACTAGTCTAGTCTAAGAGGGAGGCTTTGTCCGTAGGATACCTTCTTCCTCTTTCAGGACACTTAGCATTCAGCACTACAGAAAGAACTATCATAGAAATACATCAAATCAAGGCATGGCTGTCCCAGGAGATCCCAAGAAAGAAGAGCCCAAGCCTCTCATTCCCTAGAACTCACTTCAGAACAGCCTCTGGTATGGCAACTACTGGAGATATCAAGTCTAGTGAGAAAGGATCTGTTTGACCCAGGAGATGGTTTTGTGGTGTTATGTTTAGGTATGTGATGATGATGATGATGATGATGATGATGATGATGATGATGTGGTGGTGGTGATGGTGGTGGTGGTGGTGGTGGTGGTGATGATGGTGGTGATGGTGGTGGTGATGATGTTGATGGTGGTGGTGGTGGTGATAGTGGTGGTGGTGGTGATGATGTTGATGGTGGTGGTGGTGGTGATAGTGGTGGTGGTGGTGATGATGTTGATGGTGGTGGTGATGGTGGTGGTGGTGGTGATGGTGGTGGTGGTGATAGTGGTGGTGGTGGTGATGTTGATGGTGGTGGTGGTGGTGGTGGTGGTGATGGTGGTGATGGTGGTGATGGTGGTGATAGTGGTGGTGGTGGTGATGATGTTGATGGTGGTGGTGGTGGTGGTGGTGGTGGTGATGATGATGTTGATGGTGGTGGTGATGGTGGTGGTGGTGATGATGATGTTGATGGTGGTGGTGATGGTGGTGGTGGTGATGGTGGTGGTGGTGGTGATAGTGGTGGTGGTGGTGGTGATAGTGGTGGTGGTGGTGATGATGTTGATGGTGGTGGTGGTGGTGGTGATGATGTTGATGGTTGTGGGGATGGTGGTGATGGTGGTGGTGGTGGTGATGATGGTGGTGATGGTGGTAGTGATGATGTTGATGGTGGTGGTGGTGATAGTGGTGGTGGTGGTGATGATGGTGGTGATGGTGATGGTGATGATGTTGATGGTTGTGGGGATGGTGGTGGTGGTGGTGATGGTGGGGATGGTGGTGATGGTGGTGGTGATGATGTTGATGGTGGTGATGGTGGTGATGTTGATGGTGGTGGTGGTGGTGGTGGTGATGATGTTGATGGTGGTGGTGGTGGTGGTGGTGATGGTGGTGGTGGTGATGGTGGTGGTGGTGATAGTGGTGGTGGTGGTGATGATGTTGATGGTGGTGGTGGTGGTGGTGGTGATGGTGGTGATGGTGGTGGTGGTGGTGGTGGCAGTGGCTATGGTGATATAATTATGATGACGACAGTTAGGTAGTGAGGGAGATACTAATAACCACCACTTCCTCTGCTACTAATTTTAAGCATTCATTGTGTTTTACATCCTTTATGTTTAACTCATGTTTGTCCTTAATAACAACTAGGCACGTTTTACTTCCACTGAACACATGAAAATGAAGTTTAGGAAAGTTTAGAGACCCCATAAAACACCAGGGTGAAGGAAGCCCATGGAGATACACTCCATGACATGGACATCTGTCCAGTATGATGACTGTCACTGAAAATGTTTATGATTGAAGCAAATGTTCCAGTTTCAGTGAAACACACCATTGCTGAGTGTGCGGCTCTCCTGGGAGGAAGGGCAGAGCTACCAGGCAAGGCAGAGAACTATGAACTACTACAGGGTGCACACCAGCTAGCAGCCTCGCCACAGAAGGCAATAACGACGCTATGTGAGGTAAAGGACAGCTTGTCTTGTTGGCTGCTGGACAGATTTGCAGGGTCAGGAACCATGAGTCCTGAGATGCAGCCTTTCTCATGCACCATGGGAAGGAAGAGAGGCTACAGAGTGCTCTCTTACTCACTCCCCAGTCAGCTGACTCTCCTCAACTGACAGCCAGCCAGCTGAGCACCTTCAAGCACCAATCAGCTAAATGGCTTGCCCCTTCCAGAGCCCCAGGCCAGAGCCAGGAAGTACTGGCCTCTAAGGGAAGTCATTCAAGGAGCTGCAGCAGGCAGGAAACACCACTGCCTCTTCCAAGGAGAGGCTCGGTTTTGGGGGCTGTAGGGTGAGCTGGGTCAGGGCTGGGACTCAGACTTTGGTCTGAATCCCAGAGGCCATTATGGACGGTAGTCTGTCATGTTTTAGTATATTTATAGCTACACAGTTGCTTAGCAACAGGGGTCCATTCTGAAAAATCCATCATCAAGTGATTTTATCATTGATCAAGCATCATATGCCATACTTACATAAACGAAGGTGGTGACATCATCACTAGGTGATATAATCTGTGACTACAGTTTTTATGCAGACTGTGGCTGCTGCAGAATTGTCATGCCATGTACCATGGTGTGGCTTTTTAAACAAAGTGGTTCTTACAGCATGACAGTTCTTACTGTCTCATTTTCCTACAATTAGCACACACACAGCCTTGTAGGTTCACACACAGCCTTGCATGTACACACAGGGCCATACATGTGCACTCACAGCTTTATGTGTACACACGCAGCCTTACATGTACACATAGAACCCTACATGTATATACACATTTACGGCGGGCAGGGTGGAAATAGAATATCTTAGAGTCTTATTACTTTGCAAATAATTTTCTCCCAGGATACAACTTCAAAAATGTTAAATCAGTTTAAAGATTTTAGAAGAGTCTTGCTTGGGCATGCACACATAAATTCCCAATCTGCTAACAATGCTTAAGTAGAAAACCTGTCTTCCCATTCCCCAAAGAAGAGGGTGCACATTGTGTGCTGTCTCATCAGACCCCTTTACACTGTGTCAGGATCGGTCTGAGGAAGGCAGCGCTGGTCCCTCTCCACTAATGAACTCGAGTTTCACATCACCATTGCACATACTGAGCTCCACGCTGAGGCATAGAGAACATTCAAGGCTCTCAGTGGCACACAAGAGGACTTCTTTATGGAAATTTAACTCTAGTGGGAAATATCAATTATGTCTGCAAAGCCAGGCAGAACTCAAATAATTTTCCTTGCAGGTGGCTTACTTACTCATGATGATTGCTCCCAACTCAGTGATCCGCCTCCCTGTGAGGAACCTGTCAACCCCATCACCCCACACAGCGTAGCTTCTACCTAGCTCCTACTGCATAATGCGTGGGATCCAGGAATTTCCTCACTTTGTCCCTCACGTGTTCATGGATGCTGGCTCAGCTGTCACCAAGAACCTTCCTGATGCTTCCCACGGATAACGAAGTGCCACATGGGTGGCTAGCTCCGGACTATTGCTCCGGTGTCTCTGTCCATCCTAATTACTACAGCTTTTGAGACCATCAGCAAGTATCAGACAAAAGGTTGGTGTTGTTTGTAATAAGAAGCACCTCCACCAGAGTCAGTGGACTGAGGGAAAAAGGAATCAGGGCACGGCATGAAGGGCTGAATGCCTCTCTAGCAAAGTTAACTCTACTCAGGACATCCCAGCCTCAGAGAGAAGCCAGGACTGAAAAGGCAGCCCTCCTAAGAATGGGCTGTGGGAATACATCAGTCATCCAGATAAGCAGTGAGAGATACTAAACGGGGAGCCACCGAAGGGCCAGGAAGAAGGGCCCAGCCCTGTGCTGCCTCAGCTGCTCTGTGGAGCAAGCTCACCTCACTTCCTAGAGTGCCACCTGCTTCCTCTGGCTGAAGAAAGGGTTCAGATAGTTAACTCTATGCCAAGGCACCAGGAGCCAATGGAGCAAGGACATTAGCAAAGTGAAAAGAAAAACGAGTAGCAACTGACATACATCACAGTCTCTAAAGTGTCTTTTCCAAAGGGAGAAGCATGTAAAAACAAGATCA
Source organism: Peromyscus eremicus (assembly GCF_949786415.1). Taxonomy (NCBI): domain Eukaryota; kingdom Metazoa; phylum Chordata; class Mammalia; order Rodentia; family Cricetidae; genus Peromyscus; species Peromyscus eremicus. The sequence goes on along the minus strand of NC_081417.1, from coordinate 7,489,953 downwards.
GAAAACAGTGAGTTTGCAAATAGAACAAGTCAAGGACCAACAGCACAGCATTTGTCTCATGGCACTCAACTACCACAGAGACAACGGAGAGTAGTAGTCCTGATCCCCCATACTGGGTCCCTACACTGCAGTCTGTAATTTGGGTGGGAGAAGCATGGATCAGAAAGTCCATTCATTGCTGTTTACTTTGTGTGTGTGTGTGTGTGTGTGTGTGTGTGTGTGTGTGTGTGTGTGTGTGTGGAGGGGTGTCAAACTTTCTTGGAAATTTTAGTTTTATTTAGTTATAATATTCATATTTCCCAAGAAAAAACAGCTAAAAATAGTGAAATCTGTCCTTTGATGTTGATGATGGTGATGGCAACAGCTGTCATTTAACAGCTTTTCCTTACCCTGACACTGCTAGACTTTTATAACAGTTGAAAATAGTCCACACAACAAAGAAGAGGAGCCAGAGGCCAGAGATCTGTCTCAAGGCAGGCCAGGATTTGAGTCCAGGCCTAGCGGGCTCCGTTTAAGCACACTGGCTTCTGCCTTACAAAACAGACTGTTCAGCAAGTCGGCAGCACAAATAAAGGAGGGAAAGAGAAAAAATATGATGAGATAAGTTAAAAGCCAATCAAGGCAAACCCTGCCATCTACAAGCTATCCTCACCGCTGAGGATGAGGGTGGAGAATGGCACACACCTACACAAAGCCGCTTCTGTAGCTGGTCAGAACGTAACCAGCCGACAACATGCAAGGATCTCTGAGGGACACAGCTTTCCAAGCATGGCTTGACCAAGCAACTGATTGTATTTAAATTAGTATGTTACCATAAAAAAAAAAAAATCACTTTCTTTAGGGGGTGGTGAGGAATTGTCAGTTATTTTTCTTAGACTTTCTCTTGCAAAATAACCCACATGACTGCTTGACACTGCAATGAATCATGTAAACCAACAAGAAAAGAACCACTTCTAGAGAGGGACTGGGGGCCTGAGCAGATGCAAACCAGCATGGTGGGTTGTTATTATTAAAACAGAATGATTACAGATCCCATACACTCTCTTTCTAAAAAATGAAAGGGGTCTGACTCCCAGAACCCCACGAAAAAGCCAGGTTTGGTAGTCTGTGTTTCTAATCCTAGTGCTGGGGAGACAGAAGGATCCCTGTGGCTCACTGGACAGCCAGGTGAGTGAGAGACCCTGTCTCAGCAACAGGTGACCTACTCCTGAGCAATGACACAAGAGGTTTCTCTAGCCATTTACAAACACACACACACACACACACACACACACACACACACACACACACACACAACCACTGTAGGGCTTGAGCAAGACTTGTACATCCGTGTTCAGAGAAGCATTGTTCACAAAGTAGCCAAAATATCCACTGATGGTTGAATAGATAAACAAAATGCAGTATGTCCACACCATGGAACATTATTCAGTTAACAGAAGGTGTCAGGAGCCAACTACCTGTCCAACTGGTGGAAATGGATTCTCACTTGGCAAGGACCAATAGTCCACAGGACAGCATAGGTATTTGCAAAATTCATGCAGCTTGCAGGCTCTTTTCTCCCTCATTATATTGATGATTCTTTAGGTGGTTTTTAGATTTCCTTTGTCAGTCACACATGCAACAGTTGTAATTTTCCCTGGAAATTCTGCTCTTTCTCAAATATTTTCCCCTAATATTTAATAGGGGGCTAATGCTTCTCAAATCTCTTATCTGGAATTACTAACTACAACTCCCAATCCTGGGAACTTTTCTGATTCAATAGAGACAATTAGGTACATATGGAACATTAAGCATGTCTCACAATTCTCTGGGAAGGGGAGTAAGGCATGCATACACAGAACAGGGGAAAAGCCTCAGGAATACACATGGTGCCAACTGTTGAGAGTAAGTTCCCTGGACACCAAACCTATAGAATCAATGATAGGATCTGGTATGATCCAATCGGAAAAAATGCAATGTAAAATATGGGATGGACAGCTTATATTGGTGAAAGAAGTATGGTATAGTGGGATGGGAAAAGAGTTCCTTATCAAAGTCTGCCTTTTACAGAGAGATTGAGACATGGACCCTTTTGTAGAAAAGGGAGCTGTATCTTACAGACATGAAAAAATTGTTTGGTTTGAATATTGCTGTCCTTAAAGCACTGTACCCATGTCTATTACTTTTTAACTTTGTAACTGCAAGTAGCTGCCAGCTGACATAAGTGCTGTGAGAGCAGGATGCGTCTGGCTCGATATTTAGTTAAGCCTGAAAAATGCTGAGCTCTAGGTCTAGTAAGGTTATGTAGGAAAGTGTATTTGGGGAAGCATAAAGGAGAACAATGAAGGTTTTTATAATCATTATGATGTACTTCTTAAAATATGATATATTTCTTAAAAGTAAAAAATAGGAGCCAGTAATAAAGCTATTCATGTAAGCCTGGTAGAAAAAAAAAACCCTGTTAAAGTATAAATAAAGACAGCCTGAGCTGTTGGGGGCCACTTGAGTGCAATCCATCTGGCAGTCAGAATTCCTCCTTGTGCTGACACCCCTTCCCCATCTCAGGACCTGAATCCAAGCCTAGACTGGACCCCAGCAAAAAGGAAAGAAATCTGATACATGTTACAACACACATGAACCTTGCAGATATTAATCTAAATGAAACAAGTCAGTTAGGAGCTTTAAATTTTCAATTCAGAGCTACAGAAAGTAGAGTGGTTAGCAGGCTGGGAAAGGAGTATGGGGAGTAGGTATGGGGTCAAATCAAAGACTTGGCGTTTTGGAAGTGTGTAGTCCCAGAAATAGAGGAGTCAGCATTCTGGGTGACAGGCATGTGGAGGGCCTGAATGGCAGCACAGGACCAAGCAGAAATTGTTGAAGAATCTCTTCCTTTTCCTTCAGTTCAATCTCAATACTGCAAATGGGTCAGGGAGATGGCTCAGTGGATAAAAACTCTTGCTCCAAGACTGACAATCTGAGTTCAATGCCCAGAACGAACACAGACACAGACACAGACACACAGACACAGACACACAGACACAGACACACAGACACACACACACACAGACACAAACACACACACACACACACACACACACACACACACACACACACACACACACGGACAGGAAAATCATGGAAGTTTGCAGGCCTGCTATCCTGGAATCATAGCCTGGAGTCAATAGCTTGGCCAAAGCAAGAGAGACCCTACCTCAACAGAGCTGAAGGAGAGAACAGATTCTAGAAAGTTGACCTCCATACAAAGAGAGTGGCACATGTGGACCCACAGTCATACACATACAATAATAATAATAATAATAATAATAATAAAACAGTAACAATATGCTTCAAATAAACCATGCTATGGTGTTACCCACAGTTAGGGGTTAGCAGGAAATAAGCAGATTATCAATAGCATCTCAGACCTCAATGTTGTGAGGATGTATCAGAGATTTGGAATAATTTGTCTTGAGTTTACAAGAAATGTGAGCAGCTGATAATTATTACTTTGAATTTTTTAGATTTACTTAATTTTATCTGGCTCTGGGTTTTTTTGTTATAAGACAATCTAAGATTCGAACAACATCTGGCATCCAACTTGTAGGGCATGAATTCATGAAAAAGCTGCTTGCCTGTGGCCTTGCAGGCCCCTGCTCATGCCCAAGCTGCACGTGGTCAGAGTCTCCACCTCATGTGAGCTGGAGTCCTTAACTCGCTTGCTAAGTTTTTGTTGCAGCCTCTCTGCAGCAAACTCCATCAGTCTTTTGGGCTCCACAAACCGTAGGAGTTAGCCATTTCCTCATGTTCCCTCATGCAGATGGCTGGCTCTTTGGCTTCTTCTCTCCTGGTGGTTGTGGGCTCTCCTTGGATCCCCATCTTGGGGTGCTACCACACTAGGTAGCTGCCTTGAAACCCGCTCAGGCTTCTACTGTTCTATGCAGAAGCAGTCAGCCTCACATCTGAATCGTCATTGTTAGCAGATTTGGAGAGACAATTGGGATTTCTTAAAGGGAGAAATTAGTTAAAAAAGATTTTTTTCCCACATTAAAAAATGGGAAACATTTTTACAATGGAGGAAATTTTGTCTCCGATAATACAATTGATGGTCTGAAAATGGAACAATTAAATGAGAAGATAATTAATGTAGATGGGATTTATGTAATGTCAATTATAAATATTATTTATTTGATCATTTCTGTTTTATCATTAAAAAAAAGTTGGTTAATGTGAGAACCAAGATAAAAATTTTAGAAAAACTTGTTAAAACAGATCATAGAGAAATTCAGACCCAGACAGAAGAATTTAAAGGTGAACTAATCTCAGTATTACATTATAAGGTTACAGAGAAACAGCCTAAGGCTTTCAAACAGCCAACCTTAATCTACCCAGTAACCTTACAGGAATTGCCAAATGCTCAAGGCTGTGTATGAGCTGATTGGACTCCTGTGCAAATGTTAGATTTGAGGAGATTCAAAGAAGCTATAGTGTCATATGGTATGCATTCCTTGTTTGTGAAGCAGATGTTAAACTCATGGTCAACTTGTAATAGAATTATCCCTCAAGACTGGAGAGATTTGGTTACAGCTGTCTTAGAAGCTGGTCCCCAATTACAATGGAGGACCTGGTGGAAGGATGAGGCTAAGATCATTGAACAATGAAGTAGGGATAGAGGTATGAAAATCTCCCAAGATCAACTTCTTTTTTTTTTTTTTTTTAAGATTTATTTATTTATTATGTATACAGTGTTCTGCCTGCATGCCAGAAGAGGGTGCCAGATCTCATTACAGATGGTTGTGAGCCACCATGTGGTTGCTGGGAATTGAACTCATGACCTCTGGAAGAACAGCCAGTGTTCTTAAGTGATGAGCCATCTCCTCAGCCCAAGATCAACTTCTTGGAGAGGGAGACTATGCTAATATAGAAAGACAATCCTTATATGATGACCACATCCTGGCTTTATGCCTAATGGCAGCCTTGAATGCTTGGGACAGTATTAAGGAAGTAGGAAAGAAAATTGAGTTATTTACAAAAGTTATACAGGGCCCAAAAGAAACTTTCACTGATTTCTTACAAAGGCTGTCTTCAAGAGTAAATAGAATGATATCAAATTCAGAAGCTAGACAGGTAATAATTGAATCTCTGGCTTTTGAAAATGCTAAAATGCAATACAAAAGGATAATTAGGGCATTAAAGGCAGGATCAGCACCCTTGGAGGAACGGATCCAAGATACAATTAATATTGAATCTCATGATCATGATGATGCTTGGATAGGCGAGGTGATTTCCAGTAGTTTGAAGAAAAATCAAAACATCAAATGCTTCAATTATGGTAAACAAGGTCACTTAAAAAGGGACTGTAAACAAGGTGTTCCTAGAAACAATGTTTTTGCTAGAAACAATCCCAATAGAATGCCCCTCTCTTCTGGATTATGCAGAAGGTGTGGTAAAGGCAGACATTAGACTAACAAATGTAGATCAACATGGGACAGACAAGGTAATCCTTTGCCTTTGTAGTCCAGAAACTCCCTGAGGGGCCTCTTGCAGGCCCCCATGACAAATTTGGTTGAGTCCTTTCCTGCCTTCATAGAAGAAACTCCTTCCCAGAGCAATTAAAGAACCTAATGCCTATTGTAAAAAAAGTACTTCTCTGGATGATAGAACATTTGAGAAAATAAAACAAAAATTTAAGGAGAAACCATAAATCAAAACTGATAAAATTAGATTTGGAAACTCCCAAAGTTAGGGTTGGGGAAGGGTTTTGTTTTTATCTTTCAGGAAAAAGAAGGCATCCAGCTAAGGAATCTGAAGAACATAGGACAAATGAGACATCTGAAGAAAAGGGACAAATCATCAAGAAAAAAAATGTCTCATGAAAAAGATTTTCTGCAGTGAACCATGACCATACCTAACAGCAACTTTGAAGTCTCCAAAAAAGATGATGGGACCCCACAACAATGATTTCATCAGGACAATGATAATGCCATTAAGCTGATAAACACCACCCAAAGGTCAGCTTTGGACTACAAACTGCTCAGGACAATATCGAGATGACTAGCTGAGATGATACAGCCTTACAGACTACTCCAGTCAGGACATGACCATAATCCTATTTTTTTTGTGTGTGCGTGTCCCCATAAGTGCCCCCAATCAGCAGGAAGTCGCCTGGAAAACTATGCCTACATTCTCAAAAAATGGATTATGGATGTTTGTGTTTGTTTAGGAATTGGTTAAAAATTGTTATTGGTCACAGTCAATCTCTTTCTAAAAGAAGAAAAGGGGATATGATATAGAAATATATAGAAATGATAAGATTAAAAAGTACATTATTGAATCAATACTAAAAAAACATAGAAATGATAGGATAAAAGGGTAGATTATTGAATCTACTCTGAAAAGAAAAAAAAGAGACTATTGATATGATAAGATAAAAGGTAGATTATTGACTCTACTCTAAAAAAAGATAAATAAATGATAGGATAAAGGGTAGATTATTGAGTCTGCTCTGAAAAGAAAAAAGGGAGGGCATGGATATGATAAGATAAAAAGGCAGGTTATTGAAACTACTTTTAAAAAGTAACTACTAGTTTTAAATATTTTACATTGGATTGGATTTTTATATATTGTATACAAATTTTGTATATTGATACAAATTTGAGATTAATTTTGTTAGAAAATACTGTACATATATTTTTAATCTTGTTCAAGGTATTATACCTATACAGTTCATTTAACAATGTAATGCAAATTGCTAGTCCTTAAAAGTTATTATCAACTAATTAGGATATAAAGAAATGCAAATTAGTAGTTAGTGTTAACAATCAAACTTGTTGTCATATTAGGTATGTTTTCAAGGCCAAAAAGAAATATATTTTAGATAAAAAGATTATCTTCAAACACTTCAGAGATACAGAATATGGTATTTAAGATGTTTTAATAACATAGATTCTTTTGTTTTAATGACAATGAGACATGTCTGGTCCTGGCAGCACCAATTTACTTCAAAGAAGATGATAGGCATTGAAGAAACTCCATATGGAGTTTGGAGTTTACTGTCTTTGTGGCAAAAGTTAGCCACTGGGCAAGAAAATGCCCTTGCCTCGACTGCTGACAGTATACTGTCCAAAATGGACAAGCAGGACACAAAAGAAAGGACTGCCAAACCTTGTCAAGACAAGGTAGAAAGGCCCTTCAGAAAATTCTGCTTCACAGATGAGTCTGTCAGATATTCTAGACCTGTATGCCAAAGATGGATGCCCTAACTTTGCAGAGGAACCTTGGGTGACTGTCCAGGCAGCCAGCTGTCTGTCATTTCTCACATTTTTTGGAAGTCACTTGTTTGCACTTCCTGCTTACTCAGTTAATATTATTTCCTTCTTGGGTCTCTGAGAGAGTTGAAGATTAGATAGTTATAGTTTTCTTTGTGAACAAATTGAGAAAAGAAACTCACTAGAGATGTGTACAGTGTATAAGTTTGAAAGATACCAAAAGATAGTTTTTGGTTGGTAATACAAGTTAGGATAGAAAGTGAATTAGGTACAACATTTTGGACTCACCAAAACAGGATAAGCAATGGAGTATTTTCTTTGAATCTATCAAATGTTAATGGGCTGGACATTGTTAATGTAATTCTTGACTGTATATACTATATATACTTATTATATATAGTTTTTCTTATACAATTCTTATTCTTTTATTATTTTAGTGTTCATCATTCACTATTATAAGCCCAATACTGATTTTAGTCATTTTCCTGTTTATTATTTTAGACTAAAAAGGGGAAATGTGGTGATATATTGTGTACCCTAGCAAATATGCCTAAGGATCAGAGGACAGAGCCAGCCACTAGATTAGACATAGAGGTCAGGCAGTGGTGGCACACACCTTTAATTCCAACACATGAGCTCGCATGCCTTTGCTTGGGAAGCACACACACCTTTAATCCCAGGAAGTGATGTCTGGGCACAGAAAGGTATATAAGGTGTGAGGAAACAGGAAATCACTCTCTTTAGGCTGAGGATTTCATAGAGGTAAGAACTAGCGGCTGGCTGTTCTGTTTCTCTGTTCTTTCACCCTGATATCTGGCTCTGGATTTTTTATTATAAGACCACCTAAGATTCGAACAACAATTGTATGTGGCTGACTACTTTGCTGCATGTATGTGCATGTACTACTTGCATAAACATTGCACCGGGAAGTCAGAAGACAATGCTGGAACTCCTGGAACTGGAGTCCTGGATGACTGTGAGCCACCATGTAGATTCTGAGAATCAAACCTGGGTCCTCCTCAAACTCAATATGTTCTCTTAACCACTGAGCCAGCTCTTCAGCCCCAGTAATAATTATGATAGCAATTACACTGCCATTTTCTGAATCCTTCGTGTGTGTGTTGTGTGTGTGTGTGTGTGTGTGTGTGTGTGTGTGTGTGCGCGCGCGCGTGCGTGCGTACTGGGTACTGAGCCCAGAGCCTTGCACAGGCCAAGCATGTATTCTGCCACTTAAGTCCTCAGCCCTGCACTGTATCAATAGGAAATGACTAAAATCAGTATTGGGCTTATAATAGTGAATGATGAACACTAGAGCTGATCTCTGAGAGGCCAGGTGGAAGTTATGTGGGCACAGCCTGGCTTCAGGCACACTGCCTGGGGAGGACCTGAGGCTATGTAGGTTGGCTACTGTGGATTTATGGAAGTGATTTGTCACTTCTGAGACTGACAGATATGCTAGGAATCTTCCTTGCCACTGCAGTGGTGGAAATGCCCTGACCCTGGTCTGTGACGAATGAGCAGAGACCACTTAGAAAAGAGGAAGATGCAGTTTCCCACTTCCTCCAGTGAGGGTGGGAACAAGAGATACATTATGGCCACTGTGTGCTCTTTAGAGTCATGGCTACCTCTGCTGTAGAATGTGCACTGACCCAACAGGTGACTTCGATTCCCTCAACTCAGTGGGAATGAGCTATGACTCATTCCTTCTGTCCCCAGCGCAGGGAGCACAGCTAAGCAGAGTGTGGTGCACAGAGTGCTCTCAGTGCTGTGTAGCAGGGCAGACCTGGGTGTGGCCCAAGGGCCATTTCCCATGAATGCTAAGGCAATGGTGCCACGCTCTCAGGAACAGACTGCATTGCAATAGATCCACACTCGTTTATAGGATTTTAACACAAAATGAAAACAAAAAGCTAAAACATTCAGTTATATATCTACACACCTGTAATAACGCACAGGATATGGACCTACCATGTGATTTAAAGCACAATATTAAATGATTGGTGGCAAGGAGATAACAGGAGAGACTACCCAAGAAGCTCCCAAAAATTAACTGCCAGCAATGAACAAGTAGAAGAAAAAACCCCTGGCCTCATACATAGAAAATAAACACAAACTGTAATAATGAAATTAGAAATTAGGCAGGGCTAGAGGGAATGCTCAGTGGTTAAGAACACCTGCTGCTCTTGGAGAGTTCTGGCTTTGGTGCCCAGCACCCCCATCAGGCAAAGTCCTGCAACCCTGGTTCAGGGGATCTGATGCCATCCTCTGGCCCCTGTGGACACTGCACATATGCGGTGTACAAACACATACACAGGTATCCAAACATACAGACACATTAAATAACTTAAAAAAAAAGAAATTAGATTTACTGGATTGGATCAGAGAATAAATAGCAACATTTAGTTTGGGCAAAAAAATAAATAAAAAGATACTCCTCCATTTTTAAGACTTTTATGAGCAACTAACCAAATTAAAAAGCAACTAACTTTGGGAGTGGTAGGTCTACAATCAAAGATTTATCCTTCAAACATACTTCACAAATCTGTGTACGTGGGCCTTCACATGTCATCATCCATGTCTGTCACAGTAAGAAACCCAAAACCATACCAAACAACAAAGCCCTAAAAAAGCAACATGAATGTCTAAGAAGAAAAATGTGGCTACATAAACCAGAGCATGGCCACAGGAAGATGCTAAGATGACAAATAGATGTACAGGATCCCTCTGTAGGACAGATAGAGCTGTCGTTGATAGAGATGCGACATAGAATACACAGGAGGGGAGCAGAGTGTACCCTTGTGTTTGGAGGGAGAAGCTGGGATAGGAGTTTTAGCTTAGAAACTACAAGGTAACTGATTTTTTTCTTTTTATCCACTGTAATAATTGATTACATTATCCATCATTAATGCTAATTAAACTTAAAATATTACTCAAAAAATAAGAATATAGCATAAGAATAAACAGATGTTTGGAATCAGAATTTGGGTTCTACTTTTCCAATAGTTCTACAGCAAACAAGCACTGATTTCTAATAATAATATATGCCCTATTTTATTTTTTATATTATCACTATTATTATTATTATTATTATTATTATTATTATTATTATTTTGGTACTGGGGACTGAACCCATGGCCTTGGGCATACTAAACATTGAGCTTTATTCCAGTATCCCAGGCCTATTTCTACATCTTAAAAAAATTTTTATTTATTATTCTAGTTTTATGGGTGTTTTGCCTGTATGTATATCTTTATACCACATGCATGCAGTTCCCTTAGTGGTCAGAAGAGGGCACCGGATCCTCTAAAAAAACAGGAGGTACAGAAGGTTGTAAATTGCGATGTAAGTGCTGGGAACCGAACCCACGTCCTCTGCAAGAGCAACAAGTGCTATTAACTGCTGAGCCTTCTCTCCAGCTCCCTTACATCTTTCTGAAATTACTATTTTTAAAATTTTAAGTCAGGCTCTCAGTAGGTTGCCCAGGCTGGCCTGACATTTGATCTGTTTCTGTCTTAGCCTTCTGAGCAGCTGGTATTACATTTTGACAGCACCAGACCAGGCTAAAATGCTATTTTAAATAATTAAAATTCTGAACATACTTTCCCAGAACCTTCTAAAGCCTGGATACTTGTTTCATGTTATATTAGCTTTGAAGGATTTCCAGTGTTAGTTACTAAGCTGTTTGTTTTTATACAATAATATCAATGTTAGGGGTTGAAGAAACCGCTTGGCATGTACTTTGGAATTCTGGTCATCACAGCTTCACTAGACTACTCTTGGTACACTCACTGTCAGCATGTTGTTGCTGTTATCATTATTATTGCTGTTGCTGGGAATGAACCCAATGGCCTCACCACTAAGCGATACCAGTGGCTCACTGTTAGTTTATCAAAGGACAGAAGGTCATGGTCCTTCTGAGGCGGGGAGTCTTCCTTGTTTGTAAGGATTGTATTTATTGATCCATCCACCCATCTGTCTATCTGCTAACACAGTCCTCCCTTCTACAAGTCCTACCCTATTCTGGACGCAGTGGTCTCCTAGAAACAGCCCTTGTGTATCATGTCTACTTTCTAATAACAGAGACAGAAAGAAAGAATTTGGCCAGCAGACACCAAGGCAGAAACAAAGGGAACAGATGACAGGCACACTGCATTTCAACTGGTTGAGCTGTGCTCTGTGAGCACTTGCTAACTCACTTGCTCTGTGATGAACTTCAAGGAAGTTTGTAACAAGAGCTAATAAATTCCAAATAAACCTGAAACAGATTCAGGTCATCTTTATTTATATTTCTTCCCCTTTGAAGTGAGTTTTCAAAATAACCCATGTTTACGGACGAAGCCTGTGAAGACTTTCCTTCTGCCTATCCAGCTTTTCCTTATGGATATGGAAACGGGAGGGCTAGAAGCTGGAATGACACTGGAACAAACGTGTCCACTCTCCAGTCAGAATTTTCTTGAGCCCACTGGGTTGGGCAGCTGTCTCTGGGCTTCCCTGAGTTAAGAGTGTCACAAAAATCTAGTTCCTCCAGCAGATGTGCTTCTGACAGGACAGTCTACAAAATGATCTCTCACCACCCAGCAACTTCCCCAGAGTGGTGCTTCCCAGGGTCATGTAAGACCTGAGGACATCCTAGCTTGTCCCTAGCTACAGATAACAAGACCTAGGTACACACAGACTTAAACAAGCACTTAAGATGAAACTTGGAATAAGAAATGCAAGTGAGACCCTGCGACACAGATTTCTAACAAATAACAGGAATTTATGAAGAGAAATAACCCCTGGAATATCATCTAATATAAACTGCAGACCAATGGCCTTTATCAGGGCTCTGCCTCTCCTGAAAGATGCATAAAGCTCTGGGCAGCTCTGAGCAAGGTATGAGTCAATGCTTGTCATCCCACAGCACTTAGGAGTGGGGAAACCAGAGGCAAAGACCAGCTACACAGTTACTCTGTAAATCGTCATGAGGGGTACGGCACTGGAGGTAGCGGGGGGGGGGGGGGGGGGGGGGCGGGGCGGCACCTGTGCAAGGCTGGGTGAGTGTCAAGGTGGGGCTTGGCACTCTGAGGGTGGTGCTGCCATCAGTGTGAGGAGATGAGCCATGGATGGGAATGGTTCTGGAGCAGGAAGAAAAAGCAATTAGTTGGGCATGGTCAGTGTGTATGGAGAAACCAAGAAAGCAGTGGGCTGGAGGGAGCCATTGGAGCAAGAGATAGGAGGTGCAATGCACTCAGAGGTAGACAGTTCTACTAGACCTACAGTGTCTAGTAAAAAATTACAGTCCTTCAGAACATAAAAAAACTAAATTAGAGCATTAGAGATAGACCAAGACCAAAGGTACAGTGGGGGTACATCAGTGCAGAGGTACATCAGTGCAGAGGTACATCATCACTGCAGAGGTACATCATCAGTGCAGAGGTACATCATCAGTGCAGAGGTACATCAGTGCAGAGGTACCTCATCAGTGCAGAGGTACCTCATCAGTGCAGAGATACATCACTGCAGAAGTACATCACTGCAGAGGTACCTCATCAGTGCAGAGGTACATCAGTGCAGAGGTACATCATCAGTGCAGAGATACATCACTGCAGAGGTACATCATCAGTGCAGAGGTATATCACTGCAGAGGTACATCAGTGTAGAGGTACATCAGTGCAGAGGTACATCAGTGCAGAGGTACCTCATCAGTGCAGAGGTACCTCATCAGTGCAGAGATACATCACTGCAGAAGTACATCACTGCAGAGGTACCTCATCAGTGCAGAGGTACATCAGTGCAGAGGTACATCATCAGTGCAGAGGTACATCAGTGCAGAGGTACATCATCAGTGCAGAGGTACATCATCAGTGCAGAGGTACATCATCAGTGCAGAGGTACATCAGTGCAGAGGTACATCAGTGCAGAGGTACATCATCAGTGCAGAGGTACATCAGTGCAGAGGTACATCATCAGTGCAGAGATACATCACTGCAGAGGTACCTCATGAGTGCAGAGGTACATCACTGAACAGAATGGCTCATTGAAGAGAAGACAGAATCCTGGAGGGCAGGAAGTCAAGAAACAGGCCTGAGTTTGAAGAAGAGGATTGCTGGGGACAGCGGGAGGTGTGCTTAGAGGCACCTAGTGAACCAGAGCTCTGTGTCGTAGTGAGGGAAGCAGCCAGGGACCCCAGGACTATTCAGTAAGTGAAAGCTAACAGTGTGGGCTTCCAGGGAGCTGAGAGTCGAGGGATGAAGCAGAGGGTCTACAGTCAACAAGAGGATCACACAGTGTAGGAATGCACCAGGAAAAACTGAGCTAAGAAACACTTGTACCAGCTGACATATCTTAAAGGAACAAGGAGTTGGTTGTGTAATACAGAGCACGATCCAGGAAATGGTTAAAAACACTTGGTGGAACAGCTGAAAATTTTTCTACCAGCTACAAATGGTAATTTTGTAAAGAAGTGTGCCTTCACCATGTGAATTCCAGAATCAAGGTGAATTCTGTACCAACGGGAGGCCCAGAAAGGCCGAGAGAGAAACCTGTTCTGCTGTGCACTGCCCCAGCCCCCACACTCAGTTTCAAGTGGTTCATTTATAATTTCTCGCTCTTCCTGGTGTTCTTTATGCCACAAGAAATATGAAGCAAAGCCTCTCTTGTTTTCTCTGACAGCCCAGGTACTCAGACTCGACTTCCTTCTTCTCTCACTTTTGTTTTGGCCTTCAGGCAAGTTTTGTGCAGGTAAATAAACACAGAGAAGGGGAAAGTGAAAATGCTCTGTTCACACCTGCGACCCAGACAACCTCCAAGATGGCACACATCCTTCCAGTCACTGGTTCAGAGCTGCGGGGAGCAAGGGAGGTAGGTGTGCCCCACTTCAAGTGGCCAATAATTCAGCGAGGTTTTGCTCAGCACCTACTACCTTCGACACACTGTTGCCACACACTGATGATTCAAAGATAAAGAAGGACTCATTGAAATATTAATTGTACATGCTATGGAAGAAATGCTCAGAGGTGACTACAGAGAACCACGGAGTAGGCAGGGTTTGCAGAAAAATGGCTTAGGTGGGAAGACACACACTGGCAACAAGACTGAGGACAGTAGCTCCCAAAAGTAAATTTGGGAAAGGTGCTGAGACAGAAATGCACTTGTGAGGTGCAGCGCCGGGAAGGAGGGTGCGGTCGACCACTGGGGCTCTAGGTCTGGTGGGAACCCACTGAGGGGAGTTGCCAGGGATGAAAGTCATTCAGGTGGTGAGGCACATAGTCAGACTCAGAAAGACGGACAGCAGAGGGTCAGGAGGGCATCCCCAAGGGCCACTGAGGGGGCAACGGTGAGCGGCGTTGGTGAGTGCATTATTATGGCTGACCAAAGGAGGAAGGTTCTGGAAGTGCTTTAGGTTTTACAACAACATAAGTGGACTTAATGCTGCTGGCGGCACTAAATGTGGTGAGACTGCTGCATTTGATGTTACATGTATTTTAACCACAATTGCGTACGTGTGTCTTACGTGTTTGGGGGCAGGGCGTGAACATGCCACAGTACACATGCAGTCAGAGGGAAACCTCGGGTGTCAGCCCTTGCCTCCCACTTTCCTAGAGACCGGTCTTTCTTGATTTCTGATTGGCTGCCGAATGTCCAGGGCCTTTTGTGTCCACCTCAGCTTTACCTGGGTTTGGGGCATGTGAACTCAGTCTTGCTTGTGTGGCAAGTGCTTTGCATACCAAGCCATCTTCGAGCTCCATTTTAAAAACCCAAGAACAAGAGAGGAAAGAGAAGGGAAAAAGAGGGGGAGAGGGGGAAGAAAGGAGAAACTGGAAATTGGCCTGCCTACGCAGTGAAACTTGGGGAGAAGGAAGCCGAGGAGATGAGAAAGAAGGGCCAGGAGCCAGCTCCCTGTCCACAATTCACGGGTACAAGCCGGTTTTTGTGTCAGCTTGACACAGGCCGGAGTCATTTAGAAAGAGAGAACCTGAATTGAAGAAGTGGCCTCATCAGATTGGCCAGCAAGCAAGCCTGTGGGGCAATTTTTAAATTAGTGATTGATGGGGGAAGAGCCCAGCTCATTGTGCGTGGCGCCATCCCTGGGCTGGTGGTGCTGGGCGCTGTAAGAAAGCATGCTGAGCAAGCCATGAGGAGCAAGCCAGTGAGCAGCACCCCTCCATGCCCTCTGCATCAGCTCCTGCCTCAAGATTTCTGGAAGTAAAAGGAAGCCCCAGGACTAGAGGGTCATGGGGAGGAGTTGAGACTTGGCACCACGTGGCAGCGTCAGAGCCCCTGAAGGGAGCCCAGGAGAGGTATTGGTGAAGTGCAGCCAGGTTGCAGCAGCGACCCCAATATGTTGGAGATGCCAGTACTATGGACAACCACCAGTGACAGCAGCAGCTGTGGAGTGGAGCTGGCCTGAGCCTACAAGACCAGCTCTGTGTGCTGCAGAGGGCAGTGCCAGACTGTGCTGATGCCTAGGCCCTTTGGAGCCCAGAAGATTGTGAGTTGGTACCAGATGTCAAACACTGAACTTCTCATATCATTGAACCCTGTTCTGTTTTGGGTTGATGATAACTGTGCAGATGGTCCTGGGGTGTAGAGGAAAGCAGGCTGAGTGAGTCATGGGGAGCAAGCCAGGAAGCATCATTCCTCCACGGCCTCTGCTTCTGTTTCTGCCTCCGGATTCCTGCCCTGATTTTCCTCAGTGATGGAGATGGGAAGTATACTTAGAAGTAATAGATGAAATAAACCCTCTCCTCGCAGGTTGCTTCTTTTTAATGGTGTTTTATCACAGAAATAGAAACCCTAACTAAGACAACTTGTGCCTGGGTACCTTGTTGTTTAATATTTTCTTAACACACACACACAATTATATTTATTTGCAGGTATAATGTGATAGTTCATTATATGTATGCAATGTGTACTGAGCAAGTCAGGCTAGTCAGCATACTAACCACCTCAAATATTTGAAGACAAATGCCATAAGTTCTCAAATGTGCAAACTGAAAATGATCTCATGGGTACAGAGAGTGGCATGGCGGCTGCAGAGGATGGCAAGGGTAGAGGGCATGAGGAGAGAAGGAAACAGGCAGGTGCTGTGCTGTGTCTGTCTTTCTTGTTCCAGTGCCATGGGGCAGACTATTGTCATAGAAATGGCAGTGGAGTCTAGAAAGAACTTCCCAGTGGGAAATGCAGAACTAAGAAACACCCCCTCACCCCACACACTGCATGCACCTCCAGGAAACCCAAGGGAGTGTTCCAGGCACAAGATGACTTCAGGTCAAACATTTCAATGGTCCTTAAATGGGGTGAAAGCTACTGTTGGTGACTCCACTTTACTGTACTTTACCAAACCTGGGGTCTACGAGACCACAGATGTCAAAGCACATCCTCTGAGGTGAAGGAGAAAGCTCTTCTCAGCAGAAGCCACCATTTCTTTTTAAGACCAATAACTAAAATGTCTCTCTCCATGTAATCTCATTTCCATTTTCACCTTCCCAAGAAAGATTTAACATAAGCCTACTTTTAAAATGAATAAAGACTTTACAAAAGTTCCCTGTGTGTGCAAATGGAGAGAGAGCACTTTCCCTGGAAATAGGTGTAGGGAGTGGCCTGTGAGGAGAAAGGGAGAAAGGGAAGACAGGGAACAGCAGTCAGGCAGAGAACATGGGGAGGAAGTGTGGCTTCCCCAAACCAGTGTGCCAAGAGGGGCTAGCAGAGTTCTCCAAAGATGCCCTTACCCCAAAATGCAATGTAAGTTTCTTTGTTCTCAGTAGATCTGACCTCCATATGTAGCTGGCTCTGTGGCCTTGCCTTCTCTACAAAGGACACCGTGCTCTTGGTGAACACAGATGCCCTTTATACCTGCTCACTCAGCACTGTCCCTGGGATTCTGCCAGGGTCATCCTTTTTCCCTTCACACTGTCTCTTGAGCCCTTGTTTAAATGTGTCTATAGATAAACCTTCCAGACCTCTTCAGCTTCACCCACCTTCCAAGTCCCAGATCCCATAGCAAAGCATTTGAAACCCAGGATGCCTGTAGCTGGTGCTCACAGCATACCAAACCTTATTCCCACTCCGGTGCCTATGATGTCAGTCCCTTAGCTGCTCAGTGTAGACAACTGAGCATTTTGTCATGCACTGCCTCTCCAGACTGTAGTTCTTCCTGTATTACCCAGTCACTTTTCTATCACTATGGTAAAACACCAGAAGCAAGGGAATTTCAAAGAATGGAGGACTATTTAGCTCATAGCATAATGGCGGCTCTGGCAGGGGCTCCTGCTATCTCTTGAATAGGAACTGTCCCTAACAAAATCATGTTGCAGGCTTAGTCTCCAGCTAAGAGACCACAGAGGTGCTATTGAGAGGTGAATGAAGCATGAGGTTTGATAGATCGATTAACCCATTTATGAATTAATTGTTTTTCTCACAGCACTAGGGATGGAAGCCAGTACTTGGTGTGTGGTAGGCAAATGTATCACCATTGAGCCAAGTCTCTAGCCCTGAATTCACAATGGATATGAACAGCATTACTTGAAAGTGAGAGGAATATTAGCAGGTGGGACCTGGTTAGATGTCACTGGGGGATATCTTTGAAGGATATATTCTGGACCCTTCCTCTTTATCTCTCGCTCTCTGCTTCACGGCAAGCATATGGTAAGCAAGTTTGCTCTGACAGGCCTTTGCCACCATTTGTTTCCATCACCACAGGCCTACAGCACTGGAGCAAGCTGACCACAGACTGAAACATCTGGAATCATGAACCAAAATACCAAAATAATCCTTTCCCACTTTTCTCTTTTTAAGTGTTCTTTCAGGTACTAGCCACAGTGGCAAGACGGAAACCAGAGGGCAGGGAGTGGGCCAGTCTTGTGATTCCCCAGGAAAGACCATTTCTTAAAGTGCTCATGACCTTCAAAATCTCCAAACACATCCACACTCACTACACATAGGCCCTTGGGGTCCATACTCAAGTCATGTCCAAACCATGGACCTCCTTTCTAATCATTTTTGTATCCAGCATGTCAAGGCCAGACTTGACAGTGCATTCCTGCTGCAGAGTTCAGTCAATTCCTATCACTCCAGAGTTGTGCCAACCAGCCTGCCATGATTCCATACCTCAGGAGCTTGTGCTGTTGTGGCGTCACCAGGAATCCACCTGGCTGAGAGCTTTAGTTGTGTCCAGACAAAGGGTCAACTACTTGAGGCTGAGGTCTCCCTGACCAAAGTGCTTCTTGGTTTTAGAGGAGATAGTGGGGAAGGGGGGCAGCTGCTTCAGAATGAAGCCTTTAGGGCACGTTCTGGGATGAAACACAACCCCTTACTCTCTTCCCATCCCATCTTTCCTGATGCAAATTTAAAGGCAAATAGAACAGCAACAACAAATTATAATCTTAGTGAAAAGACAGCAATCCACTCTTCATGTGCAGATGGTGTGGAGAATATGCAAGGGTATCACAGTGACTGCAAACACTGTCTATTAAGCACTAAGTGTCAAAATATTGGCGAAAACAGCAAAACTGCCAAAGTCCTGGTGAGAGCTTTGGCTGAGCACGCTTGCTCATGCTCTAATACAGGTTTAAACTAGAGTTATCTACAAAACAGTTCACTGCTGCTCCTCTTGACTCTGCTCGACACTTCCAGGTTCCTTAAAACCCGTGTCTGTCCTGCTCGTTCGTTCGCCTCTCCCTTCACCTCATGCTTCCCTTGCAAACCTCCTTGCTCTCTTTTCTAGGCGCTACCTTCTCGCTGTCAAAACTCACGTCTGCAGTCTACAGCCTTTCCCAAGCTGAGGAGTGATTCTCAGTCCCCACAGCCAGCCAGCCTGCCCGTCTGGGTTCCAGCCTCGCCACAGGCAGCCAGCCTGCGCCCCTGGGTTCCAGCCTCTGCCTCCACAGTGCTCCGAAAGCTACATAAGGTGCTTATCAGACAGCTCTGGCCACACTCCTGGTGCTGAACCCATTCTCCTCCACAACTCACCTGCCTCCCACACTTAGCCGTTTTCTTCAGGGAGACAGGAATGTGTCTTGCTCATTCCATCCCTAACGAGGTGCCAGGCTGTGACCCCTGCATGCTGTACTTCCTGCATGCTGTGGGTGAAGGAGAAAAGAGGCAGCCATGTGGAGAAGTAAAGAGAACACAGGCAGAGCCTAAGAAAGGGTTGACAATGCTGTTTCTTTGGAAGTGTTGTGAATGTCACATCTGGTAATGACCTTAGTCCACTCCACGTAAGTCTAGTCTTGCAGGACACCATGACAAGTTCTCAGAGAGGAAGCTGGTTTGTGACTTACGGTAATACAAACTAGAAACTGTCATCCCTGGACAAAACAGTATCAAGATTTGCGGCTGATCTGACTCACAGGTTCTTCTTGGTGCTAGGAAGCTGTCCAGCCAGGCTAAAACACGAGTAAAGACAGCCGTGATAGCACACACCTGTAACCCCAGAACCCCGCAACTGGAAGCTGGAGGACTGAGAGTTCAAGGCCAGCTTAGAGAAAGACTGAGGCTCGTTCTAAAAAATAAATAAATAATAAAACAATCAAATCCTGAAAACAAAACAACAAAACCCAAAGAAAACAAGACAAGGTTCTCCGGGCCAGCTTAGAGAAAGACTGAGGCTTGTTCTAAAAAATAAATAAATAATAAAACAATCAAATCCTGAAAACAAAACAACAAAACCCCAAAGAAAACAAGACAAGGTTCTCCGGCCGGCTGGACTCTTCTGTCTTGTTTGCAGTCTATAACCACACTCCTTCTGCCACTGTGCTGCGCCCCCTTACCCCCCCCCCAAAGAGTTCCTGTTTTACGCTATTTTTAACTGACAGTGAAGTGTTTTTTCTATTTTTTCCTGGAAGAAAACTGCATATTATCTAGTTTCGCAATCCTGACATCAGCCCCAGTTTCACAGTCCATTTTGTAAGTTTTCACGGCCCCAAGGGTTGTCACATGCTTAAAACGATGTTTGAATGAAACTCGTTATTCAAATGGAGAAATGGGGACAAATTCCAGTAACTATGTGGGATGAAGTCTAGTGTTCTAAAGTACAGCAGGGTGGCAGCAGTTACCAGTAACTTAGTGTGTATCTCGAAACAGGTAGGGCAGTGATTTTTGAATGTTCACTGAGATGACTGAGCAGGTAATGGTGCTTGCAGCCAACCTTGATGATTTGAGTTTGATGGTGGGACTCCGCATGATAGAAGGAGAGAAGAGACTCCTGCAGATTGTCCTTCGACCTTCACATGCATGCATGTGCACAGACATGTACACATGATAAAAATGGGTTAATTTTTTTCAAAAGTCACATTGAACTGGGGACAGTAGCACAGGCCATAATCCCAGGACTTTCAAGGCAAAGGCAGAAGGATGAAGAGTTGGAGGCCAACCTGGCCTACATAGCAAGACTCTGTTTCAAAAATAACAGACAAAAGTAATCACACTGTACATTATAAATGTGTACAGTTATTTTTATCAGTTAAAATATTTTTAATTTTGATAAGAGAACATTGCCATGCCTGAATCTGATTACTAAAATAATGTGATATATTTGTGTCCCTTTGTTTTGAACATCAACATCATTAATTATAACAGAGGGACAATTCATGCAGAAAAAGCTTTTCTGTGTCATGGAATGAATGTTAGAGCTGAGGCTGTGGGACACCTAATGGATGTGTGGCCTTGGAGGTGAGGAAGACTGGGGCCGTGGAGTGACCGTTTCCAGGGAGAAGCCTGTTTCCTGGCTCGTAGGCCAATGTTTTCTGGATCATTCACACTATCTTTTGCCATCTGAAAAATGTAGCAGTGTTTCTTCTGTTTCACAGGATGAAGGAAGCGCTAATTGTGTAGGCTCTTGTGCATTGGGAAGTCGTGGTTTCCAGGCAACCACTCCCTAATGATGCACATTGAGGCATCTTGTCCTCACCACATGGCCCCTTTACCTACAGCAGCATTCATATCACAATACTCTTTTGGAATTAATTAATTCCCACTTTATTGCTGGTCTTTCCCACTCTTGTGCTATCAAGAGGACCTGAAAGTGCAAGGGCCGCAGTAGAGAGGCGCCCGTGAGAACGCCAGGAAAGAGGAAGGACTGGGAAAGCAGCAGAGAATGTGGCCTCCTAGAAGATGTTCCAGCCAAGCCGGGCGCTGGTGGTTCCACTTGCCACCAAGCTGAATCCTGTGCGCCAGTGCCTCTTCCTCTGTTGAGGAAAACTGGTGGGTGGCATCGGCAGTCAGGATACATACAGACAGCAGTGCTGAAGGACTGATGTGTAACTTGGTGGTACAGTGCTTGCCTTGCATGCACCTGTCTAGGGCTCAATTCCCAGTGCTGAATTTATTTTTTAAATTTGAAGTAAGGCTTTGAACATAAAGTAGTTCCTTTATAATAGTGGTTCTCAACCTTCCTAATTCTGTGACCCTTTACAGTTCCTCGTGTTGTGATTCCAACCACAAAATTATTTTCATTGCTACTTCAAGACTTCGATTTTGCTGCTGTTATGAATAGTATTGCAAATATCTGTGTTTTCTGATGGTCTTAGGCAACCCCTGTGAAAGGGCTATTCGAAGTCCTAAGGGTTCTTGACCCACAGGTTGAGAACCACTGTTTTATCAGGATATTATGGGAGCAATGGTGACGGTGAAGGAAAGATGTTGGATAACAGTCGTAGCTGGGAAATGAGAGCCTGATTTCTTTTCAGTTCCTCCCAAAGACAGAGCAAAGAGACAACATCCACATCATACTGCATCTGATGACACTGGCAGATACTTTAGAAGCTTCCTGAGGACTTTTCCATCCTGACCCTTCCAGCTTATTTATCACAGTCTGATCAGTCTCCTGGGTATAGAAAGAGGTTGATAAATATACTCAGGTTTATTCCTTTCTTCAGCTTACTAACTTAAAACTGAAACTGTGACTTAAAATTTAATACCAATGGAAAAATGCATCTTGAGGATAATTACTACATAATACAAAGATTTAGTCAGGGGTGCATATGTGTAATCCTAGCATGAGGGAGGCAGAGGCAAGAGGATCAGGAGTTCAGGGCCAGACTCAGAAGAAAGAAAGATGTATGTTGACAGAAAAGATGAATGGAAAGATGAGGAGTTAAAGAAATCATTAACTCATGAGCAAGGCAAAGACCTGCGAAAGAGGAAAAATGCCCATCGCTGTAGGCCAGGTACAAAGTTGTCACAGGGTGAACACTGATCACCGAATGACAGTGAGGCACAGGTGAAAGAACCAATTATCTGTAGTCAGAAGAACCAGGACGGAGTCTGAGCAATTCCACCTGAAAGTTCAAGTTTACTCACTCATTTGCAAAACATATTAGATAGTAATATAAATCATCAAAGTTGTTGGGCTC
The DNA here is from genome assembly GCF_949786415.1 of Peromyscus eremicus. Taxonomy (NCBI): domain Eukaryota; kingdom Metazoa; phylum Chordata; class Mammalia; order Rodentia; family Cricetidae; genus Peromyscus; species Peromyscus eremicus. The sequence goes on along the minus strand of NC_081417.1, from coordinate 7,467,373 downwards.
TCATTGGGTAAGGGCATGTTTTACCAACTAGAAGACGCTAAAACAAACATTAATTGTCACCATGATCACATGATCATAACGAATTGGCTTTTGCAGCTTTGCTCAGAGAAAAGTGTGTTTCATTTCTGGTGAAGCTGGCACCTCAGAGATGTTGCTGCCAGGTAGCAACAAATGCTTTGTTTCTCTGGGTTGGAAAGACAAAGTGATTGATCTGATCACTGCAAGGTCCTTCTGAATTCTTTACTTTATTTTCTTCTGTGTTTTCCAAGCCTGTGATTCCACCTCTGGTGCTGCCCCAGGGTGTTCCTAACTACTTTCCACCTCTTCTCCTGCCAAGAGTGTTTCTTCTAACATCTAGAGTCTTCTGCTTAGAAACATCGCTTAGAAAAGCACAGAACTGCTTCATTAAGTACAAGGAGATGTGTTCTTGACAAAATTTCTTCATCTCCACCCAGTGAGCAGTAGGTACATGGGCTGAGGGGGGTGGCTGAAGAGCATGGATTACATGTGGGCCCCATGAGACTTTGTAGAGCTTTTCTGAGACAGGAAGTGATGAAGTCAGCTCTCACATGAACTGGGAGGTGGCCATGTGCACCAGGGGTTTTCTGTCTCAGCTGGGCACCCAGAGAGGGTGGGGAAGAGAATGTAGAGAGGAAGTAGGTCATGGGGAAGTCCCAACTCTACCCCTCACACTTTTCCTCACTCTTCTGAGGCTATGATTGTTAGCAGACCCATCTCCAGTCCCAATAACCAATCTCTACTGTTGACTATAGTGGTATCCATGGTGACCACTCATTTTCTCCACTCTTGACCATATGTGACAGCGATAATGGGACAGAGTGACCATCGACATATTAACTGCTGATTAAGTTAGGGCTCACCTACCAAGTGCGCTCATCTGATTTCTACCTCAAGAGAAGCTGGGGAAAAGATGGAGGGTGTGGGGGTGGATTATCTACGTATCTGGCCACCAGCTATCAGCTTGGATTGATTTTATTAATATTCACTGTGATTCACCACAGAAAATGGACAAAGTTAACTAGTAGCAGGTGACAAGTTAAGAGAGGGGCTCAATTGATACGAAGACTTTAAGAAAAGCACACGGAAGAGGAGGCAGCACACTGGGTAATGACCCCGGAAATGGAATCGAGAGCATCACAGTGGTCTCAGGAGGATTGCAGAAGTCAATGTGTGAGGGATGTGACTTCAGCCAGGGGGAGCTGAGCCCACCGCCTCAGCTACAGCAGGAAAAGTCACAAGCAAACAGAACAAATAATGACAGCAAGGCTGTCATTAACGGGTGAGAGTCTGGGTGAGGCTGTGCCTTGAATAAATATGAACTCAAAAGGATCTAGAGCTTAGTTACAAAGAAAGCATATTCAGCTAGGGGTGTAGCTAAGTGACAGACACAAGTGTCGTGTGTACAAGGCCTGGGGTTCAATCTATGAAGGAACGAAGGGAGAGAGGGGTAGAAGGAGGGCGGGAAGATGAAGGGAAGGAAGGACGGACAGACGGATGGACAGGAGGGAGGAAGGAAGGAAGGAAGGAAGGAAGGAAGAAAGGAAGGAAGGAAGAAAGGAAGGAAGGAAGGAGCTGGTGCTAAGCCTGCATGCTCAGGATCTCCCTGGCTGCTGCTGACTGTGACACTCTTAACACTGTGAAAACTGTGACAACAGTTTTCCCGTTTACCTTGAGGATTTAGCAGTTTTACCCAGGGTTATCCACCAAGAAAGATGCTCTGGGACGTAGAAATAAGAGCTCATCCAGCACAGGCTGGAGCTTCTCCAGTCACCAAGGGGACTCCGACTAGTTCCAGTGAAGTCCCCGACACCTGCCTGGTATCCAGTTGCACAGCCACAGTTAGAGCAGTCTCTGTGGGTATCATGTCTGCAAGCTACAAAGGCTTAGAAAGCAAATGTTGCTTCATCTTATGTATAAGTCAGAAAAAATTACCCTCTATGGTAGACACCCATACTTAAGCTCAGAAATTTCAACTACAACAAGATAATGTTTTTATCAAATAAGATGTACAAAATCAAATAAGCATACCCATGCAAAAAGAGAAAGATATCCTTTGGATTCAGCATGTACCCTGCCACCACGTCTGACTCAAAGAGCTATGTGTACAAATTGACCCTCAGCCAGACTGAAGAGCAAGTCTCAGGCCACATGTGCCATGTTTCCATATCCCTGCCCCATGTGAACCTTTGCTGTGGTCCTTTAATCTCTGGCCTAGTAGGAAAGCCCACATCCACTGGAGCAGAGGGCCTCTTTATCTGTGTTCAGTGTGATACATTTATCAGACTTCTGCTTTCTCTGCTTCCTGTTCTGCTAGCTTTGTGGGTCCGCAGCTGCACCCAGCCATGCTGCTTTTACTGCAGGCCAGTAGTCTTCATACTATGGTCCTGAGTATGGCCCTGCAGTGGCACCTCGGAGCCAGGGCCAGGATGGGTGTTTAAGGCTGGCTAAGAAGGCAGGGCTACTGGCTCCTTTCCTTCTTCCTTCTCCACTATGGCCATCACTCTTCCATCAGATGCTCCTTTCCCTCCTGCTTCTCCACTATGGCCATCACTCTTCTATCAGATGCTCCTTTCCCTCCTGCTTCTTCACCATGGCCATCACTCTTCCATCAGATGCTCCTTTCCCTCCTGCTTCTACACCATGGCCATCACTCTTCCATCAGATGCTCCTTTCCCTCCCCCTTCTCCACCATGGCCATCACTCTTCCATCAGATGCTCCTTTCCCTCCTGCTTCTCCACTATGGCCATCACTCTTCCATCAGATGCTCCTTTCCCTCCTGCTTCTCCACCATGGCCATCACTCTTCCATCAGATGCTCCTTCCCCCTTCTCCACCATGGCCATCACTCCTCCATCAGATGCTCCTTTCCCTCCTGCTTCTCCACCATGGTCATCACTCTTCCATCAGATGCTCTTTTCCCTCCTGCTTCTCCACTATGGCCATCACTCTTCTATCAGATGCTCCCTTCCCTCCTGCTTCTCCACCATGGCCATCACTCCTCCATCAGATGCTCCTTTCCCTCCCCCTTCTCCATTATGGCCATCACTCTTCCATCAGATGCTCCTTTCCCTCCCCCTTCTCCATTATGGCCATCACTCTTCCATCAGATACTCCTTTCCCTCCCCCTTCTCCACCATGGCCATCACTCTTCTATCAGATGCTCCTTTCCCTCCTGCTTCTCCACCATGCCCATCACTCTTCTATCAGATGCTGGTGGTGCAGATCACATTCAGATTTCCTCCTCAGATGATCAGCTGAGGTCTAAGTAAGTTATTTCCTCTCAGACTGTCACTAGAGCAACGGGGACTGTCCTTCCTAAGGAGTTTTCAGCTTCCTCCAACAGCTCTTAGGTGTTTATGTTCACTGGACTGTCTCCCCCAGTACACACTGTGGACTGTACCATGTGTAACTTTTTCAGCCCGAGCCTCCAATGACCAACACTGAAGAACAATACAAGCACATTGTCAAACATGGCTAACAGATCCAAGCAACTACTTAAATTCAGTAGCTGGCACCATTCAAATGCACATTCCCTGCTGTGCCAGGCATGTTGCTTGTTTTCTGGGTAATTTGCCTTTGCTTATAAGCAGACTTCAGAAAGTATGTGACTCCGAAAACAGGCAACTCTTGGGTTAGTATTGGAAACATTACAAATGAATGTATCTCAGACTCCTAATGAGACATCCAGCAGGGAGTGAGACAAGGAAGAGTAGGCAGGGAACACTGAGGACTTCAAAGTACCAGTATATTAGAATCCCAATTAAACATATGCTTGACTTAAAAGCTGCTGCACTTACACAACATGGCATTGCCTCTCCAAAGTGCTGAACACCATTTCTATGAATTACAGAAAGTAATCCAGAATAAAGAGGTTGACCTGCTTCACAGAAGATGATATCCCAGCATGTCTGTACACACACACACACACACACACACGCACACACACACACACACACACCCTCTGTGAGCACTCAAAGGGAGTTCCTTCTCCCTGGCATAAGACATTGTGTCTGCAAGAGCACACACTCACTGGGCTCTCTGATACTTCACCTGAGCTGAGAAGTCAATGAGCTTTGGGAGCAGCACCTTGCCACCTTCATCACTCTTGAGGAAATCCAGCAAGCTGCCTGCAGACAGAGGAACGACAGTCAATGCAACTCAAGCACATGAGTAAAACAATCCCGTCAAAGGGCTTGCGGGGGGAACGTGGGTGGAGTATCGTCCAGCAAGCACAAGACCCTGGGTAGAGCACTTGCCAGCGCGTTAACATCCTGCAGCTGCCTGATCACTTGTCTGGGACAGAAAGACATGAAGCATGTCCTCAGGGGGTGGCCTTTCCCTTGTAGGCATCAGGCTAGGCTTGCTCTGTCCTGTTCCAGCAAAGGAAAGAGCCAGAGGCTCTAGGAGAGCTGTTGCGCTGGGAACAAGCTCGTTTCCTAGCGCTGACAGCAGCCTCTCCTACTTCCTTCGGTTTCATATCTATGATACCTCCTTTTCCTTAGAACTCCCAGCACCAATCATGGGTAGCCTTGGTCTACTCACTTATCACAAAATGGGCACGGTAGCTCTATAGGAGTTCTTGTAAGGATGTAAGCAAGAGGATGTAAGGCAGACAGTGTGGGGTTTGGAGGGTAGGAACACTGCACTGCATCACCCATGACACGGAACCACAGAATGGCACTTCGTCCTTGGACACAAGGCACTGGCAACAGTGGTAGATGGTAAGAGCTCAATGAATTTAGATATACTCCACACCTGTATTTATGGTTCAAATAGTGTTAGTTAATTCAGTAGTGTTTATGAAATCACAAAGCACCTAGCCTTGAGTACAGTTTCTCAGTTACAGCAACCAAAGCCATATAGTTTTTATTTCTATTTTTAGCAGTATTCTTGAGGCTAGGGACACAGCTTAATGGGAACTCATTTACACAGGTTTGGTGAAAATAAAACACAACACTGAACATGTTCTCTTCTGAGGAATGTTTTCAGTAAATGCTGTTCTGAATAGCAGTTATTAACAGATAGTAAGTCTTAGAAAATGTAGTATCCATGCTTCTAATCTATTGGCTGATAGGACTTCCTATCTATTAGCTGGATGCTAAGAGTACTTGTCGTGTGTGAGTGAGGACCTAGGTGTGATCTCCAGCATTCAAAGCAATTACTAACGTATTGGCTCTGACAGCATACTTTACTCCCTTTGTGCATGAACAATTATTAATTAAGATTGTTGCTCATGTTTCTTTCTTACCTTCATTCATTTTTCTAAAGATTTAAAAAAAACGTGAGAGTGTATCTCTAGCAGACTGAAGGTGAAGAAAAGAATGATGATTGAAAGCCATTCGGAAAAGGGCTAACAGAAGGAAAGATGGCTGCCTAAAACCTTTTTAGGGGTTCTGCAACACGGGAATTTAACCTCCAGGGGTTAAAACACATCAACTAAATTTGTGCACTATCCAAGCTCTCCATGTGAGCCACATCCACAGACCCTACATTCACATTTTTAAGCAACACTCAGAACTTTAAATACTGCTCCGTAGAAAAAATAAGCAGTTTTAGAATTATGCCGGCTCATATTTTAAGTAAATAAGAAAAATTCTGTCCTCTGACTATGCTTATGAAAATACCCTTTCTATCACTTTCTGACTTTCCAGTATTGAGCATGTTTCACATTAAAAGAGAGTGTTCTCTGAACACTTGAACGTTTTGCTTTGGGGCTTGCCTCCTTTAGGGGTACGGACAGTGAACATCACTCACCCTTGGCCATGAACTCAGTGATGATGTAGATGGGCTCCTCCTTGGTGACCACAGCATAGAGCCGCACCAGCTTGTCATGCTGCAAGGTCTTCATGAGGTTGGCCTCCTCCAGGAATGCCTGCACGGACATGGTGCCTGGCTTGAGCGTCTTTACAGCCACCTTTGTGCTGTTGTTATAGTAACCTGGGCAGGAAGAGGACAGCAGAGCAGGGTGGTCAAATGGGGAGTTCAAACACTGCCCTTCCTAAACGCAGAATGAGGAAGCTTCGTTACAGACTGAAGCCCAAGATAAAACACTGCGGTGTTAAAAACCGAAGGATCATGACTGGAGGGTATGTGAGAGTTCTTTGTACTCAGTCCACAAAAGTTTAAAATTGCTGCAAAATCAAAAAGGTTTTATAAAACAATAGTTGTGAAAATTCTATATGCATTTTACTACAAGGACTAACATTTTCTTCTAGTTAATAAAATGTTATTCAAGGCAAAAATAAACAAGAAAATCAAAACTTTATAGTACAAGTGAGAACGAGAGTGCAAGGGCCAGTGTAAAAGAAAATGTGTCAGCACAGGCACGCTCAACCCTGGTTATTGTTAATGGAACAATCACAGACACTTTTATACAGCGAATATGTAGACGTTTTTGTTTCTTTGTCTGTTTTTGTTTTTTAAGATACTATGGAGTCATGGTTGGCCTCAAGCTGGTGTTCTTCCTGCCTCCATCTCCTGAGTGCTGGGATTTGAGTGTGGTTCTGCATGCCTGGCTTGCATCATCTTTACAATCAGGATGAAGTGTAGTATTTATAAAAGCTGCTTATACACATGCTTGAAAGTATAATACGCCAGGGTCAAATAAATATTTCCCAAGGTTTTCGAAGGACTGGTCTTGGGTGACTATGGATGAGAAGGGTTTGCTGCTGAAGACCAGAGGTCATGCCTGCCACCTCTTCTGGAAGGATACTGGGAGCCCTTTGGGCAAGAAACCTGAATTTCTTCCTCAGTGTTTCCCACCCCTCAGGAACACTGGCTTGTGGAACCCCTTGAGAAACACCAGCTCTTTAACACAGTCCCCTCAAGGTCTTGCTATTTTGGAAACTGCTTCAACAAAGTACTTAAGTTTAATCCAGATTTTCTCTTAGGAAATCCCTTTTATTTTTAGGAATTATGCAAAGCAGAAATATAAATGATAAGTAAAATTCCCTTCCTCTGCTCTGTTTCCATAGTTCTCTTGAAAGTGCCATCCAATAAAGTTGAGGAAAGATGCTCAGCCGCTGGCCCCCTACAGAGGCGCTGTGGTGCCACCTGGCAGTGTGGGGGCACACCTTCAGGCAGTGGACCAGGCGAGGTCAGGCCCCACTGCAGGCTAGTGAATCATGGTGGTGGGCAGTGGGCTTAAACCACAGTGACTTCCGTTGTAGCACTGGGGTGACTTCTACTTGTTTTGCTCTTTTCTGTTGTTATTAAATTTGTCAGTGAGTATGTATCTATCTTTTTACAAGAGGATTTTTAAAAATAAATATTTCAAAATGAGCAGGAGGAAAAAGGCATTAGTTGCTATGGGTAGGTACCCTTAGCTAATGATTTTTCTTCTGGCCATTAAGAATGAGTTCTCTGGGTGGGGGTGTAGCTCAGTAGTAGAGTGCCTGATGCCCGTGTGTGAGGGCCTAGGTTCCGTCCCCAGCCCTGCAAAGAAAGGAGGAGGAGAGGGAGAGGGAGACAGAGAGGAGAGGAGGTAGTGGCGGGTCTCTACTAAAATATTTCCTTTTTTATACTATATGACATTTTATTATACTTTATTGTGTAATAAGATCAACAGTGTCAGTTAGACCATGTAGACAAAAGTAAAGAATGTAGTGGAAGTAAGTTTTAAAATGTGTTGAAAACAGTAATAGAAAAGGTAACAGGGCGCTGGAGAGACGGCTTAGTGGTTCAGAGCACTGGCTGCTCCTCCAGAGGTTCAATTCCCAACATCCATATGGCAGCTCACAGCTGTCTGTAACTCAAGTTCCAGTGGATCTGACTCCCTCACAAAGACATGCAGGTCAAACACCAATGCATCTAAAAATAAAAAATAATAAGAAAGAAAGAAGGAAAGAAAGAAAGAAAGAAAGAAAGAAAGAAAGAAAGAAAGAAAGAAAGAAAGAAAGAAAGAAAGAAAGAAAGGAAGAAAGAAAGAAAAGGTAACAAAAGCTACCACCAAGCTGGGTGGTAGTGGCACAAGCCTTTAATCCCAGCACTTGGGAGGTAAAGGCAGGCGGCCAACCTGGTCTACAGAGCTAGTTCCAGGACAGCCAAGGCTACACAGAGAAACCCTGTCTCCAAAAACAAACACACACAAAAAGCTACCACCTAAACATCACAGAATGCTAAATAATATTGATTTCCATTTAAATGTAAAAATGGTGCCTTTTTATAAACCTTAAGAGCAGTTTAATAGTAGATACCATTAATATGCCTTTTAAATTACATTTGAGAGGCTAGAGAGATAGCTCAGAGGTAATGAGCACCTGTTGCTCTTGCAGAGGACATGATTTGATTCCCAGGACCCACATGGTGGTTCACAACTATCCATCACTCAGTTTCAGGAGATCAATTGCCCTCTTATGATCTCTGGGAGCACGAAGCCTACAGACAGACAACATACGTACATGCAGGCCAAACAGTCACACATTAAATGAAACAAATAAATCCATAAAAAGTAAAATACACTGAACCATAGATTCCATTATGGATGTTTTGTTAATTTGTGAACAAGCCCTTACTTATAAGAGCATACTGGCAGCAAAACATAAGAAGAAACTACACTCTTGGGAATAGGGGGCTGGATCAGTGTGTAAAATGGTTACTTTGCAAGTATGAAGACCTGAGTTGGGATGCCCAGCACCCACGTGACACAGAGCACAGCTCTGTAACCCGAGTGCTGATGGGACAGAGATAGGAAGACCCCTAGAGCTCATTGGCCAGTGAGTCTAGACCAGTTCAAGATGCAGTAATTCCCCCAGCTCAGTACATAGTGTGGAGAGCAAATGAGGATGATACCCAGTGTCAACATCTGGCTTTACACACACACACACACACACACACACACTAGGGGCAGGGGATGAGAATATTCTCCTTGGCTTATACTACTGACTTGAATCTGTAATTCCTACAAATCAGTTAAGTACCTAGCAGTTAAAGGCATGGGTGCACATTTCCAAAAGGAGAAATTCCAGTGACTCAGATGTACAGAAGAAACTCAGTTGTATTAGTAATCAGAGACATGCAAAAGAAGCTGTAAGGAGAAACCAGCTCTGCTAACCCAAATCAAAAAGCATGACAGTAACTGTAGGTAAATGCTGGGGGTGTGTGGGGGGGGAGGGATGCAGCGACAGCTCCCTCAGGCCTTTTCTTGCACTTTTTTTCCCCCCTGAGCACCACTGAACATTAATGGCAAAACTTTTTGATAAAATCGCCAATCCCGAGGGGCCCGTTAGCAACGATGACAGTGGCCTCCTTCCAAGTGACCACACAGGCTATGCTGCATTGGGGCCATGCAGAAGGTACAAGTCCACCGTTCAGGAAAGTGCACACTGTATATTTCTAGGGACAAGTGAAATTGGAGCCCATTGACAGTATTAATAGAGCAAAGATTCATAAACAGTCTTCCTTATATAAGCCATAGGGGACTGGTCCAGTTACATCATCCATAGGGTGTTGGTCCTGGAGCATACCAAAATCCAAGGATACCTACCACATAAAATGGCACAGTATTTGCATCTAACCTGTGCATATTCTCATGGATACTTCTAATCACCTCTAGATAACTTATGATACACAGTAAAATGAAAATGCTATGTACATAGTTGTTAGACTGCATTGTTTAGGTACAAAGAAAAAACTATGTGCCTGTTCAGTGTAAGCACAACCCCTCCCCAAATGTTTCCATCCAAGATAGGTTGAATCCACAGACATGGAGGTCTGACTGTACCTTATGACTCAGCAAATTCCTTCCTCATGCACACTTGGACCACCAAAAACACAGAGCACACTATTTACATAGTCACAACTGTAAAAGCATGACTAACTCTGATTTTCACCAGCGAATGTTGAAATGAATGAATAAAATTCTACATGCCTTTCATGCATCCACAACACTATAGAGCAACAAAGATGCATAAAATGTTATAATATCCCAAAACACAGATGAATTAATTTAAAATATCTAGTAAAAAAGGAAAGAATAAGAGAATACATTCAGCATGACCCACTGATATTAAACCCAGACAAAGCTGGACTATATTGTTTGATGCACACTGTACCATACATAACAGTAGTCAGACTATAGATACAAGGCACTAAAGCCTGCATGCACACGACCCTAGCTCCACCTCCAGCATTACAGGGGAAAGGTCAGGAAGTTATGACAAAAGTCCTGACAGCTGCTGTCCCCAGGCAGGCAGGGCTGTGACTGAGAGGGGACAAGAGGGACTCCAGGGCCTGACAGGCTTCCCCCGTGGGACTTTGTAATTGCTGATGATTATCCCCGCAGTAGCTTTTCTGTAGACTTGTCACGTGTCCTAAAATCAAAGTTAAAGAACAAGTCACCCCATCACGATCATGAAAACAGTGGAGTCTGGAAACGCTTACATCCTTTGAAATGATGAAAATATGCTTTCCAGAGGCAGAGCAAGAGTCATCAGGAAATAATGCAGCTGCTAAAGACATTGAAGATGCTGATAAGGAATTTGGAATCAACAGTGACTAAGTAGCTGTGTCCGAAGCTCCAGAAGAGCAGCAGATCCCCCCAAAGCCAATCATTTGAGGGTTCATTAACCTAGTCACAGAAATTTGTGTTGTTGTCATAGATAGATTAAAAAGAATCAGGTAATAAAGGACTTGTTGTGGAGTGACACTTTGTCACAGTTAAAGAAAATAACAGCTGGAGAAAGTTCCACTTCTAGCCATGGCAGGCTTGCTAAAAGGTACACATACTAAGGAACCGAGAGTTACTTGAAAACAAACAAACAAACAAACAAACAAACAAACACATTGGTTTGGGAAGTTGACTGGTGATAAGTTTTAACTAACTTGCCTCTAAATAAGAATGTATCCGTGTGAGAGATGGTTCCCCAGTTAAGTTCACTTGCTGCTCTTGCAGAGGCCTGGGTTCAGTTCTCAGCACCCACATGGCAGCTCACAATTGTCTGTAACGCTAAGGGATAGAAGACCTTTTCTGGCATGCACATAGTGTACATACATACATACAGGCAAACACTCATAAACAAAAAAACAAAAACAAATCAATCTTAACAAAAAAAGACAGCTGGACACTGGTGGCACACACCTTTAATCCCAGCACTTGAGAGGCAGAAGCAGGTGGATCTCTGAGTTTGAGGCCAGCCTGGTCTACAGAGTGAGCTCCAGGACAGCCAGGGCTACAGAGAGACCCTGTCTCAGAAAAAGTAAACAAAGACTGTATCAAGCAAAATTCAGTTACAAACTTTCATTTCTTAAAATAAAGCTTCCTCCTCCTCCTCACTGTCCAGTTAGGTCTCTGGAATATTAACAATCCGCCATAGGAGGAGGAAGCAAGGTACCACGGCAGAGGCACGGGGTCACACGAACAAGAGGAAACAGCTTGAGGCAGAGACACCTCTCCCTTTGATCCTCGTAGCTGTCTTCCTGCACAGGGCAGGTCACATCTGACAATCTCTTCATTGTGTTTCAGATCTTAGAACATGAGAGGCAGTCTGTGAACAACACCTTGTGATTAGCAAAAACGGTAATTCCCTCGATTAAGAGTGGCTTGATTTTAATTGGCTGGATTTTGTTTTGCACCCGTGTGAAAAACTAGCTCACGCATTCCTTGAGGATTAGAAATTGAATGGGGGCAGGGGTTAGTAGTTAAGAGCACTGACTGCTCTTCCCGAGGACCTGGGTTCCATTCTCAGCATTCACACAGTAGCTCACAGTCACCTGTTACTCCTGTTCTGGGGGTTCGGTGCCCCCTTCTGCTCTTCCTACGTACCAGGCACTCTCATGTTCCGTACATGTAGGTAAACATTCATACACATAAACAATAAAAATAAATCTTAAAACAACAACAACCCAAACCAAGCCAACTAAACCCGGACTTTCCAGTCCGCTGTCAGCCTCAGGCTCAGATGACTGAGATGCGCACAGGACTGAGGCAGCCCCGCCCACCCCGACTGCTGACGCTCTCCCAGCACCAGCAGCTCACTCTCTTTTGGCTTCACTCCCAGGGTCCCTGCTAAAGTTCAGATGAAATCTTCAGGAGTCAAGGAGATTCCTGACCAGCAGCCAAACTCAGACTTCTGGTCACGATTTCTGTTTCTGCTCTCCCACTGCCCCCCTTTCCTCTTCCTTCCCTCCTCCCTTGAAAGACTTAGAAACAACTAGGCTACATGGTGGCTCCTGGTACCCAGGAGGGCTAGGAGAGAAAGTGCTGTGAGTTCAAGGTCAGCCTGGGCTCATAGTGAGTTCTGGACAAACCAAGGATACGTAGCAAGACTCTGTCTCACAGATGGATGGATGAATGAATGAATGAATGAGTGGATGAATGAAACTATCGATGCCACTACTTTAGTAGTGATATTTTACTAGAAATTTGTGAGGTGTTACTATGGGGAAATGGATAAATGGTACCTGGAAGCTCACTATACTGTTTATTTCACACATATGCCAGCTTTGTTCAAACAGAACTCACAAGTCACACTGTTTGTCCCTTTCGGCCCACAATCCATCATGGCTGTGCAGCTGTTACCACAAGCAACTTGAAGCATTTCCTTTAACCCCCAAAGAGATCCCATACCTTTAACAGTCTCTTCCACTACGTCCTTATTGCCCCTCAGCTACTGGGCACCGGCTTTCAGTCTCAGTAGCTTGGCCTGTTCTGGACACTTCATCAAAATGAAGCATAGAACAGTGCCCTGTGACCAGCCCCTTCCAAGGGCCATCCATGTTCCGCCGTGACCAGCTCTTCATCCCCGTGTCGTAGGTTCCTACGCTATGGACGTAACAATTTCTGCTTATGCACTAATTTCTTGGTGAGAATTCAGATTGTTTATACTTTCTTTTTGAGACAGTTTTGCCATGTAGGCTAGACTGGCCTCAAACTTAAAATCCTCCTGCTTCCTTTTCATAACTGCTGGGACTCTAGGCCACTCTCCCACTGCTATAAATAATGCTGCCACACACATTCCTGTCCAGGCTTTGCTTTCACTTCTGTTTTCTCTCTCTCTTTCATTTTAAATTGAACTTGTTTCTTAATTTTACTTTGGCTTGGCATTACTTTCCATTTTTTAAATTTTATTTTATGTGTCTGAGTGTTTTGCCTGTATGTATATCTGTACATGAGTGCATGGTTGGTGCCCAAGAGACCGGTAGAAGGTATCAGATCCCCTGGAACTAGAGTTACTGACCACTGAGAACTGCCATGTGATGCTAGGAATTGAATCCAAGTCCTGTAGAAGAGCAGCCAGTGATCTTTAACCTCTGAGCCGTCTCTACAGCCCCATCTGTGTTCTTTCTTATAATCACAAATGAATGCCAATTATCTCAAAAAATTTAAAAAACCAAAAAAGAAATGCACCATTTTTGTTCCACGTAGAAGCCCCTAGTAACTGTCTGTTCTGTAGATCTTTCATGATGCTACAGGATTTTGTGTACAGTGTCATCAGGCATGTAACACCTTCCTGCATTGTTTCAGTCGGGACAACAGTCCTGCTAGGTAGCGTCTGTTACAACCTGGCTTCAGACAGGTTATTCTGACTATCTCTTTTAAAGAACTTAATAAACAATGTTTTTTGAGACAAGGTTTTACTATCTATCACCAGCTAGCCTGGAAATCACTGGACCAGACCAGCCTTGAACTCAGAGATCTGCCTCCATCTGCCTCCCAGGTGGTGGGATTAGAGTGTGCCACCACACCTGTCAATTAAAAAAGACAATGGAACATACGTCTGTCTATGTAAGATACAGAAATGCCCATCGTGCACATGAGAAGACACTCAGTTTAGCTCATCTACAGAGAAAAGCAAATCAAAACCACAGTCCTCACATCCCTTAAAACATTATCACAGGAACCTAACAAACCTCCTAGAAAGAAAAAACATTCAGGAATCTGTACCCCTGCACGCTGTCAGTGGGAATGTACACTGATGCTTCCACTTCCTTAAAACTTCACAAGTAAAGGCATCCTAGTAACCACTAACTGGAGGCTGGAGAGATGGCTCATTGGTTAAGAGTACCTGTTGCTCCTTCAGGGGACCTGAGTTCACTTTCTCAACACCCACATTGGATGGCTCATAAACACCTGTAACTCCAGCTCAGAGGCTCTGACACCCTCTCCTCCTTCCACAGGCACCCACACATGTGTATACACAGCCCTCCACCTCAGACAGGCAAACAAAAGAGATACAGCAATCGCTCCCCTGAAGGCGGGGGTCATGCTGGGTCACAGCACCATTGTCCACTGTAGGCCAAGCGTGAAAGCAAGCCCAAGTGCCACTGGCAAATGAATGAAGAGCCGTGGTGTACACATTTAAGGACACATTTTTCCTTGTTAGGGTAGAAACATGAGTCGGAGTAGGCCAGCTCTCATCAGGTCAGCCCTGGCACCTGGCAGATGGGCCTTTCTGACCCTCACAGGCAGTGCAGCAACCACAACATTCTTTTAAATAGTACGAAGTGAAATGTAAGTCCCATCCAATCCACCTGAGCACCTGGATTTGAGTGTATTTGGTTTGCCAGTGGGTGTGCATATCCCTCTGCATGTAGTTTTATGCCTTAATTCTTGTTTCATAGCTGAACCTAAGGAGGATGGAAGAAAACACCAAGCTTTGGGGTGACTGAGTCCAACCCAGGTAAAGCACAGTACAGCTGAACTGCCCTACAATCTTTTTGAGGACAGATGTCAATCCCTTAGCCAGCAATTATGCATGGGAAGGCCAAACTGCATTACTTTCACATTGGTTTTATGATTAAAATTGAGAAAATCTATCAAAATATAGTTTGCAGATCAGATATGTCTGTGAGGGGCACTGTAGTTGATCCCATTTTACTACTGTTCTCTTTGATTTTAAAGAAACCCAACAAATATTTCCATGGGGACTCATGATTCTCTTTTGTAATTAATATATAATCTTCCAGTAGATGCTTTAAGACTGTACAAAAGAACTTTTCCTAAATGGCTTTAGTGCAACCTGATATAGCAGCAAGAACACAGCACTGTCTAATTCTTGGGTGCCACACACAAAAGACACTTAGGAACCAAAAAAAAAAAAGAAAAAAGAAAAGGTGAACCACACCACAGGACACTTAGGAAAAAATCCAAATCTAGGGACGTGGTATAAAACAATGGCCCCGTGTTTTATAGGATATGAATGTCATAAATGATGAAGACGCAGGGATTTTCCATAGTAAGGGAGGTGAAGATGTGTTAAGTGCAAAATCGTCAAAAGAACAATGTTGCATCTGTAATGGGAGCAGAGTTAGTACTATACTAACTGTGGGTACCAGTGTTAGGAGCAAAGAGTCACTACAGGCAGTTACTCCAAGTGCCTCAACAGCAACAAAACGTGTGCATGCATTCACACATGCAACAAACAGTGAAGAATTAGTGACTGGTGAAGACAGGTGGGTAGTGTGCAGCATTCGTTAAACCATCCTTGCCCTATTCTGTGAATCTGGAAAGAGAAATAAATACTAAGAAATAAATAAATACAAATATTTCCTCAGGGAGGAAAAAAGAAGATAGCCAGATTTTTAAAAAACTGGTTTTGTAGGTTCTAAAAGAGTTCAAAATAAACTAACCAGTAAATATTCCTAGTATACAATGAAGAGAAATGAAAAGGTATTCATATAATATTTTGTATATGAATGTTCTTACCAGTATTGTTCCAAACAGTAAAACAGAGTGTTGATGGGTGTAATGACTTTTGTTGGGGTGAAGAAAATATGTTCAACTAGACTGAGGTGGATCATAGCTTATGAACCTATTGACTGCCACTGAACTGCTCTGTTGGCATCATTAATTTTGTTAGCCAATGCCATGTTAATTTCTTTAAAGAGGAGGAAAACAGAGATGGTATCATGACACAGGTAGCTGGGGCAAGAGACTGAGCCTAGAGCAAGCAATCAGGCCCAATCTCAAAGGTTCTGAGACAGCTGATTCAACGAGGAATGTAGAAAGAATGATAGGACTGTAATTTACTTGAGCTGTATAAATTTTTTCTGTTCAGACTTACATTGTGATATCAATTAATTGCAGCTGGGTCAGTATTTGCACATTTAAGACTTCTGCTATGAGAGTGCCACTAGGCCAAAGTACAGAGCCAAGATAGCAGGACCTAGATTTCCAAGGGAAAAACCCTATATCCCTTCCGGGTCTCCACGTCACACTTTGTGGCTGATGCAGGCTGGGATCCTCCATTACTGTCAGCCAGGGCTGTGACATTTTCAAATTCATTTCGCTTTCATCCAAAGTTGGCACAGAATGATGCACACACATGTGGTTTCCCATGCTACCCTGGCCAAGACAAAATCCTTGGTTTTTTTGTTTTAAAGAACCAAATGGAAAATGTGATACTTAGAAACTTTAAAAAATATATCTTATCATAAGTAAATTTACATTCCATGAAAACTTGAGACAACTGAGGTGGTCAAGAAGTCCTGGGGGCTGGAGAGACAACTCAGTGGTTAACGACACTTACTGCTCTTGCAGAAGAGCTGGGTTCAAATCTTAGCACCCACATGAAGGCTCTCAACCCCCTGGACTTCAGTCCCAGGGGATCTGATGCCCTCTTCTGGACTCCAGTGAGTTCTAGGCATGAAAATCGTGCACGTACACACGTAGGCAAAGCATCCATACACATAAAATAAAATGGAAATAAAAAATAAAAAGAATTCCCCAGAGTAAGCCTCTGCTCAAATCTCGGTGTAGTTCCTCCCAGTCTGAGAAGATAATATTGGCTCTAAGGAAGGATTCATTAATAGTAGGTCTTTGGGTATCTTTTGTTGGTGACCCCCAAATTGAATAAATTGGAGGCTTACTATTAAGCTAGTGGGTCCTACACCTGAGTGTAGCCAGAGTGTGAGGATGAGAGCAAGAGAGAGAGAAAAGATGAAAGAAATTATCAAAACAGACAGAACCTGCAGGTCAGAATTTGGCCTGAGACAGACAGGAAAGCAAGAAATTATGCCTCTGAGAAGCCCACTGCCTAGCTCAGTGACTGTCAGAGGCTTGAACCCCTCACCACTCTCTACAGAGTGGGACACTGGCTGAACACTCACCCATCCAGACTTCTCCAAACTGTCCTGCGCCGAGCTTTTTCACCAACTTAATGGACTCCCGGGGGATCTCCCAGGCATCTTTATCCCACGGCTTCTGTGGTTTGGGACTAATGCATGCCTTTTCCAATCTCCTGCATAGACCATCAGACTGCTCTAAAGGGAAAGGAAGGACAAACGTTAAGACATGCATGCAGGACTGACTGGTGAGATGGCTCAGTGGGCAAAAAACCTTGCTGCCAAGCCTAATAACCTATATTAAATCCTGGATTCCCCCCACACACTAAATAAATGTGAAAAAGAAGGGGTAGAAGATGAAGAAGAAGAAGAGGAAGAAGAAGAAGAAGGAGGAGGAGGAGGAGAAGGAGAGGAAGAAAGAAAGGAAGGAAGAAAGAAAGGAAGGAAGGAAGAAAGGAAGGAAGGAAGAAAGGAAGGAAGGAAGAAGGAAAAGAAATGCAAGCAATATAGTGTGTAGCCATGGCAGATGGGTGCCAGGGTCCCCTTAAATTCCAAAAATCAGAATCTCAAGTCTCCTATATAAAATAATGTAATACTTTATATGCATACCTTATTTTAAATCATCCTTGTATTACTTATATTACCACATGTAATGTAGACACTATGCTGTAATCCTGTATTGCTTAGGGAGTGCTGACAAGACATACTCAGTGCAGATGCATTTAAAGATACTTGGCTGACTGAATCCCTAATGCAGAACCTATACGGTACATTCTTTTTGTTTTAGAAGTGCCTATACAGGAGAGCTTGAAAAAGCTGTTATTCTTATAATATCTAGTGTGGTACCATCTAAAATGGTGATGGGAGTAACTTTTGCATAATCACAATTTTCAAAATTACTAGAAGACAATTTGAAATATTTTATTTTATTCACTAACACTGCCAGCATATAAAAAAAAAACAATAAAGACAGTGATGGACTGTCATACAAAAACATATTCTGATACCTGAGTCCTCATAAGCTTAGTGGCACATGGGCAGGGACGTAGTTAGGTTACTCCTGCACTCCAGAACAGGGCCACAGTACTACAAGCCCCCAACATCTCAGCCAGAAGTATTAGTGACTGGGAATGAGAGAGGGAGGAAGGATTCCGTAGGCCCAGTCCCTTGCTCTCTCCATACTGCCTTTGCTCCATGTTTTTGGACCTAAGCTAACCCTCCATGAGCTTTCTCAGAGAGCCTTTTAGATCAGGCAGCAGGAAGAAGCCACAGCAGGTCCTGCATCTTCAGTCACAACGAAGGGACCCAAGGACACAGAGGTGAGCTTCACAAGACTAGAAACTGGTACTGGGCACAAGGCATCGACTTGCTACTTTTAAATACATTCTCAGTGCTATGCTGCGCACTTTTACCATGGACACATATTCCTTTTACATATATGCATTACACTCAGAGGCACAGATCTGCATATCTCCTATTTTGAATATTTGCACACATTAAGAATATGCATTATGCAAAAATAATCTATACTTTCCTCCACAGGAAGGGGAAACATTGGATGTTAAATAGCTCATACCAAGGAAGAAGGCCATGGCAAATGCAGCAGGATTCTCATTCTGGATCTAGTGATACCCCTAGTTAGAGTGCCCAACTTAGTGGTTTCCACTTTATCCAGAAGGAAAGTGTGCCTTCACAACCAACCTGTGTTCACCTCCAGTCTAGTACTCAGATGCAAGTGTGCCTTCACAACCCACCTGTGTTCACCTCCAGTCTAGTACTCAGATAAAAGTGTGACTACACAACGAACCTGTGTTCACCTCCAGTCTAGTACTCAGATAAAAGTGTGACTACACAACCAACCTGTGTTCACCTCCAGTCTAGTACTCAGATAAAAGTGTGACTACACAACGAACCTGTGTTCA
This sequence comes from Peromyscus eremicus, assembly GCF_949786415.1. Lineage (NCBI taxonomy): Eukaryota > Metazoa > Chordata > Mammalia > Rodentia > Cricetidae > Peromyscus > Peromyscus eremicus. The sequence continues at coordinate 7,448,429 of NC_081417.1, read as the reverse complement.
CTTCCAGTCTAGTACTCAGATGCAAGTGTGACTAAACAACCAGCCTGTGTTCATCTCCAGTCTATTACTCGGCAGCTCGCATGAGCTGACAGCCACTGTGTAGATTAGAAAACTAGCAGACTTTGTCAACTGTAGGAATTTAAGGGTCTGAGCGCATTTACTGAAGGCTGCATTAAGCTGGGGTGATCAGAAGACAAGGCCATTGGGATGCATTTTCAACTCATTTCAATTCCCAATAGGCTTATTAGAATACATGCTTATTAGAAGTCAAGGAGTATCAACATATTGAGTTCATACTACTTGTAGAATATTATCCACCACATTACCTGAAAGAAAAGTTTTCATACAAAGTAGTATCTGCCACTTGATACTAATCGTTACAAAAATAATCTGCCTCTCCCAACCTCCAGTGTTTACTTACTTTGGTAATGCTTAATCATGTCACTTATACAGGGAAAAGTGATCCGTGGAGAGATGTAATAACCACCATTGTCCAGACTTCTAATTTTGTAGTGTTTAATAACATCACCATGCACGGGATCATAATCTCTGACAGACAGAGAGAAACTTCCTGTGGGAAAAAGTTGAGAAGAACATGCCTATGTGTTATTAATAAGGTCTATATTATACTACATTGTGGTACATTTTACCATAAAATGTACAATACAATATGTATGTTTATAATGTATCATATATGTATCATATATGTGATGTATCATATATATTACATAATGTATCATATAATGTATTATATCATATAAAATATCACAATACCTGCCCTGCAGCCAGGTGTCATGATATTTTAACCCAAGCACTTGGGAGGCAGAAGCAGATGAACCTGGCCAGTTCTAGGCTAGCCAAGTCTACACAGTAAGACCCTACTTCAAGAAGGAAAATAAAAGATACTATAAAAATTTGACTTGATAAATGACAATAGCATTTTGTTTGCTAGGCAAGTACCCAACAAATCATTTTCCTTCTCCACCACAGTTTTCTGAAATCAATTATCTGAATAGAAAAATTATTTTGCATTTCCTCTTGATATTCAGGACTCACTTTCATGATAACACAACAAAACTGGAAGTGTGCTATGACCTGGCCATAAGTATGGCTGTTTTTTATTTATTAACACTAATCATTTGAGTTTATTGTTTGTTATCAAAATATGAAATTTTCACTTTGAAAGGGTTTGCACAATGGCTAGGCAGGGAAAAAGAACTTTCTGTGTGAGCCTGATGATAACCTGAGTTCAACCCAGAGAACCCGTGAAGGAAGGAGAGAACTGAGTCTCACAGCTGCCTTCAGATCTCACATTTGTGCCTTGACAGACAGGAACGCACACATGTACACACACACACAAATAACAACAACAACAATAATAATAACAACATATTTAAAATAAAAAATATTTAAGTGTGGCACACACCTTTAATCACAACACTCAGGAGGCAGAGGCAGGGATCTCTGAGCTTGAGGTCAGCTTAATTTACATATTGATTGCAGGCAGGCCAGGGGCTACATAGAAAGGCTCTGCCACAAAACAAAACAAAACAAAACAAAAGCACCCCTTTTATTACTAGAACTACTATATACTTCATTTTATTCATCCTGGAATAGTTTTTGAAGTGATTCCCTGGGCTAGGGCTGTAGCTCAGTAGTAGAATGCTTGCCTAGCATGCACAAGGCCTTAGGCTCCATGTCTAGGAAAAGTCCCTGAGTCCCTATGCAGTCTTCTTCAAGGTCTCCAACCATTCACTCACCTTTTAAAGTCTCGCTTTCTCTGATAAGAAAAGCTCCTGCACTGTTCCCTGGTGCCAGAAGCTGCCGTTCTGCATCCTTCCTGGTGATGTCCTTGAAGAACCACCTGTGAAGATATTTTCACATTTCATAGGTGCTGTGGCAGGGAGGGAAAAGATGATGCGCGTGTGAACAAGCAATGTAATGTAGCATTCAGAAACAGCAACCAAGTGAGTCCCAGGAAAGGCGCAAAGCTACACAGAGAAACCCTGTCTCGAAAAAACAAAAAAATAAAAATAAAAATAGAAAATAAAAATAAAAATAAAAATAAAAACAGAAACAGCAAGATGGCCATGCGCCAGGAGACTCACTCTTCTGTCTCTAAGGTGTTGACCTTGGCCACGTAGTTGCTGGGGATGAAGCCTTCTCTCTTTGTTGAAAGGGACTTAGCTTTCCACCATTCCCCATGCCTGGAATGGAAAGAGAAGTCGTGACCTACAATGGCAATTGTACTGAGGTGTTTGTTTTGCAGAGTGACAGCACGCGGGAGCAACCCCGGAATCCCAGAATCCAAGAGGAAGATTTCTTCCTTTTCGTATGAAAGGTATGTTTAGTGACAGGAGCAAAAAAGCATGCTGACAGCTTCAGTGTGGCTTGATATGTTCAGGGCTGCATAGAGAAGAGTTGGGAAAATGCCCATTTTATAGAAACCAAACATTTCTCATTTCCCCACACGGCTAAGGTGTGTTTTTAAGAATTCTTGTAGCAATCAGAGTCAAAGGAACACTGACTCAGAATTCTCGTGTTATAAACTTGTTTGTAAAAACATCCGCTTTCCCCAGAGATAGGTGCCATGAATAAAGAAAAACAACAAAAATAAACCAAAACCAATTCAGAGTGAGCCTCATCACCATGACACTGCATGACTCTACACTAACCCAGAGGGCAGAGGTGAAGGAGGAAGGGCCAGGCCCACAAGTAGCAGCTGAGCTACAGAAGGGGGGATGGGATGGGTCCCTGGAAGACTCCGTATTCCTCTTCAAATGCCCCCACAGACCTTGTCTGTGAGAGAAGGTCGATAGTAATTACCTGTGAGCTGTACCTGTGAGCTGTTTACCCACACAGGCAGCCTGTGCCTGCTACATCTTCAAATTCAGCCAACTGTAGACTGAAAGTATGCAGAACTCTTAGGCTGAACTTTTTACTTTTCCATGCAGGGGTATTGAAGCCAGGACCTTGCCCATGCTAGAAAAACTGTTATGTCTGTTTTCTTCGTCTTCTCTGTCTAAGTACAACATAAGGCTATTTTTATAGCAATCACAATCACATTGTATTAGACGTCACCCAGAGGTTATTTGAAGTATTGGGAGGTCGTAGTGGAAGAGCTCTCCAGGCTCCACCCCTAATTGGGGAACAACTTGCAGTGGACAGCTGCCTGGAGAGAGAGAACAATTCTTTGGGGATGTGGCCACGGTACATGGCCCCACACTCATGTATTCATGGGCAGCACTGATTGGGTTTAGTTGGTTATGAGAAAGAAAGGAGGAGGATGTGAAGTGGGGAGGGGTGTGAGTGTGGAATGTAGGGGATACTGGAGGAAGCAGAGGAGGTGAATACGATCATGTGGTCCGGGAACGCATTCCTGATAGATGCTCAGAGACAACTGTACGCGCGCGCGCGCGCGCGCGCGCACACACACACACACACACACACACACACACACACACACACACACGACGCTCACCACAGTCCTGTGGTGTCATTCCCATTTCAAAAGTTAAAATTCCAAGGAACAGACTGAGTAACTTTTGAAGGTCATGCAACTGTCAGAAGGAAGGGCCGTATTTAAACACAAGCACATGCTGAAGCTCCGGACCAGCACTTATCTCATCTTCCCTAAGGGATTCTCCCTTTCCCACCCCCTCCTCGGGCAGGTCTGGGCCAGGGTACTGCTTCATGCAAATTCAGTACAAGAAGGAAGTTAGACTTAAGTGCTGAGTTCCTTGTTCTCCTTCCTCACTGCCCTGTGCCCTGTGGCCTGACCAGGGTCACATGTGTGAGTCAACACACAGGGGTCAGGGAAACGAACCATCCAAGCAGCTTCAGGGCAGGCGCACTGCAGCTGAGCAGAGCTCTCCAGCGTGACTGTGGCAAACCCTTGGAAATCACACCACTGGCCCGTGAGCCCCGTCTAGATCTATGCAAGATAACAAATGAAAATGGCCTTTCAAGCCTGTGTATATGCGTGTGTGTGTGTGTGTGTGTGTGTGTGTGTGTGTGTGTGTGTGTGTGTGTGTGTGGTGTGTGTATGCCTGTGTGTGTATGCCTGTGTGTGTGTGTATGTGTATGTATGTGTGTGTGTGTGTGTGTGTGTGTGTGTGTGGTGTGTGTGTGTGTGTGTGTGTGTGTGTTCATGAATGTGCTGGTGCTCTTGTGTTTGCAGGTATGCATCACAGATGTACATGGGTGTACATGCCAGAAGATGGCCTCATCTATCATTCTTTGGATGCTGCCTATCTTCTTGTTGTTGTTTTTTTTTTTTTTTTGGTTTTTTGTTTTTTTTTTTTTGGTTTTTTGAGACATGGTTTCTCTGTGTAGCTTTGCACCTTTCCTGGAACTCACTTTGGAGACCAGGCTGGCCTTGAACTCACAGAGATTCGCCTGCCTCTGCCTCCCGAGTGCTGGGATTAAAGGCGTGCACCACCACCGCCCAGCTCTATCTTATTTTTAAAAGACAATCTCTCAGGCCTGGGACTTGCCAAGTATGCTAGACTGGCTGCCAGAGAGTCCTCAGGGATCCACCTGTCTCCAGCTCCTCAGGGCTGTGCCAATGTACCTCACCTTTTCTTTTTTAAAGGTGGGTCCTGAGAACTAACTCAGGTTTGAGCTATCTCCCAAACTCCACAGTGGCCATCTTAAGTAGCATGCCACACAGAGCCAAACTTCTTAGGTAGCACATTGGTAAAGAAGGAAACTGATGTCTGTCCTTGTTGGGAGAAACGACAGAGGTGCCCACAGCTACTCTTGAAAGGGAAGTTCCTTCTGCTCTATTCCTGCTGCCTAAGCAAAGCAAAAGAGCAGTCTGCAGGAGCGGCGGCCAAGGTGCTACCAGGGCCTGGGCACACTTACTCTTCCAGGACTTTCATCTTTTCTCCTTTCTTGAAGGACAAGTCATCTGGGTGGATGCCATCGTAAGGGTACAAGGCTACCACAATGTCCCCTTGCTCTTCTGGATCTAAGAACAAAAGATATAAGCAAAGCCCTTTCAAAACCTATCAACATAAACACAAACGAAGGGAAAGCAGTGGAGAGAAAGGCTGGGGAAGGAAGCTGTGTGCTCCCTACCTACAAATAACAAGAGCTGCATATTGTGTACACCAAACTCACAGGAACCTACTGTAATTTCAAAACTCTGTTTAGGAAAGGATGCACCTCTGATCATGGCAGCACTGTCATGGTCCCCAAAGGCAGAAGGCACTTTAGTATCCATGAGCGGAATGAACAAAACATGATATATACATACAATAGAATAATACTCAATTAAAAGGAATTGAAATCCTGATATAATGTATTGTGTGTCAACACAATATACTGTAGATGAGCCTTGAAGACCTTGTGTTAGGTTAAATGAACCAGGCACAAAGTGACAAAGACTGTATATTTCCAGTTCACATGTGCTACCTAGCGCAATCAAACCCACAGGACAGAAAGTATAATGGTGGCTGCCTGGAGCAGAAGGGAGTGAGAAACATGAGTGTTTAATGATAGAGTTCCACTTGTGATAATGAAAACTTTCTCTGATGGATGCTGGTGAGGCTTGCATGGCAATGTGTACTTCCTGCCTCTGAACTCTACATTTAAAAAATGGCTAAAGGTGTGATAAATTTACATTACATATATTTTCCCACAACAACAAACAAAACATTAATTATATTGTTAAGAAAACATACCTTTTGTTTGAAACCTCTGTCCTGGTAAAAGTTGAGATTCTGGAACCTATGAAAGAGTATATGTTAGGGAAAACAAGTCATGTTCAGCTTTTTCTTCTCACATGCATGTTGCCCATCATTTTTCTAACAGCCATGAATGAGGTTTAGATTTGCAGGTACTAAGCGGGGAAGAAGCGCCAAACAGAAATCTTATAGGGTGATGTCACTGACACCAGGGCTTAGAGCAAGGCTCCTGTGCTCAGTGCTGTCATCTGCAGGGTCCCACCTCTACGGTCACTTTCAGGACTTTTTCTGGACGTGTAGTTCTTAGTCTGTGTCAACAGATCAAGTGGGTGGGGCTTCAGGAGATGGGGACTAGGTGCCAACCACCATGCTGTTTTCTCTTGTTTTTAACAGAACTCCGATGTTTGAGGTAGCAGTTTGCCCAGCGTGATACCTGCTTCTAGACTTACAGTCCCCTATGCTGAAGGGGAAGAAGCATGTCATGAGCTCACTGGTTGGGTGGGGCCTTGGTAAAATGTGCCTCTTTCTACCTTGAAAGAATTAAAGGTTGGAGGTACAGCAGCCATGGAAATCCAACTGTAGATAGGGCCAGTACAGCAAAACATCGAAGTGACAGAACCCTAATAACTGAGAAGTTGTCACCAGCCCAACTCCATGTTTCCAGAACTTATTTAAACATTTGCTCAGGCCTATCACTAATAGACAAACACAAGCCCAACAGAGTGAGGCTTTCTTGTCTGACCCTGACTCTGTCCCTATAGAGGTCAGGGTCACCCCCAGTTATGACAGCAGCAGGGTGCATCACTGGGCAGACCCTGGTAGCACAGAGGACATGTGAAGTACCTTCTAATCCAAACCTATCCACATAGAGCACCGCTGGGGGTGTGCAAGGCCTGGTGACCTCTTCTAAGGATGTGCTGACAGGGCCTAAACTTCAAACCATCTCCTCTGCTTCTCCTCGAGAGTCAGTTCATGGAACAGGACCAAAATGTTTATACTGACATATAAATTCTGCTGAGAGGGAACCCATAACATCTCCAATTCACTGAGGGAAAGGACGAAGGCTCAGGAAGCCGTGGGCCCATATTAACATTGAAGACTTAAAGAAGTCTTATGCTGCTGTTTTAGCCATTTAGATTTACATAATTAAGAATTACAGTCTATTGGATATGATTTAGAGGAAGCAATTAGATGAGAAATTAAATACTTATGAAATCAGCAAGCTGATCTGCAAATACCAGGAGATTAGTTTACAAATGCATTAAAGCACATTTTTATACAAAACTACTGGCTGCCTAGGTTGGCCCTGAAATGTGTGCACTAAAGGATTAAAGGACCCCTCTAGAAATGGGGAATTCAGGTCATGCTAATGCATCCAGCCCATTTTAACCACTTCTGTAAGACCAAAACTCATACATGTGGCTCCATAACACAATTCTAGATCTCTCTTGAGTAGATTTTCCTCAAGTGTTGTTGACTTCATATCAGTTCACTTCACCTCCTTTCAGAGCCCTGTATAATCAATGGAGTGCACGTATTTTTCACATGTGGCAAAGGCCGAGAGCTCTACTTATGAGGCCAAACTACGGAACTTATGGAGAGCATCTGTGGCCACAGACAACCTGAGCTAAGTTTTTTTCTGGTGAGTGTTAAGGAACTAAAAGATTTTAAATGCACTCACTAATGCTTTCCACCTTACTTGTAACCTTTTTTTACACTGAGTATTTGTTTTTTTTTATTAGTCCCCCTTGCTTTTCTAAATAAGACACCTGAACAAATAAACAAAACAAACATACCAAAACAAACAAAACAAAACAAAACAATCCTTGGGTTTTAAAGCATACAAAGCTATAGCATTTGCTAAGAGAAATAAACAGAACTTTTAATGAGAACTTTGAAGTATACAAGAAAACTACCATGATGCCAGTGCCTTTTACTTTTCTTTCTATTAATTACATTTATTACTATCTTTGCATAAATGAATAAAGTGTTTTTTCAAAAAAAAAATAACTCTTGGCTGCTGGTGGTGGCACACACCTTTAATCCCAGGACTCACAAGGCAGAACCAGGCAGATCTCTGTGAGTTCAAGACAAGCCTAGTCTACAGAGCAAGATCCAGGACAAGCACCAAAGCTACACAGAGAAACTCTGTCTCAAAAAACCAAAAACCAAAACCAAAACCAAAAATAAACAAACAAAAAAATAAAGAGAGAGAAAGGAATATATGCAGTTATATATATATATATATATATATATATATATATATATATATATATATATATAAAATCAGACAGTTAAAAAAATAAAGTCTTTAAAAAGATAGTACTATGTTAAAGTTAAAACTTTCCTTTTTAATTAAACAAAAAAGGGGAAATGCTGTGGGATAATGCTCTTGTACACTGGTTTAAGAAAACACTGATTGGCCAGTATCTAGACAGGAAGAATAGGTAGAGCAAGCAGACAAGGAGCATTCTGGGAAGAGGAAAGGCAGAGTCAGGAGTCACCAGCAAGACACAGAGGAAGCAAGATAACAAGGCAGAACTGAGAAAAGGTACCAAGCCACATGGCTAAACATAGATAAGAATTATGGATTAATTTAAGTGTAAGAGCTAGTCAGAAATAAGCCTGAGCTAATGGCTGAGGAGTTATAATTAATATAAGCCTCTGTGTGCTTACTTGGGGCCAAGAGGCTGTGGGATGCAGGTGGGAGAGATTTGTCCTGACCACAGGGCCAGGCAAGACTGGAGAAACATCCAACTACAGATATGTACCACCATGCCTGGCCAAATTGTCAATAAAACAATTTGGGCTAAATTGGAATAAGCTGTTTTCTGCATAAATCTCAGACAGTTCATAAAACCCAGGGTATGGGGTGGTGGTGGTGGTTTACAAGGCATCCAATGGGAGACTACACACCAGGGGACAAGCTCCAAAGTAAAGCAAATTTGAAGTTATAGCTATCCTAAGTTCCTAGTTTCCTGAGTCCTTAAAATATGGCATCACTTCTTTTCCAAATGCATCAGGTGGCACATCACTCATAAAGTTTCTAATGTGGACTGCTGTGTAAAGTTTGGAGACTGAATTAGATATGCTTTTTCTTAACCTTTTACTCCACTATCACAAATCATAACAACCTCAGTCTTTGTAGTAATTTAAATTAGTTGAAGAAAAGACAAGATAGAACAAAATGTAAATAAATAAAATGTGCCCCAAACACACACTAGCATGTGTTTTAGCTTCTGGTCTAAATCCAGCAAATTCTTTTGTCCCTAGAACATTGAGTTGATCTTACTACCTACCCTGAGTCATGCAGGCCTGGGTATATGCTGGGTCTTTCATTAGTAGTATGAAAGATGCATTTCTCCATACTAAAAGTACAACTAAAGACCTGATTATCATCTAGTAAGTGGCTAGATTATCCCTAAAATCTCTATGCATTCTTCAAAGAATTAAGTTACAAAGCATATAAAACTTACATGGGGTCTATGTAATCAATATGATTATTTTTTGCATGCAAAGATTGGGGTTTAAATTGCACAGCCATGCTCTGATCCTGCTGTGGGATCTCTCCCCTGAGACTATTCTACTTACTGGCCTTTGCTGTTTATTGGACGTTGGATCTCTCACATAAATAGTTCGGTCAGTGTTACGTACTGGTTGAGTCTTCAAATCTACTCCATCGTCATGCAGATTGTCTTTCCTTTTTGATTTTATACATCCCATATTTCCTGTTGGAATAGAAAAGCAATGGCATTGTTTTTCAGTCAATCCAGAACTGGCGTAAAGCCATTCAGACCTTGTATTAAAGAAGAGCAAAAAGAACACACTTTTATTCATTGTTACACACTGATTAATATAATCAAAGGTGGATGCTGTTTGGAAACAGGTTATCTTGGTTATTCATTTGTTCCTTCTTTCATTTACTTAAAACTACTTTTACCCCAACCCAACATAAGTCCTTCTATAAAGGTGCTCCTATTTTTGTGGCAAAGGTATGTGAATTGGCATTACAGTATGGTCTAGTGAGTCTATGACACAGGCTACATGAGTCCTAATAATGGACAGGACTTCTAATTCAGGCAAGAAGAGAAGGAGCTGGTCCAAGAAGCTTCTTGAAGGTTGAGATGAGACGGATTTAAATCTGGTGGCAAAATTAGCAAAGGGGTTCCAGGGAGGATTTTCAGATGCATCTATAGAGACCCCAGATAATTTGGTCCCAAGAACTAGTGCAAAAAGAATGAATCCTTTAGTGAAGAAGCAGGCAGGAAAGGCCAGGTGTCAGGGCTGGAGACAGAGACCATGGTGGGTACAAAGCTATCAGTTGAGTTTGTGTTCCCTGAAGACAAGTGAAACATCCCATCTGAAGAGTGTGAAGGGAAGATAAAGGCTTGAGGAGGCATCACAGGTTGGTGTAATTCACAGGCAGAGTCTACTGTAAAGGGCTTGGGAACCTACAAAGATGGTGGTGGCCTTCGTCAAGACTGGAATAAGGGAGACACAGGTAAGGGAGAAAGGATGCTTGAAGGATCATTCAGATGATCCAGTCTGGTAGGCTTCCTAGCAAGATATCTGAGCTTGCAAGCCAGGAAAGGTGGCAGCACTAAAGGCACATTGACATCATCTACACCTCCCAGCCGTGACCACAGACAGAACTGAGGGGTGAGTAGTGCCAGAACAGTGTTTGTTTGCTCTGAGTCACCCCGTCCCCAGCCCAAGCCCCAGTGCCCCAGAAGGAGTCCAAGACTGGTGTAGAAACTAATTTGACTCAGCCTTTGAGGAAGTGCCTGAAATAAAGTAATTATATTATCATCTCAAAAAAAATTTTTCAAAAATCAAAAAGAAGAAGAAGAGGAGAAGGAACAAGTGGTACCTGGTCCCAAATAGCCACAGAATAAGGAAAGAGTTCAGGGATGAAAACAAGAGGCAGGTACTTCACAAAAGTCTCAGGAACTTGGCTGCCAACCCAACCAGTGAGGCAGGATTGAGCTCTGGGTGACTGACCACCTTTGTCTCTCCCAATCCCCCTCCCCTTCCACAATCTGCTGGCTGGAGATGAGACAGAAGAGATTTTCCAGGGTGTTAATGAACCCACTGTCTCCTCAGATCACCAGCTCACTGAATAAAGTATGGCTTTAAGATTCAATTCCTGGCTCTGTTCACTGGCTTCTTAAGTGACAGGCAGCAGGAACGGAACCGGTACAGCTCTGCACATTGCCCTCCTCCACAGGCTTTGGCAAGCTCGGGGGGGGGGGGGGGGGGGGGGGGGACACGACACCAGGCAGGGTGTGAGGTCTCTGAAGGCCAGCCACTCCTTTTCTGAAACTAGTGAAGTGGCAAGCGGTAGTTCCCAGAATAAAGAGGAAGCAAGCACTTTGCTTCACAACAGACTTTCTTCATCTTTTCACAGCCTGAGTTTCTAAAATGGAGATGGGTTTTGGAGTTGATCTGTAAATAAGCATAAGTTTGTTCCCCAATCCATTCTTCACTCCACCCATTCCCAAAATTGCTGTCCAACTGACCATCCCTTATGATGGTGCTTTATACATGAAGAAACACAGTGACAGAAAAACCCTGGAACCCAGACCCGTGAGCACAGAGAAGCTCCAGGGAGAGGGCAGTGTCTGGGGTCCCAGCGGGAGCTGAGCATCCTGTTTGTCCACAGCGCTGCTCTGCTGTGCTGCCCCAACACCTAAAACAGTACTGCTGCTCCAGCCCCCTTTCCCTTTCCTCCCCCTCCTCCTCTTCTTCCTCCTGCTCCTCCTCTTTTTCATTTTTAAATTTTTGACAGGGTCTCACTCTGTACCCCAGGTGGCCAGGAACTTGCTCTGTCCTCCAGGCTGGTCTCAAACTCACTTTGACCTGCCATGGCTGGCCGTGCCCAGCTCAGCCTGTCAGTGAGAGAAGGTATAGGTGTATCACTTCAGATGCCAAGCTTTGTGCTGACAACAGACTCATGTGAGTCTTTCTGATGAAAAATATTGGAGGTGAAGGAAGGGGACAGGGTACAACCCATCTCAGGCTTTAGTTTCATGGTGGTAGAAGCCTCTAGAATGGTCCTTTCCAAAACTGAAGTTTGGAGCCAGGGATGGTCATCTGTGATCTCAGAGCTCAAAGGCTGAGGTTGGAAGATACAGTTCAAGGCCAGTCTGAGCTACACTGTGAGACCCCATCTCAAAAACAAACAAACAAAAAACAACAACAACAAAACCCATTAACTATTTTGTTTTTAAAAAGAAAAGTCGCTAGAGGAGAACTAACTTAGTAGTTTGTAGAAAATATGGGAAGTGGGAAGACAGATAAAACTAGAAATGTCTAGAATGTGCCCTGTTCTAAAAATGACTGGCCTGGAACTTCTATAGCTTCCATATTAAAAGGGACTAGGGGGTGGGGTATAGCTCAGCGTACCCATGAGGGCCAAGGTTCCATCTACAGGACTGCAGGAGAGTGAATGATACAGGAACAAGATGTGGAGTGGGGGACGCAGGACCACAGCCAGGACAGTCGGGGAGATGGGACACAGGAACAAGATGTGGAGTGGGGGACGCAGGACCACAGCCAGGACAGTTGGGGAGATGTGAGGCAGCCCCAGTATGATACAAGGAAATATTTTATAGACTTGGTAAAGGCGCCTTGGAAATGCAGAATGGGGGTGTGTGGGAGTGAGGGTGCAAGTCTTTGCAACTCCCAATACTTCCGCCACAGTGAGAGGAGGTGGAGGAGAGACATGTGTAAATACATGAAAATTAGTGACTCTGGGATAAGGACATATCTTTTCACCTTTTCCTACAGACTTGAAAATTTCAAAAGGTAATTTTGGTGAAAAACAAGTGGATACTATGAACAGATATACAAAATTCACTAATTTTTTTGCCAGGTGGTGGCACACGCCTTTAATCTCAGTACTTGGGAGGCAAAACCAGGTAGATCTCTGTGAGTTTGAGGCCAGCCTGATCTACAGAGGGTTCCAGGACAGCCTGGGCTACACACAGAAACCCTGTCTCGAAAAATCAAGTTAAAAAAAAAAAAGATACAATACAAAATTCAATTAACGTTACATATATATATAAAACGTGTGGCATGTTGGCGCCTGTGCACATATAGGTATATGTGATTGGGAATGCTTGCTGGTACACTTATAGCACGTCAAAAGTGCCACCTTCGTTTCAGCAGGGAGCCACGGAAATTCTCTAAGTGGACTAGCGCAGAGATAAGGAGGACTAACTTTATGGGAAACATTTAGTTGGGCTAGAAGGGCCCGTTCTCCAGGCCCTTCACATGCAGAAGAGGTGCTGATGGCTGAGGACGACAAGTGTAAAGTAGCAGGTGGACAGGGCAGGATGTCAACCTAGACCTGTGCTTCCACCGATTATTATTTGTTTCCCCCCTCACCATCACCACGATTAACACAGAGCCAAGTGTTCATTCTGTGTGATAGACAGAAAGTGAATATACCACGGAGAGCAGTAGCACGTGACTCAGGCTGAGCTTCAAGCCCTGAGCTCAGGTGTGGGTTCCTGCACACAAACCCAACCATGTCCTGCAGCTCTTCATGCTGCGTGAAAGAACCAGAAAACTCCTCAATGCAGTCTATTCCCATCAAAAACTAGAGGTGTTGTTCCACATTTCCAAAGGACATCTTTTATTAAACATATAATGTGCTGACCTTCTTGTTTAATCCCTGAAGAAACTCACTGTCCACCGCATCCTGATGCTCACTTCATAGAGGACAGAACTGGGGCTGGGAGAAGTTAGACGGGTGCAAGACTGCAGCTGGTGAGTGGATCAGCTGGGCCTCCCTTCCACACCACCCAGGCTGCTCTCAGGCTAATGCCACAGCCCATGCGCTTGCCATTTCCCCACATGATAGCTGCTTGGAAGTACATATTTTATTAACACCCCTAAAATAGATCATCTTCATAGGCTGCCTCTTAAGATGCTATAAAATGTTTCACCACAAGAACCAGTAATAAGATTAATACAATGAGATCAGAGAGTCAGGACCAAGGGAAAGAGGTGAGAGCAATGTGCTTACGCCGTTGGTGACTTACCTCGCACAGCTGAGCTGTGCTCACTCTGGGTTTATTTCAGGGGCAGTATAAATCACCGGGGGAGAGGAAAGGGGCCGTACTTCTTCAGGGACAGTGTGTGCTCCTGTTAAGAATTCTAATTTTATATTCAATGGCCTTAGTGAAATGCCATGGATGATACTGTGTGCATTGTTTCTTCTTGGTATTATACATCTTTCTTTTTCTCTTTCATACTACTTCTATGTAGCCCAGGCTGGCCTTGAACTTGTAATCCTTCTGCCTAAGGTTCCCCAGTGCTGGGGTTTCAGGAATGTGCTACCATACCCAAATCTGTATCATTTCCAGTAGTAAATAAAGACAATTATTTACTTTATTATTAAAGGTAATTATTATCCAGGGGGAGGGGAATGGGAGTGTTAACTAAAATTGAGAGTGTAAAAAAACTCTTATGGAAAATCATTACTTTGTAATGTTAATTTTAAAACATAAAAATAAAATAAAGAGGGCTAGAAGGTAAAAGTGCCTGCCCCAAGTCTGACAGCCTGAGTTTCATCCCTGGGACCTACATGGTAAAAGAACCTCTTATGTATGCTTTGGCATGTGAACACACATCACTTCAAAAATGTAATAAAAATAGTTTTTTGGGGGGCGCTGAATACAGATATTCAATATGGATGGACAGTGCTTCTCCAGGAGACTTTAATTGTTGTGGGATATTTGTACACTGTGTGAAATGTATTGCTGTGATTGTTGTAATAAGAAGCTGAATGGCCAATAGCTAGGTAGGGGGTATAGGTGGGACTTCTGGGCAGAGAGAGAGGAAGTAGGAGATGAATCCAGGCGCGTGTGAGATATGCCAGTGGGACATACAGTACAAATAGAGGACACATGCTACATGAGCTATTACACTAACCGAGCCACCCTACAGAATGTAGATAAAAACAAATAGGTTAATTTAAATTATAAGAGCTAGTGGGACAAGCCTAAGCTAAAGTTGAGCTTTCATAACAATTCCTTCTGTCATTATTTGTGAGTTGGTGGCCCAAAGAAAAACCCATCTACAATGAATTACTAAAAATCTTGGTGCCAAGCTTGAGATGCCTGCCTGTGAATTATTAGTCAGGAAGGCCCCAAGAGCCCCCCAAACAACACAGGCCATTGTCACTGTTCTTGGATGCCGACCATCGCTATGTGGAAGACCCCACTGCTGAAACGTCACCCACTTTAGATACATAGAGAAATAAAGCTTGAATTGACCTGAACTGGCTACGTTCTCACGGTGCCAGACACAGCTATGCAGATCTTTGAGAGAGAAGAAACATCACTGGATTACCCAGGGTGAACCCTGAATACTACACTACTAATCTGCCAGAAGTGCCCACTAGTGGAATGTAGGTTACGAGGTAACCAACATCTTTCTGACTGGATCTAAAGCCTGCTCCACAGGAAAGAATTCTGCCTACCGCTATAAACATGGTTAAAAGTCGTATCTCAGGAGTTCATAGGCCCAAGTGAGGGAACGTACTCCTGCTGTTTTGCTAACTGGATGTTTTCAAGCTGTCTTGAAAATATTTACGTTTATATTCATAGCTCAGTGCTATTCTCAATCTTGGCCTGATGAGCTTCTCTTTGCAGTGTATAGCAGATAATGCTGAGACTCATAACTAGTCAAAGTGTTAAGATTGAGTGACGGATGAGTGACTTCTGCCCTAAATGGGGCATCTATCATCCCCTCCAAAGCTCAGAGAACACCATGGAAGTTGGGGGTGGGAAGAAAGTAAGTGCCTGAGGAGCCCAAGGATGGAGAGGATGCTGGGAGAGGCTGTGTGGACATCCCTAGGATGGAGGGGATGCTGGGAGAGGCTGTGTGGACATCCCTAGGATGGAGGGGATACTGGGAGAGGCTGTGTGGACATCCCTAGGATGGAGGGGATGCTGGGAGAGGCTGTGTGGACATCCCTAGGATGGAGGGGATGCTGGGAGAGGCTGTGTGGACATCCCTAGGATGGAGGGGATGCTGGGAGAGGCTGTGTGGACATGGCATGGCTGTTCTACTCACAGATTCATAGCAGCTTTGGTCACCTGCATAAGATCAAGTTGAGTCAACAAGACCCATCAATATTTCACAAAGCTAACTGAACTCAGTGAGTTACAAGAGAAAGGAGAGGTTATGGAGGTATTGGGGAGGACATGCTAGGGGTGTCTGCAGAAAGTAAGAGCGAGGAATTGGGGTGGATAGAATCAAGTTACACTGTATAAAATTGTCAATAAATAAAAGATATTATAAACATTAAAAAAAATAAAGTGTGCATTTGAAAAATCATTATCACGATCTCTGAGTTCAAGGCCAACCTGGTCTACAGAGCAAGTTCTAGGATAGCCAGGGTTGTTACACAGAGATACCATCTCAAAAAACCAAAATAAATAAATAAGTAAAGAAATATCATTATCCTTCAGGGTTTGACATATCAATAAAGACAAGTCTGGATCACTATAAAAGCTCGACTCTGTGGTCTAGAGATGCAAACAGGCAACCTTTTGCTCACACAGGAGCATACACCAACACCTAAGAACTGGGAGGCTGATGACTTCTCTTTCTAGAAGTTTCTTTCATGAGAACAAATATTCATTTGCATGGGTAGTCCTCATTTAAGGAACTTACAACAGTAAATGAATGATTTTTTTAAAACCAAAGAGCATGTTCTAGAATACCAGACTGCAACTCCTTGTTCCCAGCCTACTTCTTTGGCTCTGTCTGTAACAAGGCCTAATGATTGCTGCCTGCAGGATAAGAAAGCCACTGTGCACCTGGACTCCCTGGTCACTGCTTCCAGGATCTCTTTATCGGCAATCCTACAGGACCTCAGGATGTTCACAGCAACTTTATTCATATTATAAACAGAAACCAATAACTATCACTAAATTTGGGCAAAATGACAAGTTTCTGTGCTACATCTATTCATCTTGTGTCAGCTACATAAAGGTTCTTTTTGTTGTTGTTGTTGTAATTACCTGTTGATCAAATTAGCAGAACTTAGAACCAAAATAGGAACTGATATTCCAGTTTCTCCCCAAGGAATCTGACTTTCAGTCATCACATGTTAGCTCATGCTCATAATCCTAGCACTTGCGATTGCTAAGGCAGAAGGATGTCCATGACTTTAAGGCCAGTCTGGGATACAGGAGGAAACACTGAGGGGAGAAGGTTAAAGAATGGTAAGCGGTGCTGGTTACCGGCGGCGGAAAGGTCACAGTCACGACAGAACCCGGTTACTTAGTAGCGGAGAGCTTTATTAGGAGGAAGAGAAGGAGGGACAAAAGGACCAGGCCTGGGGAGGAAAGAGAGAGAAAGATGGTGGGGTGGGGGGAGAGGGAGCAGAGCAGAAAGAGAGAGAGAGGGTGGGGTGTATATTCGGCTTTTTAAGGGCTCCCGGTATGGATCTACACCATGCATGCGCTGATTGCGTGACCACACTGTGCATGCATGTAGTTGCCAACGCACACTGATGACGTAAGACACGAGACCCTGAACTGTGAATGTGTAGCTGGAGTAAGAGCAGAATTCTAACAGAAGGGAGGGAGGGAAAAAGAGGGAGAGAAGACTCTGACTGTTCTAGATCCTTCTATCCTTCTAGTTCTATTACTGTATTCTAGTCTATTCCATCCTACAGCCTTGAATATTGTAACAGAATATGATTCTATGAATGGTCCATATAACCCTAGATCTTAACATTTAAAGACAAAGCCACAGGGATTTGACCTTGATGACTTAAATATCGTGCCATTAT
Organism: Peromyscus eremicus; assembly: GCF_949786415.1. Lineage (NCBI taxonomy): Eukaryota > Metazoa > Chordata > Mammalia > Rodentia > Cricetidae > Peromyscus > Peromyscus eremicus. The sequence goes on along the minus strand of NC_081417.1, from coordinate 7,430,924 downwards.
AAAGTAGTGTGATACAAATTATATAGTTAGCTGCAGTGGCACAGACCTGCAAGCCTCTCACTGGCTAAGGCCGGAGGGGCAGGAGGCTGAGGCCAACTCTCACCCAAAGGCTTCTTGGGAGCCCTGAGCTCGGACCTCCTCTTGCTCAACCTTGCAATATTGCAAGTGCCTGCTAAGGCAAACAGGGAGGAGGAAACAGGGCTCTTGGGTATGGGAGAGAAAGGGGATGATCACTCCAGCCCCAAAGGACCCATCCCTGGTCACCCAACGCCTCAGAACTTGGCCCGTCTGGCTTCCAAGCTGCACTCATTTTTAGGCCTACCCCGGCTCCACTGCCTTTGTGGACAGGCTTCACCTCTGGAGTTCCCTGAGTTAGGAGTAGGAATGGAGGCAGGAGAGTGGGGAAACCCAAGAGGAGCTCTCAGCCTTCAGAAGTCAGGTTCAAGTTGGTTCAGGAGTCACTGATAGGATTCAATCACCCTCCTCCCCCTGCTCCCCTTTCTTCCATTTCAGAAATGAAGAGAGGGCTGCCAGAACAATCCCAAAACAGACTGTTCCTAAACCCCATGTGAAACAGACAGGGCCGAAAGGGGTGTGGTGAGACTCTCTCTACGTATCTCAGTAACTGTTTTCAAATTGTCTTTTCATCCATATCCCAGAAAACCAGGGCTGACACAGTGGCCAAGCTGGTGACCTTACCTGTGGTCTCGATGGGTGAGTTGGTGCTGTGGAGCGGCTGCCGAGATCACTGTGCTGATGGGGGTGTTATCTGGACACTAAGACTATTCCTGTCTCCTGAGGGCCTTCCACAGACTCAGGAAGGGGAGCCCCTGGACACTCTCCAGCTCCCTTTCTTAACTGCCTTCTAGTTCCCATGAGACAGGAAATAAAGAGAGAAAGAGGAGGCTCCTCCTTCAGACCTAGAGTTCCTCCAGATAGCTGTCTGGGTTTCTGCTTGTCCAGTTCAACATCAGGCCCTCCCTAGGGTTTAAGTGTCACAGGTGAAAGGGAGAGTGGGCATTGGGCTGGGCGGGGTAGGGGGTGGTGGCGGGGGATGTTGAGCCGTTGTGGTTCAAGTGTTGCCTTATGGTAAGATGCCTGAGGGTCACAGGAGAGGCAGACAGAACTTACAGGAAGACAGAAAGAAAGTGAAGGAGCAGAGGACAGGGCAGATGGGTTGGGATAGAGCCTGCTTTCACACCCAGCCCACACCTGCTGTTACTTGGTTTTATTTAGTTCTTCTGAGGCAACGTTTCACTGTTTAACCAGGCTGGCCTCAAATTTTCAATTCTTCTCCCTTAACTTCTCAAGTACTAGAATTACATGATTATGCCATACACTGTTTCTATTAGTGCTCAGTTGGGAAAGAGGTCATGAGGTAGGAATTTGCTTTAAGAATAGCTGATATATACCGGGTGTATATCCTAGGCACAGTCTGAAGTGGCGACCATTTCTTCCTTCTTGGTGCGGAGTGGGTGTTAAGACCAAAGACTCAGAGTCCGTGTCCAGCCCCTCTTCACTGGGCCTGTGAAAGGCTTTCAGGAGATCCACAGGTCCTCAGTATCCATATAACTTCCCCCAAATCAGCAGTGCCCAGTAAAGTCTCAATAGCCACTCTGTGCCCAAGACCAACTCAGTAAGATCACAGACCTGTGCAGAACATGGAGGGATCTGTGGCTTCTTCCCCCGAGCAGTGTGAGAATGGCCCCCACAGATGCCAGATTGACAGGCAGTGAGGAGAAACCTGAATGAAGGAACAGGCTGCCGTGCTAAAGAGTTGGAGCCATGTGACTCCGACTAAACAGGTTAGTTCCAGTGAAAGAGACTCTGCTGACAGATTAAGACATTTCCCCACTGACTGCTATTCAGAGGCCCGAGGAAGGAACACACTCACAAAACGTGGTTTCTTCCTGCTGCTGAGCTGCAGTGTGTATGTTCCTCAAGAGAGGTACACAGAAGACGCATTGGGTTCCAGAACCAAGCAGTGGTGTTGGCGTGCACTGTGGAAAATGTACTAAAATCTCGTGAACTGGAGCCTTTAAAGGTCATGCTATTCCTAGTTTTACATGTGTGTATACGTGTGTGTCTGTGTGTGGGTTATATGCATATGAGTGTAGGTTCCTTTAGAGGTCAGAAGAAGGCATTGGATACCTGCAAGCTGGAGTTACAGGGAGTCGTTGTACGCCCATCATCGGTGCGGGGAACCTCTCTCAATGCTGAGATCACTGTGCTGATGGTGTTATCTGGACACTAAGACATTTCTCCAGCCCCAAGAATCTGAATCTTTAAAATAGTGAGCTTCTTTGTGTAGAACTTTCAAAAAGAAAAATCAACCTTAAAAATGCCCCCACCTCAGGGCTATGGAGAAATGGCTCAGCAGTTAAGAGTGCTTGAGCTCAGGTAGGGGACCCAAGTTCAGTTCCCAACACCTGTGTCAGACAACTCACAACCACCTGTATCTGAAGCTCCAGGGTTGCAGCATGGCTTCTGGTGCTCAAGGACACTTGCACACATGTGTACAAACCCAACTACACACCCATAACTAAAAAAATAAATCAAATATATTTTAAATGTCCCTACCTCAAAATGAGATATGACTCAGTGAAGCTTATTTCCAGTTTGTTTATTTGTTTTTAGTAGTCCCAGTGATTTAATTTAAGGCTTCAGGCATGCTAAGCAAGCACTGTAACTCTAGCTTCGTCTCAGTCCTCTTTCATGGGGGTCCCTGCAAGTGTCGTGGCTGGCAGGAAAACGACCCAGGTGAGGTAAGAACGAAATTCGGGTTCAGCTTGATTAGTTAGCTGGTGCTCTGCCAAAACGTCTGGATTCTGACACCAAGCAGCTTATTTTTTACACATTTAAATACAGCAAAACTTTGGGGAAAAAGTTTCCACGGGACAATGATCACAATAGAGCTTTAGGTGTGGCTACACTGTAAAGTGCACTCTAGCAGAGCACCTGTGACCTTTTCCGCAGGAATGAGTTCTCTGACAGGGAAGCAGTGCTCCAGAGTCTGGGCCTAGGGAGGAAGGGTTTGTAGTAAAGCACAATGATGGGTTCTACTGACCGAGAGACAGTGCTCGGGATGATGGGGGATTCGGTGAGGGCTGGCTTTACAAAACGGCAAAGATTCCCTGGTATTAGCATGTCCATTTCCAGCCTTCTACATGGAAAACAGGTGTTAGCTTCTTCTGAAGACAAAAGCCCGTCTTTGAGCACACGGACCTAGCATCCTTCTACATTCTTTTTACTTGCTATTTTGAGATAGTATCTCACTAAGTTGCTCTGGGTAGCCTTGAACTCTGTAACCAATGCTGGCTTTGAATCTGCAGTCCTCCTGAGTGCTGGTGTTGATGAGAACTCCAGAAAAGAAGCTGTGTCTGAAGAGGCTGGTCATGCAGGTATGTGGAGAGAGTGTATCCAGGACTACATTATCTTCAACTAGCTCTAGACCCTGGCTCAGCCATTCTTTGCCCATCTCTGTATCAGAACTAAGCACCCTTTCATTAATAGATTAAAAACCTTTTGGGACTTATTAACTTAGCAGACCACTGGATTTCCACCAACCCCAAAGCTAAGAATGCCATCAGATAGCACCTCGGGCCTATAGAAGAGCTTCCTACATCTTGCTCTAACCACCTCTCTGATGTACCCACCAGTATATTTTAAATTTACCTTAATTTATGACTTTTTTCTTCTGTAAAACTATAAAACTTCTTGAAGGTGATTCCACATTAGAATTTGGAATATGGGGTAGCTCAAATCTGTATTTCTGGCCATGGCCACTCAAATTGGGCACTAGAACAAACTATCTCTTACACTGTATGGTGAGAGCTAATTTTTGTGTGTGTCAGTACTGATATTACAGGCCTGTATCACTAGATCTGGCATTTTGAGGATTAGGAAACTTTGAGATGCTCACTATGTAGTACAGGCTGATCTTGAACTTGTGATCCTCAGGACTCTAGTTTCTAAGTGCTGGGATTATAGCCCTGTACCGCCATGCCCAGGTTTGTTTCCTCTATTTTTGTTTCCTTTTAATTCTGAAATGTTGCAATTGACAAAGAATGTATATACTCAATGCCTTCTTTGAAGTTTATGCTTTTTTTAGGAATCTATTTATCAGGAATCTATCGAGTTTGAAGTGTTTCCTTTAGGATGTGTTACAGGAACCAAGCACAGCCACAGATCTGGGACTATGGTGTTAGCTCTGACATGGACAGCTTGCACAGGAGCATGCAAAGCTTACTGATGCTGAGATAGTCTGAAATTATGTTCCTGGAGGACAGAGGGACAGTGAGATGATCCTGAGAGAGGTGAGAGAATCAGACTTCTAAATCAGCCTCCAGGATCAGTTACAAGGGAAACCACTCTTCTTTGGACTCTTGTTTCTCCAGCTTAAAATCAACTTCTGTGCATGGCAGGAGGCAGCAAATAAGCCATCTTCAGGTTGGTCAATGCAGCAACAATCTTTTAGAATGTAGGACCTTCTTAGCTTGTTAACAATTCTAGGGATAAATTATTTCTAAGAAAATTACTGGGGGTTTATACAATGTTCTGCATAAAAGACAGCTATTGTTAGGCTATTTCAAATAACATACAGAAATTATTTGCCAGACAGCTGGTCAGTGACTAAAGAAATGCAGACCAGCTCTCACACTTCATTTCAATGAAAATCAGTTACTTTAGAGTCTCAGTTTATAAGATGACAGTTCAACACTTGCTTTCCTCCAACTGTTAAGTCTTAGGCACTTTCATATTAGACACCAGAGAGTAGTGGTTCTTTTACTAGCTTGAGAATGCAATTCTGATCCAGTTTAACCATTTTTCAAAAGCTCTTGTCTATTTTTTAAGATTTGCTTTTTAAAATTTCACTATGTCTATGAGTATGTGTCTCTGTGTAGGTATGTGGGTGTGTGTAGGTATGTGCATGTATGTGTAGGCATGTGTGTAGGTATATACATGTGTGTGTAGGTATGTGCACCTGTGTGTAGGCATGTGCTTGTGTGTGTAGGTATGTGCACCTGTGTGTAGGTATGTGCTTGTGTGTGTAGGTATGTGCATGTGTGTGTAGGCATGTGCTTGTGTGTGTAGGTATGTGCATGTGTGTGTAGGTATGTGCACCTGTGTGTAGGTATGTGCATGTGTGTGTAGGTATGTGAATGTGTGTGTGTAGGTGCCTGCAGAGGCCAGAGGTACCAGATATTCCTGGAGCTGGAATTACAGGCAGTCTGTGAGTCATCCAAACGGGTGCTAGGAACTGAACTCGGATCTTCTACAAAAGTGATTCATGCTCTTAACTGCTGAGCCACCTCTCCAGCCCAGCTCTTGAATATTTCTATGGTGTCTGTTAGGAGTGTCTCTTGGTGTGGGGCACTAATATAGGGCCCACTGGGCAACCCAGGCACTACTCCCCAAGTGCACCACATTGGGCTCAGAGTGTCCCATTTTTAGAAGCTAAGGATTACTGAAGTTTCTTGGAGCTTTATTAGTAACTCTTAACAGTAATTGTAGTTTAAGTATCCATGTGATGTCTGCTTGTTTCTATAATTGCTAGTTTGCTCCTTATAATATCCAGTCTCACATTTTCAGACTTCTAAAGCAACCCGTCATAATGCTCTCATTTTAGGGTTGTGTTTTTATTGCTCATGTAGCTCTAGACTTCTGCTTCTGTCTCATGTTCCTCCTCACACTCTCACTTCCACATCTCAGACAAATCTACCCTTTCACACCAAACGCTTTTCAAACAGCTGTTGAATGAATGCCTCCCAGTGTCTCCTTATACACCACGTTTCAGCATGTTGTGTGTATTAGAAATGCTTGGTTCCCTTCCAGTTTCCTTCTGATGCTCCTGAATCTAAATTCAAACTTCAATCAAGATTTTACTTTTTTCACTGCTAAAATATATATCACTGTTGACACACCCATTTGAAGATTTAGCAAAATTACACTTAAAATGCATAGTTAGGCCATGGTTGCGTGCTCAGTCAAAAATAGGACATGTATATCACACCCCTTCCCCAAGGCTCAGGGACCTTCATGGAAGATGGGATGGGAAGAGTGTAAGAGCCAAGGACAGGAAGCACCGGAGCCAGACAGTGTCTTCTGGACAAGACACATACTCATAGTCACAGCCAGTAAGGTTGTCTGCTCAAAACCTGCACAAGATCACGCCGGCTTCAGAACAGGAGAGGGGAGGCTCACAAGCCACTACTCCTCACTGAGGAGCTATTGATAGATGATGGCTTCTGGAGCAGGGAAGGTCTTCTATTTAAGAATATGGCTCCTGGGACAACCAAACTCCATGGATGTCTCCACATCCACAGTAGATGGGTAGCACAAACCAAACTCAGTGGATTATTTAAAAGAAGGAAGGAAGGAAGGAAGGAAAGAAGGAAGGAAGGAAGGGAGGGAGGGAGGGAGGGAAGGAGGAAGGAAGGAAGGAAGGAAGGAAGGAAGGAAGGAAGGAAGGAAGGAAGGAAGGGAGGAAGGAAGGGAGGAAGGAAGGAAGGAAGGAAGGAAGAGAGAGAAAGAAAGAAAAAAAAAGAAAGGCAGAGCAGGAAGTTGGGGAGGATATATAAGAGGAGTTGGGGATGAACAAGATGAATGCGATCAAAATTCACGGTGTGCATGTGTAAACTGCTCAAAGAATCAATAAGAATCTCATATGAGGAAGAAGAAGGGCAGCAGCACTGTGGAGTCAGCAGTATGGCCCAGCAATACATGTGCTTGTTGAGAAGCCTGGTGATCTGACTTTGATCCTTGGAACCCATGTAATAAGGGTGGAAGGAGAGAAATTATCTCCACATGTGCATTATACCCTTGTGGCATGCATGTACCCATGCATATCACACACACACACACACACACACACACACACACACACACACACACACAGAATTAAAAAAATTTTAATGTGTAGTTTAAAAATAGAATCAATATCTAAACAGTTTAAAAGAAATGTCTTTTTATATATTGAAATATTTGAGAAACTATCAAATTAGTGTTCTGGTAATTGGCCTTTGGAAAGTTAATTCAGAATTTGATACCTCAATGTAAAAGAGTACTGAGTAGGCATTCACCTATTTTATACACAGTTATTGGCATAGAATGATAGTAGCAGCATGGTTAAGTGGGAAAGGTAAGGGTCTGGAAATAAATTTGCTAAAATATCATAATGTTCAGTTTTCAGTTTTGTTTTTCCAAATGTTATATGAACATGAAATATGTATATATAAATAATATACATATGTATAGCATCTATGTTATATATATGATACATTATATGTAACATATACCATGTATAAGTTATATAATGATTTATATGTTATATGCTATATAAAATTCACCATAAGTATTTTATTATATATTTATATATAACATATCAAATGGAAATATTTTAAATCTCTAATGAAATAATTTGAATGAAAACACATAAAGCTTTTATGTATTTTCTGGCCACAGTCTCTGCAACTCTGGTAGTCTGTAGTACTGAAGAACTTGAGACAGATGGGTACAGCTAGAGCTGTAAACCTTGCTGAGGATTTAAAAGAAAATGACCTGTCAGTGATGAAGTTTTCCTAGACATAAGAAAAAATCTCTGGACAAGCGAGTGTGCTCTGGAGGACTGAAAGGCTCCAATGGGGAAATTTAGGAGGGACCACAGAAAAAACAAGTTTCCAAGCAAAAGCCTCATGGGATGAGCTGAGGGGCAGGAAAAGAACTGGCCTGGCTGCAGACAAGCAGGTCAGGGCACAGGTACAGGATGTTGATGCCGCAGTACAGCTGCCAGGGAGCCTGTCCCGCTCTGAGCAATGGTCGCTGGGTGAACACGCAGGAAGGAGCCCCTCCCTCTTGGCTTGCCCCACTTGCGTAACTCTGCAGTCTCACAGAGGAAGACAACGGTGGGTTGCTGAAACCAACAGTGGGGCTTTTGCACTTCATTTCTCTTTAAAAAAAGAAGGAACAATATGGAAACAAGATGAGCTCATGGAAATGTGTACACATTAGAGAAATGAGCCACTTGAAGGTCCTGGGGGGTAAATTAGAGGCAGGTCCCAAATCATACAACTAAGTCAACAAAGCAGCACCACTAAGCATCAACTTGATTTCTAGACTCACATTTTAAGGCCAACAACCCAGGCATCTAAATTTAGAAGTATACACAACTGTGGACTCCGTCTCAATTGAGTAGTCAAAGCATAATATAAAATGCACATAACAGTGGAAGTCAGGAAAAAGTAAAACTGAGCTCCAGCTGTGGAAGTGTAGGCATCTGCACAGTTGTTAGGTGTAGACAGCAAATCGACACAACTTTATCTTATCTACAGGCCTATGCAATGAGAAAACATGTCAGCGCATAAATACATTCTATTATCTGAACAGGGCTTCTTAGCCTCCACAATATTAACAGTTCAAGCAGAAAAATAACTGGGCGGAGCGGGTGGTGGGGGGAGAGGGTGGGTGGTGGTGGGAGGGGCAGTCCTGTGTGTTGTAGGACATTTCATAGCAAGCCTGGCTTCCACTCACTTGAAGCCTACAGCTCTCCATCTCCCCGACCCCACTGCCACCTGTGAGATATCTCATAGCAAGTAGAAGAAGCATAACTAGAGGACTTGTCCAAACAGTTGTCTGTCACTCTGACAGAGGTGTCTTCAGGATAAACAGACCTGGTCCCAGCCTTAAATATAAAGTAGTCTCAGGAGCTAAAGATAGAAGAAACAGTATGAATGACCCAGACTGCCTATTCCCCCCTCAGAGCACAGTTAAGGGCCCCAAAGCAGAACCAAGATTACCAACTCAGATTTCATTTTCACTAAAAGAAACTAAAAACTCAGCTGAAATGACCTAGTAGACAGAAATAGAATCACACACACATAACTGGTCTCTGGCAGAGGGATAAGGGTGGTTCAGGAGGCAGAACACAAGCTCATCAACAAACAGTATGGCACATGGAAACACCCACATGGAACAGTACAGTGAGGACGGAGAGGGTAATGACCTAGACCCAACAAAACAAACAAAAACTAGAGGATAACACAGGAAAACATTACAGGTGAACACGGGCTGGTGCTGAATTTTAAGATACAAATCAAAAGCAAGATCTACAAAGAGAAAAAGTTGAAATTCATTAAAATGAGAAACTTCTGAACCATTGTTACAAAAGTGAAGGATGGCTGGGGAGGGTGGTGTATGCCTTTAATCCTAGCATTCAGAAGGCAGCAGCAGGTGGATCTTTGGGAGTCCCAGGTTAGTTTGGTTTATATAAAAAGCTCCAGGGCTACTTGGTAAGACCCTATCTTAAAAAAAAAAGAAAGAAAGAAAAAAGAAGAAAGGTCAAAGAAACAAAGAAAAGAAAGTTAAGCCACTACAAGAAGGAAATCTATATAAAAAGTTTTTTCTAGTAAAAGACTGACATGCAAATTATGTAAGAAATTCTTAAAAATCAATACTAAGAAAACAAGAAATCCATTAAAATATATATATAAAATTCTACAAGGACCAGCAAGATGGCTCAGGGAGTGAAAGCCTACGTGGCTCAGCCTGAAGACGTGAGTTTGCTCCCTCAGTCCTATACGATGGAATGAGAGAATTCACTCCCACGAGTTCTCTAACTTCATGAGCTCCCCTCACCAATACAAAGTGTGATTTCTTTTTTAATGTATACAGAGGGCAAGCAAGCCTGTGAAAAGATACTCCACATCAAGTATTGGGGAACTGTAAGTTAAAATGATAATAAGATATCCACAAACATATGAGACTGGCAAGCTTCTAAAATACTAACACCACTCACTCATTGCCAGGGAGGATAAGGGGCAGCAGGAATTTTCATTCATTGCTAGGGGCATATGGGACAGCTTTTAAGTTTTTCTTACTGTATGATCCAACAATCACACTCCTTGATAGTTACACTAAGGAGCTAAAGAACCTGTACATGGGTGTATCTTTATTCATAATTGACAACAATATGGAAGCAACCAAGATGTCCCTGGAGGTGACTGTACTGCTTATTACAGAGAAGTAAGCTGATGTGAGATGCCTAGGTAAGGCACACTCCAACCACATGACAGCCTGGAAAAGACAGAGTGCAGAAACAGTTAAAAAAAATAAAATAAAAGGTCATGGCTGTCAGTGGGCTGGGAGGAGGGAGGAATGGACAGACAAACCCAGATGTTTTACTGGCATTATTTCATCATGCTAATGGCAGACATAAGCCATCATGTATTTGTCAAAATCCGTAGAACATACAGCATAACATGTGACTCTAGTGACAACGGTAGGATCTGAATAACAATGTATCAGTACTGGCACATCAATTCTAACATGCACTGCAGGAATGAGAGACTAATTGGTCAGTAGGGAGCAGGATTGGTGAGGGCTGAACAGGGACTCTACTTTCTGCTCAATTTCCTATAAACCTAAAGCTTGTCTTTAACTGCATTGATGTTTTTCATGTATGTTGGCAGAAAAGGTAACAATGTGCATACTTTTAAACCATTTTTTCAGGAAATGAATCCTCAGTTTTGAGAAGACTTAAAGCATTTCTACAAGGAATGTTCTACTGCACAGCATGTGCCTCTCAACAGCCAACAGCCTGTACCATCACCAAGCATGCACTACCCGCCCAGCTTTAGTGACTGTGATCTAAAATCAAAGGGAAGGCCAGAGGCGCCTCAGCCCAGGAGTGTCAGAGCAGCCCGGCTTACTGTTTTGACATTTTTTAGTCTCTCTCTCTCTCTCTCTCTCTCTCTCTCTCTCTCTCTCTCTCTCTCTCTCTCTCCCTCCCTCCCTCTCTCTCTCCTTGCAGTGTGTGTGTGTGTGTGTGTGTGTGTGTGTGTGTGTGTGTGTGTGTGTGTAGAGAGAGAGAGAGAGAGAGAGAGAGAGAGAGAGAGGAGGAGTATGGCGTGCATGTGATGTCAGTCTGTTTAGAAACAGTCTCTTGCTGCTTCTGCTATGGGCCCCAGCTAGCTGGCCTGAGCTTCTGGCGATTCTCCTGTCTCTGCCTCCAGTCTTGATGTAGGAGAGCTGAGATTACAGGCGAGCGTCACTGCTTATAGCTTTACATGGGTTCTGGGGATATGAACTCAGGGACTCACTTGTGGAAACTACCCACTGAGCCATCACCTTGGTCCCTGTTTTGATATTTAAATTATATGCAGGATTTGCTTTGAGAGGGCTAGGAACTGCTTTTTAATTAATTTTATCAGAGCTGAGAATGCACTCAGTGATTCCACATGCTCAAGGTCCTAGGTCCAATCTCTAACACACACACACACACACACACACACACACACACACACACACCCCAAAAAATTAACTGATAATTAATACATAAAGCATAAAAATTGCTACTATTTATTTTGATACATGTTCAAGAATGCTAAAATAACTATATAATTAAATAAAATATTTAGTTAAATTTTGTCTAAAAATGTTTTAATATACATTATGTTTGTATAAAAGATTATAAGGAATATTAAGAACAAATGAAATTGAAATAAAAAATTTTAATCCTTACTCTCCCATGATGGGTCAGTTTTTATTTTTCTCTGTCCTCATTGTCAAAGTATCTACAGGAACTACAACATTTTACCTGTATAAAGACGTGGTTATAAAAGTCACAAATTAAACACTAACTTATCCAGTTCACCTGCACCCAATGTGGCCCCTGGAACTGAGGGGAGCTAGACATACCTTTGGGTGATCTGATGTCTAGCTCTGCCTCCCATGAGAACAGGACAGTCTCAGCTCACATGGTCATTGGATTGTGCTAGGGTCCAAACATATTGAAAGCAGGCAAGGGCCTAGAAAAGCTTTCTGCCTTGAGGTCTGGTACATTTGGGAGCATGTGGTAAATTATGCTGATTACCCCAGCAATGAACCTGGACCATGATTCTTAAAACTCAACCAAGTGGCTAAGTTATGCAGTGTAGGATGCTGAAGTATCCTGGAGAGACTCTAACACACCCCAGGAGTTTAAAAATGAAAGGAAGAAACAAAGGCATGGATAGATTCAAAGCCATTCCTCTTAAAAATGAGGATGGCCAAGTGCTACAAGATTACAGGGAAGAGATGTTACAAAAGGATGGCTCTCGTGTGTCAAGCCACCTCAGGGCACCAATGATGTCACAGAGTGCCTCAGGGTGCTTCAGGCTTTCAAGGGAAATGCCATGGTTTCTAGCAGCTTGGCCAGCCCAGCCGAAGGCTCTAGTACACGCTATACGTTCCTTTCAGCCACATCTTAGCTCCTTGAAGTCAGCTTTGTGGGGCTCCGTGTGATTCAAAACCAGCAGCTGTCAGCTGGAAATCAAACGGAGTAGAAACAGGATGGCAGCACTGAGTACTTTTCCAGGGTTTGAGAAGTTGTGTGGCAAGGTACACACATCCCATTTCTGAGTGACTGTGGTTATTAAAAAAATAACAGAAACAGGATTTTTCCTTCTAATGTATGCCATCTTTTCAAATGGTACTGTGTACTTATAACCAAAACTTATGCCATTTTTGGGCCTCGCCACTCACAAAATTTCTTCCATTCTAGGACTACCTAGAAAATAAAACTACACTCAAGAACCAAGAGTGCTAGAGAAGCTGTGACCTGGTACTTGAGAAAAAGAGGACACAGAGCTACCAGGTGAGGACAGGGCACGCAGAGGTTACACCGGAGGGTGGTGTCATGTCATGTGACCACCAGCCAGCACTGAGGGCAGGGGCTGGCACTGAGCAATTCTGCCTTCACTTTCTCCATTGCCCACACCCCAGTCAGAGACACTACTGCTTTCCAGAAGGATTGATACTTCAGAGAGCACTGCCAATCAGTTTCAGAACATTCTGTCTTATAAAATACAAAACTTGCTCAGTGGAAGCTCAAGCCTGTAGTGCCAGCACCTGGGGTGGAGGCAGGAGGATCAGAAGTTCAGGGTCATCCTCTGCTACCTAAGTTCAAAGTCAGCTTGTCTCAAAAATAATAAACAAATAGGCTTTTTTTTAAAAAAAAACAGTAAGATAAAATTAAATGGAAAATTTTATATTTAAAGAACGCAAAACCACAAGCAAACATTTCAGGTTGTTGTGTAATATTACCGTAAAATTCTAACACTAAAATATAACACTTTGTGCCTCCGCAGTATGCTGAAAGTTTGAGGTTTTCTGGTTTTGTTTGCTTGTTTTTGAGTCCTGAATTCTCTGTATAGCCCCGGCTGTCCTGGAACTTGCTCCATAGGCCAGGCTGGCCTCTGCATTCCACGTGCTGGGATTAAAGGCACATGCCACTACGCCTGGTGAGAAATTCTTAAATTACTTAGCATATCACAAAATTTTGTGGATTTTCCAATTTTTATTAAAATTCCTCACGGCACTAGCCACTCAGTGTTGGAAGCGTCATCTGTTCAGTGTCCGTTTTATTAATCAGATCCAACCCCATCAAATCTGTCGGTTCTGTGACAGTCACCCTTGAGTGCTGAGGTCAGGGAAGAGGGTGCATGAGGAAATGGTGAGTTGATTTTCCTGCCCACACTGGTCTTTTCCAGCCGACCTGCATGACATTAATGATTGAGGAGCCACCTGGGGGTGGCCCTGCTCTGAGGTGTGCCTGCCCGCTGGCAGGCCCCATGGTGTTGGTCTTCCCCCTGCCCTTGTACTGTGGTTATGACAAGGATTTTCATACGTTATTTTACATTTAAAATTCTTCAAAGACTTCCTCCTATCTATTGTCTTCCTGGTTTAATACAAAGGACGCACACAGAAACAAGCTGTAAAAACGAGATGTCCTCTTCCCCATGCCCTTCCAACCCACAGTTCTCTTTGTTCCTCTGTAACATCAGCACAAGAATTTACCTACTTCATCATCCGTCACTCTCTCGTGTAATGTAATGTAGCCCATGAAAACTGTTGAAAGCAAGGGTTTCTGTCAATAGTGTACACGGCTGAAATGTCAGGGCAAGGCACTTACAAACGTTCTATAAATATCTGTACAATAAAGACTACTTGATAGAATAAACACACATTAAACGTTCAATATTGTTACTACTATCACCTCCTATACAAGATGTAAGAGCACTGTCTTTGCCCCAGGCACACACTCACGAAATCACTCCACTGCACACAGTCTGCCAGCACCTGGCTCCAGCCTGTTCTGTCATCATCTGTGTGGCTCCAGAAGAAACCTTCTGTCAGGGACAGAGATTTCAGCCCGGCAGCGCCATCCCGCCTTCCCATGTCCACGTGAGCATGCTCTTCCCATGTAAGCAAATCTCACCAGCCCTCCAAACCAAACTCAAGGCCAGGCCCCTGGCCTTCCCTAGCTCACATATTTGTCTGCCTCTCATTTCTTCACTTCCCAGTCACAAGTGCCAACATAAATAATTCTCAAAGTGTGACTTTACGTTTGCATGGAGCCCTCTGCCCTGGAAATGTGTGCAACTCTCTCCTCAACTCTCTGAGGGCAGACATAACTTCACATCCCACACTTAAGTGAAGAGAGGCATCTTGACCTGTCACACAAACAAAGTCACTAAATAAATTCCTAAACCTCTGGATGAACAATAGTCTTCTTCCAAACTCCTGGCTGGTACCTTAAACAGAGAAAGGACACCAACCTGCCTGTGCCACCACAGTGGCTACCTGGTCACCAAGGCAGTAGTCAAGCACCATGTGTTGAGTCAAGTGAACTCAGAAATGCTATGAGCTGTGTTTGGTGGTCCTTAACAAGTCTGTAAGTAGAACCCACTCTTCTTTTTAGCCACAATTTCTTTGTTTTATAATAAATGACCAATAAATGTTATTTCCAACGTTATTTTAGTTTCAGACATAGCTACACCATGAACTGAGCCCAATTCCACCCCACTTCATTAAGAATCTGGAAGCACTCAAAGGATTTGGGCTAAAAGCCTCTTACTTTGAAACAATCTTTTTCCTGCAATAAAGCAGCAAAAGGCTGTGGTCTGGGGAAATGGGGTCCAACTGGACATTCCACTTACAAATAGTCACAGAAAACTGAAGGGACACTAGTCCACTCGGGTATGTGGCTCTGGCAGGCCTTGCCCTTCTCCCCCATTCCCTCAGTCTTGCTAAAAACCATTAGATTACATTCCTAAAGCTAGCCCCCAAAGTGTGTTCCCTAATTTGGACATTTCTTCCTCCTGAGGCTGACTACCAAAGTCCAGCTATCAAAATCCCCCTTTGCTTCACCTAATTAACATGCCCAATTAAAATTAAACACCTCATCCTAACATGGGGTTTCCCCTATACTTTATAAACTGCCATTTGCCTAAGGGTCATGTCTGTCCCCTCTCTATCCAGAGGCAGTCCTCTGTCCCTCTGGGACAAATACCCCTGCTCCTTTCCCGTGTCCCCTTCCCCTTCTCCCTTATCCAGTATCCCCTTTACCATCATATCCCAGCCCGTTCTAACACAGACCCCCGCTTCTTCTCCTCTTAAGAATGACACCTGCAAGGTCATTTGCTGCTGTTTTTCTGCCTGGGTCAGAAAGCAGTCACTTTAACTTTTCTTCCCCACTTAATAAAGGATCTCTGTGAGAACAGGTGTTGGGGTGTGGTTTGTGGCTGATCCGGGGTCTGGGAGGATGCCTCCACCCTTTGGAGGTCTCCTTCAAATACCAGAAAGTTCCATAATGTAACTTAATTTACTTCATCTGTGAAATTTAGATAATTCCACTCTTTCAAAGGTTACTGTGAATTAAGTAAAACACCAGATGTTAAATGCTTCTCACAAAGCAGGTAAACAATGGGTTCTGTCCCAGCTTCCTTCCCTGTCCCCTAGAGCAAGGACAGCAGAGTACGGTGACCTAATCACACTCAGCGGAAGAGAGGCTCCTAGGACCTTTTGTACAAACAAAATCATTAAGTAAAATCTGCTGAGGGCACTGGGGCAGAGGGAGGGGATCAGGTGACAGGAAAGGGCATGGAGGAGAGAGTATGGCAAAGAGTGCCCGATGGAAGTGCCTTATGTGCGTGTATGAAAACCTCACAGTGAAATCTTATTCTGTATAATTAACACATACTGGGCCTGGAGATAGCTCAGTGGCTAAGAATACTGCCTGCTCTGGTAAGAGAAACAGGATTCAATTCCCAGCACCCATGTGGCAGCTCACAACCATCTGTAAGTCCAATTCCAGGGGATTTGATGCCCTCTTATGGCCTCTGAGGGCACCAGGCACACATGTGGTACATACATGCAGGCAAAGCATCTATACGTGTAAAATAAATTTTTAAATGATTTCTTAAGAACAACAAAAATATGCTAATATTTTTGTCAATTACATGCACATTAAACTATCTAGAAATGAAATACTTCATGTCTGAAAAGACAGGGCTACTAACAACTGCAGCCCTCTGAGTGTCCAAGCACTTAGGAATTCAGAATAGACTCCTGAATATAACCCTCAGTTCATTCTCCTGAAACTCAATGGTTCAAATTTCAGATCTTCGGCTCACACTGCTTGCTGCGTGGTTTCTCTGTATTTACAGCCCATGCTCAAACACATGGCAGGAAAACGCTTCATGTTTACAGATGGTTCTTTTTCAATTGTCTTTCATGTTTCTTCTTTGATTCTATCCGCAGGGAAGGAAAAACTAAAGACTTCTACTTCATACCCTCAGGTCTCATTGAACTGAAGCAATGAAGACATGGGGAGGCAGGAGGTACAGCCACACGAGTCCCCCCCCCCCCTTTTCTCCTGTGGATGCAGAATTATGAAGCTGCCTCTGCCTGAAGAGGCATCTTCCAAGCCTGCCACCTCAGCCAGTGTGTACAGCTTCTCACGCTCAGGGGCGTGTCCTCCCTTTCCAGCACCCTGCGGCCTCTTGGCCATCTCCCCAGCCAGCTTCATGCTGAGCAGGAAAGGGACTTTTCAAGCAGCCCTAAGAGGAGGAAGCTACTTGTTCCCAGGGGCCTAACTTTTTCTTTTTCTTTTCTTTCTTCCTTTCCTTTTTTTTTTTTTTTTTTTTTTTTGTGAGTATGTTTTCTTTTTTTGCAACCAGGAAGCTAAATGTGCCTAATGATTAAGCCCAAAGGATTAATTCTTTAGAGAACTTACAGTTGCCTGTAGTCCACTCTATCCCTTCATGTTGATGGAAATCAGCTCATTTCCAAATCAATCGGGCAGAAGAAAGATTCTTAGCTCTTAGTAAGGCCTATCTTTTTTTTTTTCTTCTTCTCTGTAGAGGTTACAAGGGAACCAGTCTAGGTTTGTACATGCTAAGCATGCACTCTACCACTGAGCTGTCCCATCTATCTGTTCCAATCCTTTCATCAAAAGCATGCTTTCACCAGCTCACCATATTTACATCTCATACTATTTTCACCCAAACTCTAAAAGTGCAAACACTCAATTATATCTCCACTTCATAAAAAGACAAAAAAAAAAAAATCAAAATATCATTCCTCCTTATTTATTTTGTTCTCAGGAACTGAACTCAGGATTGTGTGCAATGTAAGCACACTACCACCGAACTGCACCTCCCAACCTGTTCCTCCTCTTTTAAATTACTGTTAGTTTCAGCCGTGCACACATATTTTTCATATTTCCCTTAACCAGCCCTGAAGACCCAGCAAGGTCCAATTTTCTTCCTGTAGCTGAAATTCTTTCTCTCCTACGGCTTCCATAAAGATGTGCTCTCCCTTGGACACACATCTGAAATCCTTGAAGTCAGGAATGTCTGGCAGTGGTGGTTTTACTGTGGAAATCCACACACCTAGTACTAACCTCCATGCAGGCAGAGAATTCTTGCTGAAGTCACTACATAGCCCTTCACGGGCACCAACCAGAGGGAGTTGGTCAGAATCCTGGCAAAGTTGGAAGTTGCAATGGTTGTGTTTGCTGAGAATCGTGATAGCAGGCTAAATGGAATCCTAAACTACTGGTGGACTTTGGGAAGACACTTAACCCTCCAGCCTCAAGCTGACTCATTTGACAAGTATGGATATTGCCACCAACCCCACAAGGACATGAGGAAAAATACATCCAGAACATCTACCAAGAACTCCATCTGGGAGGGCTCTTGTGAATGCCCTATATGTGGTGGCAGATGAATATTCATCTCTGCTGGATCCATCATCCTAATCCACTGAAACACCTTTTTTAGTAACCTGGTTAGAACAGAACATTCTCTGTCTACCAGTGCAGAAGACCATGAGTCTTTGTTTCAGCTGTGTATCTGAACAGCACCAGATTTTTTAAGATAAACGCACAAGTCCTGGCCCCACCCCAGGCCAAAATAAATCCGGGTAAGAGGATGAGGATGGGGTGGTGCCCTGGTCCAAAGAGGCCTGCTTCAACACATCCTGCTTCTGCTGAAGCTGTGTGGAAGGAAACAATAGAGTCTCCAATTTAAATCAGAGAGACAGGGATGCCTACTGGGAGCATTCTCTACCACCGCAGCCCACAGGTCCTGCCCATCACAGTCTTGCTTGCTCAGCTCTTCCTTCATTTTGTGCAATTGTGTGCAACACCAGCTTCCTTCCAATAAATTCCTCATTTTCTCTGAAGCTAGCTAGGGAAGTTTCTGTAGAAACCCAAAGGCCTTCTATGGGTACACACGTCATTTCCTTTAAATTGTCTTGTTACACAGTTACACTTGACAAACTAATAACTTCAACTTATGAGGCTTGGGGACTCTCTCATAGCCTTATCTCCAAGGAACCCAAACACATCCTGACTTCTAGAGGCTAGAATCTAGACCCTCACCTCACTTGCAAAGCAACTTGGGGACACTAGTGCCCATCTATCCCTTGCAGCTCAAATTCTCTGGCTCTCTAAATCTGGGTTAACTTTCACTTCTTAGACACAGAAGAAAACACAGGGGTAAAAACCTGCAAGACAGGCTGAGGACATCACCACCCCCGTTAGTGGAGAGCTGTGGTACACGGACTGAGAAATTCCTTTTCTTCCCTTTTACTAATCTCTGCATAGCCGAGACATGCTATCTTCCTCCATCAAAGGAGAACTTCCAGAATAACAGCTTTCTCTGATCTTGATCATTACTCTAAATTAACAGAAATCTGATAACCTGACGTTCTGTTTTTCTGTCTGTTACACATACGCACACAGAGGCCATAAAGTCCATTTTCTAATATTACTAAAATGAAATACTTGAGGCAGAGTAACTTTTGGTTTTGTTTTGTTTGTTTGTTTTTTGTTTTGTTTTGTTTTGTTTTGTTTTTGAGACAGGGTTTCTCTGTGTAGCTTTAGATCCTTTCCTGGAATTCACTCTGTAGACCAGGCTGGCCTCGAACTCACAGAGATCCGCCTGCCTCTGCCTCCCAAGTACTGGGATTAAAGGCATGTGCTAACACTGCCCGGCAGAGGCAGAGTAACTTTTAAAGAAGCCAGTTTTGACTCATACTTCTTAAGGTCCAAGGTCAAGGGGCCACGTCTGCGCATGGTCTTTTGGCTGCTTGAGCTCCAAGGTAATGCAGGAGAGAAGGTGGGAGATAGGGACCACATGTAGCTCTCTTTCTCTTCTCTTATTCCCTCTCCTCCTCGTCCTCCTCCTCCTCTCTCATTAGGAAGCCACCAGAATCCAGGACCTCCAACCTAACAAAATTCTATTCACTTCCCCAAACCCCCACCTCTGAGTATCAGGTTGGTCAATTTCCACATCACATCAAAGATTAAACGTCAATGCATGAATGAATCCTTGGAAGATACATTCCAGCCACATCCAAAAACTTGCACACACACAGCCCAAAGCTGCATATGGTTCACCATTCCCACAAATATCCAGGCTGGAGCCAACAGAGGTCTGCCTGTGCTCTGTTCCCAGCATGAGGGTGGGTAAGCACTGTCAAATTCAAAGCATGACGAGGGATTTATCTCTTCCTCTACATCTGGTGCTCCGTAATTATCGTCAAAGGCAGGATACCTATCAGCAACTGTCCGGGTCACAGACAGCACTACTGCCCTTGGATATAAATACTTGCCTTCACTGTTGAAAGTCTGCCCTCACATACACGCTTTCAGATCCACACTGTGTTTGGAAATCAGGAGGAATCACCCAAAGCATGTAGTCTGACAAAGTCCAGAAGTATAAGATGAAGCTTTAAAAGTAGTATTTTAAGTATTACTTTAAAGTTAGAAAGCAAGGCAATTCCATTCTATGGACTTGGAAACATATATGTTCCAACTGAACATTAAACACATCATTAACACTGAATGCATTCCTCAAAACCACATAAAACAACAAGGAATCCATACATATGTATTTAACCTTTCCCTCCAAAAATAATTTTAAGCCAATGAACAATTTAATACTTTTTTCTGAAAAATTAGTTAACAAATGGGGCCATTACAAGCAATCTTGTGCAGAGTTCTATGTTTTACTGGACCTGTAACATCATTACAATATTTTATGCACTATTTAAAAACTGGACACTAAGATATTAAAATACCATTAGCTGTAAGCCTATTCTCATGTCAGCCAGGATGCTGGCTCCTACCTGTAATTCAGGTATAAAGGCAGAAGGAGCAACACAATTTTGAAGTCAACCTGGTCTACATAGTGAATTCCAGGCCAGGAGGGGTGATGTAATGGGACTCTGTTTCAGAAATAAGAAAACAAAAAACACACCTGAGAGTTTGTGATACAGTAAATACATGCTTGTTTTTGTTTATTTTAGCTATCATAGTGAGCTTTGTTTCATATTTAAACGTGATTTAGAAATAGTGCTGAGGACCAAACACAAGGTCTCATGCACACTAAGCAAAAATTCCAGCACTGAACATCCCAGCCCTCAGGTAACACTTGTTACCTGAGGAAATTTTGTTATTAGTACAGTAAATTTTAATGATCACAAGAAAGAAGCAGATCCCTGTCTTTTCCTGTTTAACAGTGAAAGCTAGTAGTATTGGAAAGCCTGCAATGGCTTATGGGAGTAAGTCACCAGGCTCTTCCTATCCAAACCTGCCCTGCTGGGCGTGGTGGTGGATGACTGAAGCTGAATGAAGGTGGATGGCTGCAAGTTTGAGGGCTACATGAGAACATCCTGTTTCAACACAAACAAAAACCTGTGTTGCAGAACAGTAACAGTTCTGTAACTTTCCCTGTGTCCAATACTGTGCTAAGAACTTAATGGTTCTCTCTTACACGAGCCCCTTAAATATAATTATCTCTATTCCACAGATGAGAAATCTGAGGTTTAACGGGGTAAGGTTACCTTCCCAGGGTGAAAGGGCCAAGAAGAACTCACTGAGCACTGCAAAAATTAAAATAAGACTCCATACTTCAAGCATCACAGTAGAAATGAGGCACCTTGCCCAGGGCAGTCCACCCCAGAACTCTTCTTTATGTACTAACAGGAAAAGGACTACCGTGTGTGTGGCCAGGACTGATGTGGTGGGAAAATATGATTATGGGAGTGGGGTGGGGGGCTGGAGAGATGACTCAGCAGTTAAGAGCACTGGCTGCTCTTCCAAAGGACCTGGGTTTGCTTCCCAGAATCCACATGGTGGCTCACAAGTCTATATAACTGTAGCTCTGGGGGAATCTGACAACCTCTTCTGGTTCCTGAGAGCACCAGACACACATGTAGGGCACAGACATACATTCAAGCAAAACATCCATACGTATGAAATTACACACACACACACACACACACACTATAATCATGGAAGTGAGGGGACAAGTAGGTGACAGGTGCAGGAAGGAACATTTACAGGACCTACCTGGTGAAGGCACAGAGTGGAAGGAGCAGATACAAACAAGACAGAAATGTCCAGCTGTGAGCACAGGAGAACACAGAGGCAAAATGTGGGAACTGGGATGACTTCAGCAGCCATCTAGACTACAGAACTGAAGTCTTCAGAGCCTGTTAGAAATGCAAGTTCTCAGGCCCCCAGAATGTGGGTCTGAGCAAACTCTCAGGGACTCAGAGTCTAGCTCAATTCAAGTTCCACTCCCTTAATTCACGGAGAAAACAGGGGGCTCAGGGTCCAGCCACAGAGACCACAAAACCGCAGTCTTCAAGATGTGAGTCTAGGATCTTTCTTACTGCTTGGTTCAGATTTCACAGGAGTATCCTTTTTCCAAAAATCCAAACTTAATAAAACATATTTAAACCAACTGTAGGTGATATAATTAAACCTAGAGACCAGAGGCTCAATAGATACAATCTCAGTGTGCATGCTCACAAAACCTCGCAGGAAAAATACAAAGGGCTGCCCAGCGGCCAGCACCAGCCTCCAGGTCTAGACTGGGCAGACTGGCGGATGCACAGGGCATGGATGAGAAAGCAGCTTTTCCAAGAACAGAACAGACAACAGACAAGGCTTTGACCGAGTGCAGTCAGTCATCAACTTACGGCTAACGCGATGGGAATTAGAAAATGTCACTTTTCCATCTAATTAACGGCGCCGTTTGTCCTCTCCCAGTCTGATTGGCCTCTGATTAAGTCGTCCTAATTGGAAGCAGGTGAAACCAGGCACACAGATGGCTCCAAACCAGGTCCAAGTGCAGTGGCCCGATGATCTGCAGTGCTCACCTTCTCTGTCTCAGCTCCAGGGTTGCAGACAAGGTGAAGCGGGACAGGAGCTGAGAGAACAGCAGCTTCCTCAGCCTTTCTTAGTGGGTAAACTGACAAGACTCTTCTGAAGTAGTGATTCCTCACGTCTGGAAAGGCAGACCGGTGGACCGGAAACAGAAGCAACATGGTGATCCCGATGCCAGGATTCCACCCTCAGGTACTGGGTGATGGACAGGCTGCGGTCAGGCAGCAGCATGCGAGTCTCGGGCTCTGCTCTTTCCTCAGCCCTCACACTGAGGGGACATTTGAAGTTGTGTCAGTACAGTCCTGTCTTTAATACTAATTTACTGTGTGTGTGTGTGTGTGTGTGTGTGTGTGTGTACATCATGTGTGCCCTTGGAGGACAGATGAGGCCATCAGATCCCCTGGAACTGAAGTTACAGATAGTTGTGAACCACTATATGGGTGCTGGGAATTGAACCTGGGGCCTCTGGAAGAGCAGTCAGTATTCTTAACCACTAAGCCATTTCTCCAGACCTAGTTTTTTCTTCCTTAAACTTATATATAAAAACAAAAACTGTACAGATTAATGGGGTGCCATGTGATGTTTCAGTGCACATACACATTGGGTAACATTTAAATTGAATTAAAAATAACCTCAAGCATTTATCATTGCTTCGGTTTTTTTGGACTACACAATGAATTATTGGTGTCTGTCAATCCATCTGTCTATGTGTATTTCTATCAACCTGATCAAGGCTTAGAAAAGTGTCTCACTGAACCATATTTCATATCAAATGCATAAAGCGCTACTAGGAGACAGCAGGGCTGGCCTCCTCAGGACATTCTTGTCACCTGCTCTCCCGCAGAATCCACGCCTGAGCACCAGCTCTCTCCGTCCTTGGCCATCTCCCAGGACTCCACCTCACTACAGCTGGGTAAGTCGCACTGCCTCAGCCTCATTTTCTGTTGTTTTCCCAGTATCGTTCCCCAACACACACGCAGATTCTCCATACTGCCGCGCTACGCTGCTTAGTTACGTGCTGCACATTCTTTCCAACCCAGCGAGGAAGCGGCCATGGAAGCACAGCTCAGCTCCTGCCAGCTTCCTGGAATACCCCCCAATGTAATCAGTAATCAGCCTCTGTCCTTTCAAATAACCCGTTTTGAATACCACATCCTCCATGGAACCGTCTCTAACCCCAAGGCAACACCAGACATCCTTCATATTTCACACAGAGCATTTATTTTGTACCTTATTCCACTGAGAGCTTCAGTTGCCAGGACACTGCCCCTGAAAGGTGCACCCTGCACCTTGTCCATACATAAACAAACAAACTAAATAAATAACTAAATGTTATTAAATAAAATAAATTCTTCTCTTGTTACTTACTGTCAGGTTTGGGTCACAGACGAGTGACTAACACAATATATTAAATGTATGTTTCACAGTGCTGGGGACAGAACCTAGGCCTCTACACATGCTGGGCAAGCACCAAAGCTCTGAGCTCTACCTACAGGCAGTTCTCATGCAGATTTGACTTAGCTGATATTTTTGGTATTTGATATTTCGTGAGTACTTTGGCAGAGAGAATCATAGTAAATGTTATCAGCTATTTATACTTTAATGTGAACTGCTCAAGAATGCTCTTTAAACAATCTCAGTCCAGGAGGAGGGGAAAGGTGCTTACCACCATGTCTTAGTTGTTTTTTTTTTTTTTTTTAATAGACCAACATTTTCTGTGATAAGGTCATTCTACATCAAAACCTTCTGAAATCAAAATGCTTATGGGTCTGGAGAGATGGCTCAGCAATTAAGAGCACTGGCTGATCTTCCAAAGGACTCAGGTTCAATTCCCAGCACCCACATGTTAGTTCACAGATGTCTGTCATTCCAGTCCTGGGTATCAATGTCCTCTTTGCTTCTGTGGGTACCAAGCGTGTGTGCACAGACATAAAAGCAGGTAGAACACTTATACACATAAATTAAAAATTAACAAAAGAGCTGCAGGCAGATCTTCTACCAACTATACTACAGGATTCATAACTTATGCCATAAAACATCATCACCACTCTTGGTGGTTAAATGCTGTTAATACCAGACATATATGGAACTATGAACTTTCATTATTGTAAGAGGATAAAGTCAAATTAAATAAATGTTTAATATTAGGGCCACTTTATGAAAAAATATAAATGTAGTTAATTTTAAGAAGTACATATTTAAGAAGGTGGTGGTGCACGCCTTTAATCCCAGGAATTGGGAGGCAGAGGCAGGCGGATCTCTGTGAGTTCGAGGCCAGCCTGGTCTACAGAGTGAGATCCAGGACAGGCACCAAAACTACACAGAGAAACTCTGTCTCGAATAAACAAACAAACAAACAAACAAACAGAAGTACACATGCTCACAGAGACACACATACATACACATACTTAAAAAATAATTCAGACACCTTTGATCCCGCCACTAAGGAGACAGAGGCAAGAATTCTATGAGTTCCAGGCTGGCCAGGGCTATATAGTGAGTTCTAGACCAGACAAATTACAGAGTGAGACCATGTCTTAATCAAACAAACAAAGAAGGTTAAAAAAATTTAAAAATAAAGATATATATTTGAAAATACTTCTTTGTAATCAGGGAATGTGATATTATAACTGCATTCATGTATACTTTTTTTCTTCATAACAAAGGGATTTCTAAGTCCTATCTATTGGTGTACACTCTTAATCCCAGCACTTGGGATGCAGAGGAGGTAGATCTCTGTGAGTTCAAGGCCAATCTGGTCTACATAGCAAAGCTAGCCAGTGCTACAGAGTGACACCCTGTAACAATAAACAAACAAATAAATAGATAAACAAACAAACAGAATTTCTTAATTTGGATTAAAATATCTAAGTGCAGACAGGAACAGTCCACAATAACTCAAATGCCCACACCTGCAGTGAGACATCTACTACACCTCAAAAGTCAGCTGTAACTGGACAAACCTGCTCTGTTCCCACCTTCTCTAACTCAGTAAAGACTGTCACTCAGTGCTGAGGTCTCAAACCTAGAAACAATCCTTGGTCCGTGTTCTCCTCACATTAGCCAGCAGTCTTTCTAAAGGCTGTAGACGCTAGTCTCTCTCTGATCCGGTGGCACCTCAGCACTATCAGATAAACACAGAACACCAAGGATATCGTGATGTCACATCAACAACCAATCGTTCTTCGGTAGAAAATGTTTCCTTAATACTACATAAGATACTCTAAGAAGTATTCCTTTCTGTCTTAGCTTGCTTCTTTGTTGGTGATCAAATACCAATCAAACCAACTTGGGGAAGAAAGGGTTTATTTGGTTGACATGTTACCATCTGTCAGTGAGAGAAGCCAAGGCAGGACCTAAAGGTGAGAACTGAAGCTGAGCACATGGAGGAGCACCACTTCTTGGCTTGTTCTCCATGGTTTGCTCAGCTCGATTTCTTAGGTAGCCCAAGACCCTCTGCCTACGAATGGGACTGCTCACAGAGGGCTAGGCCCTCCCACATTAATCATCAATCAAGAAAATGCCCTCCTTAGACATGGCCACAGGTTAATCTGGTGGAGGCAGTTGAAACTCTCTCTTCCCAGAAATGTCTAGGTTAGTGTCAAGTTGACAAAAACTAAAAAGCATTATTGCTTACATGAAACTTTTAAGGGCAGCCTAACAGCATGTATCTTTGTTTCCTTGATAATCTAGCAACTCCATCTGCCCCCCGATTTCTCTACACAGCTGAACCTCAACTATCCAAAACGCTTTGTAGCTGAAAAGATGGATCAGTGGTTAGGAGCATGTATTGCTCTAGAAGAGAGTTTAATTCCAGCACCCATGTCAGATGACTCAAAACTGCCTGTAACTCTAGCTCTAGGAATTGCCCAAGGGTATATATACACACAATTTTGAAAAAGTAACATAAACACTTTTTGCAAATCTCGCTAAAACTATGAGCCAAGGTCAGTGGTAAACTGCTCATCTATCATATGTGAGGCCTTAGAATCCATCCCTAGCACATCAAAATACAACCTTAGAGATTTTCTTCATCATTTTGAGTACTATTTGAGGTCTTCACTGACCCCATCTCAGTCTTCGGATGGAGAGGACAGGAGAGGCTGGCAAAGGCCTTCCTTGCACTCCAACTTCAGTCATCCTCTAGTTTAGCGACAAAATCTTTAATGTCAGCAGATACTCAAAGATCACTCTACCTCAGGACCTCTGAACTTGCTATACTTCTGTCTAGAACCTTCTCTCCTGTTAAGTAGACGTCAAATCTGCATGCTCCCCTCCCCTGGAGTAGCTAAAGAAGCATCTACAACACACATCCTCTTGCTGTTGACTCAGTGAAATTTTCCTCAGAGCCCTTAATCATCCTGAAAATGTGTTTGTGGTATATTGCCTGCATTTGCCCTGCATCTTCACTGTCCTGGGACAGCACATATCTGAATCTAGCACTTAGTCAGTTCAAGATCTCTTTGCTGATCAATGAAAAATGGTTCCATCTATCAGCTGAAATTTCCTCTGTTCCATGTATATGCTCCATATGTTGGATATTTTTTCCTATGTCCCTATTCTTAAAAAAATCCCCCTGTGTGTTGTGCCAAGTCCAGACTTCTACCCACCAAGTATGAATGCACATCCCACTTGTTGCATGATGATATCACCCCGGAGCTCAGTCAACAGAAGTGCCATCCTGGTCTGCACAGAAGTGATTTAGTTACTTGAAAATGTCACTGTATTTTAACCTTCCAGCTTTTAGAACCAAGTAACATCCAAGGTGCATGTGACAGAAAGTCTAGGTTCCGCAGAACATAAGATGGAAATCACGGGCTCACAGCAGAGACATCATAGCCTTAAGTGAATCATTCCTGTGACTTAAGCTGAGAGTGATTTCAGGGGTTGAGGGTGGAGGGGGGAGCACTAACATTAAAGATCAAGGATGAAATGCAATAGGTTGAAAACTACTTCTAAGTGGGAATCTGTCCTAGTAATCAGCATAAACAGGACTAAGATCTAAGGAATGGTCCCAAGTCACATTAGCTTCAGAGCTAAAAATTGAGCAAAGGATGGCAAAGGAAAAAGGGACTGACTCCCTGAGCATCGCTGAAGCACAGTTAAAAGCAGTATGACCAGGGTCTGAGGCACACGGCAGATTCCAGGATTTACAACCTTCCAGTTCTCTCCAATTGTCAGAGCTGCCAAAGAAATGAATTTTGAAGTTTTAGCTTTAACTTGTACAAGTGAAGGCAGTGGGATGTTTGCAATGGAAATGTAGGGCCTTTTAACAGGGCAGATGGCCTGAATGTAGGCGGGAGAGAAGGAGATGGTGAGCGGTTCCAAGGAACATCATACTACATGCGGATTTCAGGTTTCTAAATTCTCCAGGTCTTCAGCAGCCATGTAAAACATTCAGGGTATAGGCACATTTTCTCTAAGAAAACTTTGGAAATAGGTTCTGCTGTCACAATCATTCAGCACTCCACATGCTTCCCAACCCCCAAAGCCAGGGAAGGGTGTGCAGGCAGCCTCCACTCTGTACCCTTAGCCCGGGGAGAAGCATCAGAAACAGGCAAACTCATGTGAGCTCTGAAGAGACACAGCAGGTGCAACCCTGAGGTGGTGACATGCTCGCTCGGGTGGTGATGTGCTCGATCGGGCCTTCGGGTAAGGTGCATGAATTATGCCTTGGGCCCTGCTCAGCTCTCCTGCCTCCAGGCTGCCTGCTTCCCTGAGGTAGGTGTGCTCAGCTGTCCTGCCTCGAGGCTGCCTGCTTCCCTGAGGTAGGTGAAGTGTTCTCTACACGAATGGTAACGTCTACAGAGCACTGTGAGCACACCCGACGCCTCAGAACCACACACTTACAGATGGGTAAAACTGAAAAGTTAATTTTGATGTTTTTCTAGTGCCCCAAAAGTATACATGGCAAAAGGCAGAGGCCTTAACTGTTGTCTGTGTATATATGCCCAGGTCACCACTTTCCAAAGAGAGCCACCCATTCCTGTCACCCTGACTAGTCATCCTCCCTAGAAGCCTGGTCTCGGGCTCCACGCACGTGAAACAATAGCAGCTATATTTGTTCCCATCTGGCTTACTTTGCTGAACACAAAGCTTATGGGATTCAGTGAGCTTCTACACATGTCAGTGTCTTATTTGAGCTAAGTCACGTTATCTCATTTCAGGAATATTTCAAACGTCATCAAGTACTCTTCTGATGATTGAAATTTGATTTGAAATTTTTTAGTGTTATGACTGAAGTTGACATATGCAGAATAATACATAATACAAAAGGACGTGTGATTTCATTTCTCTAGGAAGGGAGTCAGCTGTGAGGGGATATCTGATGAGTTTTACATAGAAATTGCCGAAGGTCTCCCAGCAGCAACCTCTACCTGTTTACATATGGCCTTCCTATGTCCCAGCCAGGATTATATGGTTAGTTATTTTTGTTATGGGTGAGGATGGCTCATTGAACAAACATTTAAGGGTTATATTCCCTCTTCAGCTGGTGTTTGGATAGCTTGGTTTCATCCCATTTCTTTTCCTATTTTGTTTGTTTGTTTGTTTACCAGGTGATCTCTATCACTAAGAGAGTGTAGAAGAGAGGACAGTTGTGGGAGTTGGCTCTCTTCTTCTACCATGTGTGCTCCAAGGACTGAAGTCTGGTCATCAGACTTGGTGACAAGCATCTTTACCCACCAAGACACCCATTTCTTAAAAAGTAATTTATTTATTTATATTTTATGTGCATTGGTGTTTTGCCTGCATGTCTGTCTGTGTGAGGGTGTCAGATCTTGGAGTTATTATAGCCAGTTGTGAGCTGCCGTGTGGGTGCTGGGAATTGAACTCAGGTCCTCTGGAAGAGCAGCCAGTACTCTGAGCCATCTCTCCACCACACTCCCTCATTTCTTTTTTAACAAACAATTTTCACACAGTCTTTCATAACCAATCCTAGTTCAACCTGGTAAGGAATTTGCAAAGATCACAAAAAAAGATGAGGAATCTTGTCAGAGTTCACAGGGTGACTTTCACCTTCTCAGCACTTGAGGAGACAGGCGCGCAGCTTTGACTAAACTCATGCACGCAAGAGAAAACGAAGTAAAAGGGGAAACCACAGAATGGTGGAGCTACCACAGCACTGTGCTGTACTTCACGGCTGTCTACTGCGTACATTTCCTCACTCATGGGCCGCTCTGCAGAGTCCAGAGCGAAGGCATGAACAGAGCCTCACTTTAACCTTTACTATCTGCAAAATAGACTAACTCCACCTGTTTCCTAAAGGCACCACGACAGCTGAATGAATCAAAGCTTGGCTAGTGTTTAGAATGAGGAGTGCACACAGTAAGTGCCCAGTAAACATTCTCTACCTCATATCTATTACGACGTTTTCAAAAGTAACGTGACAAACTAAAGTTAAAGACATTCTCCTACATATGAAAACATAGATGAGATTGCTGGCCCACGTTCCAATTACTCAGTAGCTATAAGTAAATTACTTTCTCAGTGCCCTTATCAGTAATAAGAAAGAATAAATCATCTTCTAAGAAAATAGTCAACTAACAAAGCACATGCATTCTATAGCTGATTATTGCTTCATTAGATTTTGTGTAAATTTTAATTATTATTTTATAAGAAAGTAAAACAATTACTATATTGCATCACTATAAAACTTTTCCAACTAAGAACAAAACCTACTTTCCCGTCTGTGCCCGGTAGATCAAGCCCTGCCCCTTACTCTCCCATCTATATTCAGTGGATCAAGCCCTGGCTCCCTGCTCTCCCATCTGTGCCAACGGATGGAGCCCCGGCTCCCTGCTCTCCCATCTGTACCAATGGATGGAGCCCCGGCTCCCTGCTCTCCCATCTGTACCAATGGATGGAGCCCCGGCTCCCTGCTCTCCCATCTGTACCAATGGATGGAGCCCCGGCTCCCTGCTCTCCCATCTGTACCAATGGATGGAGCCCCGGCTCCCTGCTCTCCCATCTGTACCAATGGATGGAGCCCCGGCTCCCTGCTCTCCCATCTGTACCAATGGATGGAGCCCCGGCTCCCTGCTCTCCCATCTGTACCAA
Organism: Peromyscus eremicus; assembly: GCF_949786415.1. NCBI lineage: Eukaryota > Metazoa > Chordata > Mammalia > Rodentia > Cricetidae > Peromyscus > Peromyscus eremicus. The sequence continues at coordinate 7,400,365 of NC_081417.1, read as the reverse complement.
TGGATGGAGCCCCGGCTCCCTGCTCTCCCATCTGTACCAATGGATGGAGCCCCGGCTCCCTGCTCTCCCATCTGTACCAATGGATGGAGCCCCGGCTCCCTGCTCTCCCATCTGTACCAATGGATGGAGCCCCGGCTCCCTGCTCTCCCATCTGTGTTTGGTGGCTCAAGCCCTGGCTCCTTGCTCTCTTGTTCCATGAGGAGTAAGTAACCATTCATGGAGCAAGAGGGCTTTCGCTTGACCTTACATGCAGCTCTTCATCAGCTGATATTCAGAAAGGAAGCAGGAGGCATCCTGCCTCCTCAGCCAGGTTCAGGTCCTCTGGGAAGGATGTGAGGGACTAAGAGCCAGAAAGTTCCTTTCACTTCCTAAAGAGACTAAACAATGCATGGAAAACAAATCATCCTGGTGTGCATGTCTCCCTTGTCCATCTTGGTTCATCCAAACATTCTTTCCTTTAGCAAACATTTCAAAATATAATGCTGGCTCAAGCCAAAGCATGCATCTGGGTTGAGACCACTGTGGTCTCTGCACAGGACTTTATTTTGTACAAATGCAGAAAGCATAAGATTTAGGCAAGATGATTGGGAGCTCAAGGCCAGCCTGGGCTTATAAATAAAAAAGGAAGGAAGGGAGGAAGGGAAGAAGGGAGGAAGGGAGGAAGGGAGGAAGGGAGGAAGGGAGGAAGGGAGGAAGGGAGGAAGGGAGGAAGGGAGGAAGAATGGAAGGGAATTTGTGGTGATGGGAGTTAGATCAGTTGTAGAGCACTTGCCTAGCATGCATGAGGCCCAAGGTTCAAGCCCCAGTATACAAAGAAAGAAAGAAAGAAAGAAAGAAAGAAAGAAAGAAAGAAAGAAAGAAAGAAAGAAAGAAAGAAAGAAAGAAAAGAAAAGGAAGGAAGAAAAAAGAAAAGAAAGTATGCCAATTAGGCACAGGGTCATGTGCCTGCAGGTTCAGCTACTTCAGAGGAGACAGAAGGACTCCCTGAGTCCAAGGAGTTTGAGATCAGCCCAGGCAACCTTGCCTCAAAAAAAAAAAAAAAAAAATTTAAGTGCCACAACTGCATTAAATAACACAGAAAAAGCTCAGTTAAAAAAAAATCTAAACAATTACTAGTTTCAACAAAAATAAAAGGAAATGTTAAATGTTTATCTAGCCTCTGTTATGTTTGGAAATATCCACAGAATCCTAGACAAACTTCAAAATGACCTTCTATCATTAATCACCAAGCAGCAGATGATTCCAGAAGATGAGGAGAAGTTTAGTGCTCCCCTAACATCGTGTGTCTCCAGCCGTGCGACTGCGCAGCCGGGTCCTGAGACAGGTGCGCAGCTGCCTAGCAGTCCTGCCTGGTGGCGCCTTGGCAAGAAGGAAGGGCAGTGGTTCAGTCTGCTCTCCAGGTGGGGAATTCAGGGCGTGAAAGCACCCGCCCCCAGAGGAAACCTGGGAGGGTGACCGCCATCATCCTCACAGGAGTGGACAGTAGAATGTGACCACAGCGCTGCCTGCAGGCTGAGGTTTGGGGGCGGAGCTCCAAGGAAGAGAACGAGCCCTGGGTTATGGAAAACTTGCCTTCCCCTGCAGGGTTCCTCCCAGTGATGTCCGTTCCAAGGTGAACCACACTGCCTTTCACTATCTTAAAGGATGAAGATGATCAAGAGAAAAGAGGCTTAATTTAAGTAACTGGCTTAATGAAGGGCGTGGTAAGAGTTTTCTTCACTGCCCCTCCACCTCACTCCCACCTCCCACCTCGGCCAAACGCGGTTTCCAGAAACTGCAGTATATATTACATCCCCCAAATTCTGCAAAGTTAAGTGAATTACAATAGAAGCAGTTCATTCTGGGAAATGTCAGAGCTATGAACAAACATCATTCAAAACAGTTGCCTGGAATTTCTGGCTCTAGTGATCCTCAAGTCTTGGCCTACAAAGCTGGTGGGCCTACAGACAAGAGCCATCACACCCAGCTTATCTAACAAAAGGTAAAAGTTGATTGGAAGAATAAAGCCATAAAACAATTGCTATTTCTTAGCATCAAGTCTATTTCCTTTTTCTTTTTGTTATTCCTTTCAAAAGCAAAGTAATTGTTTGCTGATTATGATGGTTATCTTCACTGTCAACTTGACAGGATTTTACAGCCACCTAGGAAACACCCCGGGGCCAGGGGGCATGTTTCCAGAGGTTTGACTCAGGAGGGAAGACCTTTTCTGACTCTGAGAAGTTCTATCCCAGGGGCTGTGATCTGAGACTGAATACAAAGGAGAAAGTCATGCTTCCTGCAGATGAATGGATACAATGCTGACCTCACCACTGGAGCTTCTCTCACTGACACACTCCTCTCCTACTGGTGGATATGGCAAACTGTGGGGTAAAACAACTCATTTCTTAATCTGCACTTGCTCAGCATTTTGTCACACCACAAGAAGAGTAATACACACCAACTTTAAAAAGCTATTCTTGTAGCTGTTCTAGAGGTTTCTCAGTGGTTACTGCAAGAGTGCTTACTGCTTGAGCAACGGACCCAAGGATTTCCTAGTACATGTCAGGTGGCTCAGAACAACCCATAACTCCAGCTCTAGGAGATGCAATACCGTCTTCTGATCTTCATAGGCACCTACACATACATGCATATGCCTAAACACAGACACAGACATACAATTAAAAATAAAACCCTTTTTTAAAGCTACTTTGATGGTTCAGAGTATTGTATGTACTTTTACTAAAGTGAGTATTGGCATGTGTATGAAGCCACGGGTTTTCCATGTAAATGAAGGAAATCCAGGTTGAAGAGTGAGATAGAAAGAAGTACAAGCCCAGCTGTGGCAAGGCTGCCAGATCTTCTGTAGTCAAACTCCTCAGAACCACCACATAGGAAGCCCGATGTCTATTTATCATAGAGACAGGAATTTGGGCTCTCTCTGTGTCTTAGTTAGAGTTTCTATTGCTGTGAAGAGACCATGACCACAACTCTTAAAAAGGAAACATTTTTAGAGGTTCAGTCCATTATCATCATGGCGGGACATGGCAGTGTGCAGGCAGACACGGTGCTGGCTTCCTCTTGATCAGAAGGCAACAGGAAGTAATCTGTCTCACTGGGAGTAGCTTGAGCATAGTAGACCTCAAAGCCAACCCTCACAGTGACACACTTCCTCCAACAAGACCACACCTACTCCAACAAAGCCATACCTCCTAATAGTGCCCCTCTCTTTGGGAGCCATTTTCTTTTCACCACATCCCATGATACATTAATTCCATAGTGTTTGAAGAAGCATGTACAGGCAAGTGTCTTTGACTGGAAAACTGGAAACTTGAAATGCTCCAGAACTGAAATATTCATGCACCAACAAAAGTCACAAGAAGAAAATGTCAGCCCTGATCTTAGGTGATGGACTACAGTCAAAATACAGGGTCACTAAACCTCCAGGCTAGAATCCATCTCTAAGCTATCTCAGACGTACACATATTTCAAAAAGTGAAAATCAAACAAATTGCAGAGTACTCTGGTCCTAGACAGTTGTTCAGATCAGGGGTGCCTCAGCTGCTCTTTACGTTTAACGGAGAGGGCCGTGCTAAGACAACGGAGGGTCTAGACAGATGACTCAGAGGTTATGAGCACTAGCTGCTCTTCCATAAGACACAAGGTTTAATTCCCAGCACGTGCATGGCAGCTAACTCCACTCTCAGGGGATCCAATGCACTCTTCTGGCTTCCTTGGGCACCAGGCATTCAAGTGGTGCACAGACTTATATGCAGCCAAAACGACCATACACATAAAATAAACAGCTTTAAAAGATACAATAGAAAAAAAAATTTACTTTTCTCCATTAAAAAAATTTGAATTTTTTTATAACAGCAATAAGAATCAAAGAATCAAAGGTTTTTTGTTTGTTTGGCTTTGTTTTTTGTTCTGTTTTGTTTCATTTTGTTTCGAGACAGAGTTTCTCTGTGTAGTCCCTAGCTGTCCTGGAACTCACTCTGTAGACCAGGCTGGCCTCAACCTTACAGAGATCCACCTGCTTCTGCCTCCCAAGTGCTGGACTCACAGGTGTGTACCACCATGCCTGGCTCAAAGTTTTATTTAATAGCCTTGGTGGTTGTTCCTTATCACTTTGAGAGGAAAAATTTGGCCAAGGTCATACAACCAACCAGAGAATCTATGTGACCCTTGACCTTATGAAAGCCAATTCTTCAATCAAGTACCATGGTTCTCTATTTTAATTAGAGGTGAGGAGCCTAGGGTTGCATCTTTGCTATATTAGGCAAGTTTTTTTTTATTCTTTATTTATACAATCTTCAAAACAAAACAAACAAGCAAACAGAAGACCTACTGTTTGTTCCCTTCTGCTGTTGGTTGCTCTTGCTCTTTTGGGGGACCCGCCACCCAGCTCCCAAATAAATCACACAAGGAGGCTTATTCTTAATTTTGAATGCAGCTTTAACTTGGCTTGTTTCTTGCTAGCTTTCTTTAACTTAACTTACCCTGTCTACCTTTGGGCTTTGGGCTTTTCCCGTTCTCTTACTTCTGTAAATCTTACTCTTAACTCTGTGCCTTGCTGTGTAGCTGGGTGGCTGGCCCCGGAGTCCTTCTCCTTCTCTGGCTGCTGCTTCTTCTCCCTTTCTTCCCAGATTTCTCCTTCTATATATTCTCTCTGTCTACCAGCCCCACTTATCCTTTCTCCTGCCTGGCTATTGGCCTTTCAGATCTTTATTAGGCCATCAGGTGTTTGAGACAGGCATAGTAACACAGTTTCACAGAGTTAAACAAATGCAACATAAAAAAGCAACACACCTTAAAATATTCTCTAATACCCTTCACATGATGCTTGAGGACCATCTAAGAAGAAAAAATTCCTGTCAGCCTTGGTGACACACCTGTAACCCCAGGACTGTGGGGCTAAGCTAAGGCAGGAGTACCCTGAGTCAATGGCCAGCCTGCGCTACCTAGTGAGACGCTTTCAAGAAAGAAAAAGGGCCAGCAAGGTGGCTCAGTAGGCAAAAGGTGTTTGCTGCACAAGCTTGAGTCCCAAAAGCCACATACAGGTGGAAGGAGAAAAACCAACTCCATTGACCTCCATATGCAACACATGTACCCACACCTCTACTTCTCTCTCTCTCTCCTCTCTCTCTCTCTCTCTCTCTCTCTCTCTCTCTCTCTCTCTCTCTCTCTCTCTCTCTCTCTCTCTCTCTCGGGGATGCATGTGCATAAGCTCGTGTGAGTGCGTGTGCACATGCAGGTAGAGGCATCGGTGTTCTCCTCCTTTGCTCTTATTCTCACAGGACCTTGAGTTCACTGTTTAGCTAGGCTGGCTGGCCAGTGAGTGCCAGGGTCCATTTGCCTCTGCCTCCCGAGTGCTGAGACTGCAGTGTGCAATGTAGGGCCAGTTTTTATGTGGGTTCTGAGGACCTGAACCTGATCTTTCTCAGCAAACGCTTTATAGACTGGATCATCTCCCCAAACCTGACATAACATTTTAAGAGTGAATTTCTCTTGGTGTACAGAAATCTCAGTTTCCCCAACAGAATGGCTGTAATGTCAAAATGGAAACAGGGCAAGGTGACATGGACAGGGAGGAGCTGGGGAACTGCTGCAATCAAGAAAAGGATGGGCCGGGCGGTGGTGGCACACGCCTTTAATCCCAGCACTCGGGAGGCAGAGCCAGGCAGATCTTTGTGAGTTCGAGGCCAGCCTGGGCTACCAAGTGAGTCCCAGGAAAGGCGCAAAGCTACACAGAGAAACCCTGTCTCGAAGAAAAAAAAAAAAGAAAGAAAGAAAAGGATGGGGTATCACAATTCAATCTCAAACCACAGCCAGCTGGTCAGACACAGGGGAACGATCCTGTAGTCCCAACAACTAGAGACAGAAGCAGGATTGCTTAAGCCCGGGAATTCTAAAACACTTTAGGCAACACAAAGCCCATCTACAGACTGAGAGACAGACCAACTGACTGACCAGCCAACCATTAGCCAAGTGCTTGTAGTAAGTTAGAGTCCTCAAAAAATTCCCGGGAATTAGTACGGTTTGGATGAGTGTCCCCCAAAGGCCCTCACTCCCAGGGTAGTGATACCGAGAATACAAATTTTAGGTGGTTGGGCCTTCTGTGAGGCCCTCAGTTTACTTGAAGGGGATCATGAGACCCCGTCTCTTCCTTTCTCTCTGTTGCTTGGCTCATGAGTCATGACTGGTTTGGTCCATCCTGTGTTCCTCTTCTGATACGCAGCGTCATCAGAGGCTCAAGCAATGACATCACTGGATCTTAAACTAAAACCATCAGACCTGGGAAGTAAAGCAGTGTTTCCTCTGTAAAGCTCAACATCTTGGGTATGTTTTCATAAAGTGAAGCTCACATGGTTTCCTTCCATTTCTATAACAACTAGATGGAACAGCAGGCAAGCCTCTGTAAGTACTATTTTATGTGACAGAAAACAAAGCCTGGAGAATTTAAGGAGCATCAGCTAAGTGTCCACCAGAACCCAGCCCCTGAGTTTCAGCTTGTAACTATGACATCCACTCCCATCACCACTTATCTTGGCACAATCCACGTCCTCCAGTCTCTGCCAGGACAGGCAGGAATCCGGCTAAGCTGCAATGAGGGATTCACTCTGCTCTAATCCTGCTCCTGGGTCCAACGCTCTCTTCTAGTCCCAGGCCTGACTCCTCCCTCAGTCCTTACAGCAGCCTGTGGTTGCCCAGAGGGAGAGCAGTGGGAATGCAGCCGCTGACCCTCGTCCCGGCGGTGAGGAGGGACTCACTAAAGCCGTGCTGAGAGCTGTGACCTCCAGGCTCAGCATGCGGCCTCCAGGCTCAGCATGCGGCAAGCTGTCATTTGAAACTCTGCACAGCAAAGATCAGTTCCTCACAGCTCCACTCCCTCTATGCTCACGTTTTGTTTTGTTCTGTTTTGAAACAAAAATTTAGACTTTTCATTCAGTTTTTAAAAACTTTAATTTTCTGAGTACAGCTGTCTCCCAATATCAGGGGGCGGCAAGGTCTAAAGTCTGTGGATGCTCAAGTCTGTTCTATAAAGTAGCATGGTATTTGCCTATAACCTATGCACATTTCCTCTGTGCTTTAGATCGTCTCTGGATTATTTAAGATACGTAATACTGTGTAAGTAGCTGTCATGTTGTATTGTTCAGGTAATAACCACCAAAAGATCTGTAGTTGCTTGTACCAGTATAAAATTTAAAAACTATTTTCAATTCAAATTTGATTACAACTGAAGATACAGAAGGAAGGGTGTGGAGGCCTGGCTTTATATATGGAACAACTCTGCTTTTGAGAACTAGTGGCTATAACTGCCAGCCCATCACATGCATATTCATGAGCACTGAGCATCCAAGAAATGTTTTCTGAAGGATGAATAAATAAAGCACAGCTTCATGGATTAACAAATTCCACAGGTCAAATTATGCTTCTCTCCCAACAAACTCCAATATGCAAAGTAGCTCACATAGAAACTGAACAGCCAGTAATGAAGATTCTGTGTTCCTTGACATCAGAAGATGGGTCCGATTTAACCTCAGAAGAGAGTCACTGAATCCACAGAGCTTCAAAGGCTGGTGCAGACACTGGCACTGTGTCATTCACAGGACGCCTGATGGCATTGAGTCAGTAGAAACCATCCGGTCACACCCGCACATCTGCATTTAGAAATTAGCTTCACTGTGAGGACTGAGTAGGAAAATAACCTGTACATCACTGATGCCAACTAACTTTACTAGTTGATGGATAAATAAAAGGCATTTAAATAAGGCTCGGATCAAACTCAAGTGTGAGAAATACAGCAACCGCGTAGCCAGGTTGTATAGCAGGGCAAGAATTGACTCTCCCCAACAATGGCAATAAGCCCAACATGCGGAGATACTGAAGTCAGCCAGGCACACAGCATGAAAATCTGTTTGTTTGTGAGACCAACTGGCTTTCTTTGCTTTTCAGTTCCTTACACTGTGTTGTTATAAATTCTACCTGCCTTAGAAACTGAACTGAAAGTGGAAGAAGCAGGGAGGTGGGTGATTTGAGACAGCACTGTGGTGGATGTGCAGCCCCATGTGTGCAGATGGACAGCCCCATGCCAGCATGGCTGCTTTTGAGTCAGATCATCGTTGCACCAAAGCATGCACTGCACTAGAATCTCCTTCTGTACGTGTCTACACAGTGTCACTTAACACAAGATACTCCACCATGGAAAACATAAGACCCCACCACCACCACCAATGAAGTTTATAGGAAGACCTCCAACAGAAATAGCCTTTCAAGGGGCTGGAGAGATGTCTTTCTGTATATCGCTAAGAATCTGAGTTCATATCCCCAGCACCGTGGGAAAAGCCAGGTGATGTGGCACCTGCCTGTAACCTCAATGCTGAGAAGACAGAGACAAGCAGACCCTTGGGGCCCAGTGACAAGCCAGTCTAGCAGAAGCTATGAGCTCCAGGTTCATGGAAAAATGACTGAGAAAGGCACTGGCATCTACCTCTGACCTCCATATGTACACAGATGTGCACATGAACCCATCCCGATGCACCCTTCCACACACACATCCACAAATAAATAATAAGTATGAATATTACATCCTTTCAAGCTGCGGATGTTGTTTAGTAGTAGAATGCTTACCTAGTTTGCACAGGCCCTGGGTTCCATTCCCCAGAAAGGGAGAAATGGAATCATTGAGAACATGGCTAGAAAGAGCAGTCTCATTAGGTCAGAAAGTACCTTTAGGGGCCATTAACCCAATGAACTCTAAAGGTTCTATAGGGCAATGAAGGGCAAACCTCTAAGGATGAGACTCTGTTCCACAGGTGGGATCCCTGCAGGCAGGATGGATTATTTTAAAAAAAAAGAAAAGAAAGAACCTTCCTCCTTACCTCCTAATGTACAGGCTCTACTGTGGTGAACTTCCTCATTATCATGCCCCTCTGTCCTCACTGCTAGTATACTACTTTGTCATACAGAAATCTGCAGGGTCTTGCATTGAGTGAGAGGATGAAAGCCCCTGTCAATCATCCCACTGTGCTGGCTGGTTTTTGTCAACTTGGCACAAGCCAAGACATATCTGGAAAGAGGGACTTTTGAGAAAATGCCCCCAAAACATTGGTTGTAGACAAGTCTGTGAGGGCCTTACCTTGATTAATGATTGGTATGGGAGGGTCCAGTTCACTGTGGGCAGTGACATCCCTGGGCAAGTAGTCCTGCATAGCATGAGAAAGCAGGGCTGATCAAGCCACGGCGAGCAAGCCAGTAAACACTGCTCCTCCATGGCCTCTGCTTCAGTTCCTGCCTTGAGTTCCTGCTCTAACTTCCTTTGATGATGCACTGTGATTTGGAAGCATACAGTGAAATAAACCCTTTCCTCCCTGAGTTACTTTTGGTCATGATTTTTTAGCAAAGCAATAGAAACCCTAAGGCACTCACCAAAAGAAGGCACACCAGCCAACTTGATAGGCAAGCCCAAGTCTAAAGAAGGTGATTTATCAAACTCAATGACATATCCTAAGTTCACTCTCTGTCCATATTTCTGCTCATCAACTTTTAAAAATTGGTATTTAGAATTTTAGCAAAAATATACATAGCATAAAATTCACCTCTGAATAAGGCTATAACTCAATGGCACAGCCATTGCTACCGTCCATTTTCAGAACCCTTTCCATGTTGAAAAACTGAAGCCTTGTGCCCATTAAACAACGTTTCCCCATCCCACCTCCTCACAGCCCCTGGAAGCTACTGTCCTATTTCTCGTCACCATGGGTTGACTAGTCTAGGGATGTAAGAGCAATCACACGGTATTTTTCCTTTGGTAGCTGGCCTGTTTCACTCTGCATAACATCCTTAGAGTTCCTTTATGTTGTATCAAGGGCCAGAAAGTCCTTCCCTTTCAGGCTGGATAACCTGCTATACATACACTTCCCTTTGTTCCTTGGTTATTCTGAGTTACCCTGAAATGAACATGGGTGGGCATACATCTCTCAGGCACCCCACTTTCACCCTTTTGGGTGTACACCCAAAAGTGGGATTGTTGCATCCTTTCTTGAGGAACTGTCCTAAGCGTCTGCCCCATTTTACTTGCCCAATATCAATACATAAGGACTCCCACTTCTCTATATCCTGGCCATCCGTTTATTTTCTGCCTGGTTTTGTTCTCTTTTGTTTTTGTTTTTGAGTAACCATCCTGAGCAACTTTTGTCCTGTTTCAATAACACTTATTACCATTCGCCCTATGCTTTAAAGCCAGTTTAAAATCTATCACAACCTGGACCCCTCGCCACCAGCCTTGAAGGTTTAACATAAGTTTCCTGCAACCCACAGCTAGGAAGGGTTAAGATCACAGCCCGAGGGTAATCAACGCATTTGAAAACGAACAGAACCTCACAGATAGTGGTTGTGAAGGGCGCTCAATACACTACACCTAATTATGCAAATACTTGCTTGGTTTTAACTAAATACGGTAATTTACAGCTACGGTAATTTTAGTAAGCTGTAAATCACAGGACTGGTCTCAAATTGTCACATCACAACATTCTCTCCTTTAAATCAAAAGATAAAGACTAATGACTGCTCTGAACCTCAGATCTGGCTTGTAACACATTTGGGCAAAGTCAAAATTACTTAGAGTGGTTGGGGGCTACCATATATCCACTTGCCCTGAGTCCAGAAGAAGCCTACTATTCACAAGAAGCAGCAATGGATAATATTTTCTAGTTTCAAACAAACTTCTGTGGAATACTCTTCAAAGTTACGAAAGTGTGCTTGGTGCCTTTGATCCTGTGTCATAGACACCTCACAGTGCTCTGCGTGCTGGTGGCAAGCGTGAAGCTCCTTACTTCAGTGGCTCTCCAAGCCTACCTGTCAAGCCTTATTACAGATTCTAGAACAAGGTCTGGTGAGAGAGCTGGAGTATTGTTCCCTCAGGATCCAATCCTGAGCATTTATAGTTTGCCTTCCTCCTGGCATCTGGCCCTCTTCCTTTTGGATTTCCATCAACACTGGCTAAACTCCCAAGAGGTACTCCAGAAAAGTTAGCTAAACTGATCTCTCTAAGGAAATACTCTGGCCAATCATGATCACACACACACACACACACACACACACACACACACACACACACACTCCCAGAACTTGGGGGCTGGAGAGACCGCTCAGCAGGAGCACTGTCTGCTCTTCCAGAGGACATAGGTTCAATTCCCAGCACCCCCATGGCAGCTCACAACTGTCTGTAACTACAAGATCTGACATGCTTATGCAGACATACAAGCAAGCAAAACACCAATGCACATAAAATAAAAATAAATGAATTATTTAAAAAATAAATAAAATAAATAAAAAATAAACCCAGAACTCAGGAGGCCAAGGCAGGAAGGACAATGAGTTTTAGGTCAGCCTGGGCTACAGAGCAAGTTCAAGGTTAGCTTGAGATATATACCAAGATAAGTATCAAAAAATAAAAATAAGTAAAGACTGTTTTTAAAGCAGGACATGATGGTACAAACCTATATCCCTGGCACCCAGAAGGACTGAGGCAGGAGGACTGCAACTTAAAGGCCAGCCTACAGTACCTAGTATGACTTTGTCTCCAATAAAGAAAGAAAAAACAAAGAGCGGAAGGAAGAGGGAGGGAGGGAAGGAAGGGGGAGAAGGAGGAAGCATTCTTTATTTACATTTCTGGGATGCAGTTTACAATTACTTTTGGCCCTTGGTATCCATGGATTTGGCATCTGCAGATTCAGCCAACCACCGACAAAAAATAAAAAAAATATTCACAAAATGTGTCACTGTTGAACATGTATGGACTTTTTTGATATTATTCCCTAAACAATACAGTCTAACAAGTATTTACATTGTTTTTATATTGTTTTAGGCATCATAAGTAATCTAGAGATGGTTCAGTGAACACGAGAGAACATGTGAGGTCACACACAAACATATCCTTGAGAGACTCTGGAACCAGTTATCCACAGATCACTCAGGACAACAGCAACATCCTTATGAGCAGCCTGCAGGCCCCTATAGCTCCAAAGTTCCCTGACTGTCCTACCTGCCTTCTGCGGCCACTCTGTCTTCATTCCATCATTCTTTTACTGCCGTTTTTTAGCTCAAAAATATATGTATTCTGTTAAAAAGAATTCAAGGCCAGCCTGGACAACTTAGAGAGACACTGTTTCAAAATAGTATATTTTTAATCCAAAATGAGCTTATTGGGAGGGTTTCCAGTCATCTTGACTCGGGTACTTGTACTGCTGTCTTGTCATGAAAGAGCTCCTCGGCCAGCCTTGTTTTCCCACTGTATGCTGACAGGACAATGGAGCCTACAACACACAAGGCTACCGTGTGTTCTTGGCCGACAACCGTGGCGTTTAACAGCATCCCGGGCATTTCACATCCCCGGGCAGGAACCAGGGCTCTGCACCGGGGGTTTTCTTGGTTTCCTCTTCTCCTCCTCTGGAGAGGGATGAAGGAGATCCTTTGTGAGAGGAATGTTCTGGAGTGAGGAAAATACTCACCTCTGAGTGTTTCAAAAGGATAAAAATTAGGCCTGGTGGTAGAGTGCCTTGCCAGTGTCGTACAATAAGTAAATAAATAAATGTATAAGATAAAGGTGAGAGTTGGGAGTGATTGGTGGGTGGCAGAATGCTTGCTTAGTACACACAAGGCCCTAGATTTAATTCCCAGAACCACAGTAAGTAAGTAAACAAATCAGCATCCATCCATCCCCCAGGAAAATAAAATATTAAGACTTTAGAATAAAAAAATTGATATGCAGATCTTACAACTGGTATTTCCCACCTATGAGTATTATTTCAAGAATGCTATCATCTTACCTTTCAGTTTGTATTTAGCTGTTTTATTTATTTATGTTTTTATGAAAGGAAGCATTTTACTTTGGCATCAGATCTGAGTGGCATAGCCCATGACCCATCGCCCCTATGCGTTGGGCCTCTGACAAAGAGGTACATTGTGGTTGACGCATGTGGTACAGATAACACACTCATCTCATCACTATGAAATAAAGCAGAGGAAGAGAGAAGGCCTGAGAACACACTGTGGCTTCTAAGAGAGCAGCAAAATGACCTGAAGACCTCCCATGAGGTCCTCCTCTGGGAATCCCCACTTCCTCCACACAGCGGGAGTGAAACCTTAAGCACAAAGTACTTTGGAAAACATTCCTAATGCAAATTGTGGCAGGGACAGATTTATTCTGATTTAAACGTTATGGAACGTAGACATGTATTAAAATATTACAGGCACTCCACAATGTAAACAATTTTAATATATCAGTTAAAAATGTTTAAGATTAATTATTTTTATAATTATTATATTTTTGGAATTATAATATAATTATATCATTTCTCTCTTCCCCTTTCTCCCTTCCATGCCTAACATGCATTCTGTCTTGCCTAACACGCCTTGCTGTTTCTCAAATTCCTGGCCTCTTTTTCTTTAATTGTTGTGTGCGTGCAAGCATGCGTGAGTGCGTGCGTGTGTGCCGGCGTGTATATTCTTAAACACATACCTATAACCTGCTCAGTCTGTATAATGTTACCTGTAAGCATGTGATCTCGGGGTGGACCACTTGGTATTGCATAAACAACTGGGGGCTCTTCCCTGGGGAGGCTGTCCCCCACTCCCATCATTCTCCAGTTGTATTCAGCTTTTACAAAGCACTTCGGGCTCAGGAGGCGGCTCCACAGTCAAGCACTTGCAACCCAGAGACAGGATTCTGGAGGAAGCTGGCTAGCAAGACTAGCTGTACTAGTGAGCTCTGGGTTAGCCTGAGAGAGACCCTGCTGCAAAAGAATGATGTAGAACCTCACACCTCCACACACGTCCGAACACATAAAAACCCATGATAAGGAAAAAAAAACTTTGCCATATTAGGAAGTATAATCAAATGCAATTTTGGAGGCATTTACAAGTTATTCCATTGCATGGATAGATGTCTCTTAATTTGTATTTGAATTGTTGGGGTTTGGTTTGGTTTTTAAATGGGATAGCGCTGTTTTGATCAGGTTGGCCCCAAACTCCAGAGCTTGAATGACCCTTCTACCTCAGCCTCTTGGGCAGATGGTGCCACAGGCCTGTACCACCCCACTCAGCGGCATTTGTGTTTCTTTAATAAATTTCTAGTGAGGCCCAAGCTCACGTCTGCTGACTTGCAGCCCGACAGAGTTCCCCAATATGACTCAGGACTCCCAATCGTCCCGATACAAAGGAAGGCTCCTTAGTCCGATTTTGGTGTCTTTTTTTGTCTGCCCACTTGTTTTTGCATGCTATGGGCATAAGTAAAACGTGTTTCTAAGGCACATTGTGCTTGTGGAGGTCTGACCGTCACAGCTGTATTTCAAGAGTTTAATTATAATTCAGGTGCTTTAAAAACAGCCCTAAACTACTATAGTCAAGACAGCATATTGTGCGACCATTTAAAGATTATGAAATCTTATTTTGAGTTTCCACCAGGGGAAATTTCAAAACATACATCTTTCTGGGGCTGGAAAAATCAAGACTGTGTATTTCCAAATATACAACTTCCTGCTGGAGGCCTTTGCCTGAGGAGAGTCTACAACCTTCCTCCTCCACATGTCCCCTTTCTCTCCCTTTTCTTCCCTCCCTTCCTCCCTCCATCCCTCTGTCTCTCTCTCCAGGGAAAATTGACTGTGAATCTGCAGACCAAGCAGGGGTGGTAAAAGGAACCCTGCAGGAAAAGAATTCTGGGTGATTTGAAGGGAGGGGCCCACAAATGACCAGAGTGTGCAGGGCGTGGGGGGTATCACTTCCTTTGGGCCTTCTCCCTGTGGCTGAGTTCTGCTCTCAGCTACACAGCTTTCCCGTGGAAAGCAGAAGTGGTCCCGTCTCTCCAGAGAGCCTCTCAGAGACCAGTTTCTCCATTCCCTCTGCCCCGTGGGAGTTAACACTTACAAGAAGAGAGGGGCACCCACTTAAACCAAATACCACACAGCCATCAGGGCTGGTCCACCTCTGCAGTCTCCCTGTGGACTCTCAGCACTCAAGAGTGGCCGCTCCAAGGTGGTATAGCCTCCCACAAAATGTTTTATTAGTACACAGAAAGGAGGAAACCATAGGAGGTGTGTTCAAGAGGAGCTTCCAATCAGTGTGGCCTGGAGTCAGAGAGGTGGCAAGGGAAATGTTAGCTCTCACACAAAGTTGAGATTGGACACAAAAGGCAATAATGACTTTGAAATATACAGTGTAGGAAAGAAAATATAACAAACTAAAAAACAGTCCAGGCTACACATATAGGAAGGCTCCTCCTTGGTCAATGAGACATTTAGGAAACTGCTTCTCAAACTGATGTGTGAGCGAGCCAGGCATGGTGGCACACACCTATAATCCCAGCATTTAAGAAGAGGCAAGCTTTATCAGGAGTTCAAGGTCATCCTCAGCTTCATAGTGAGGTTTTTTTTTTTTTTGACAAGCCTGGGACATTTGAGACCAAAAACAAAATAAATGACTGTGATTTTAGCATCTATGTGGTTTTATAGGACACCATTTAGGGATCGTAGGCTTTTGAACAGTGACTGTGGGTACAATAATGAGGACAAATATAATTTCTCTCCATAACTGGCCGATTAGCATCCGACCAGTGACAAGGAGGAGGGTGTCTTTGTACGACGAAGGAGCCACACTGCAAAGGCATCGCAGGTTGATGGGACAGTGAAGTCAATGGAACTTGCAGAGAACTGTCCTGACTGTAACTCAACTTTCAAGAAACAGTTTCATGGCCAACAAGCAAATTCAATGGCTTAACCTGTAAGAAGGGAAAGTGAAAGCCAGAATAAAAAGGAAAAAAAGCACAAAGAATAAAGAACTAAGGCTGCCGTAGACTGTACTTGATAGAATTTGATGTAATTATATAAGCTTGTTATTCAACATTACAGGAAAGTCCTTCTATATAATCAAGACAAAGGGGAGAGAAGGTCTAACTCTTGACTCTAGTCTGTCACAAACTTTCTCACCCCTCAGTTAACACCCCATTTTCTACATTTGAGCGTTTTCCCTTAAATGGGAACTTAAATGTTGGAAATGATGACAGAGTTTACTCAAAATTGCACAATCTAAGCATCAGGAAACTGGGCAGCTGTAGAAATATTTCAGTATTTCTGACTGGAAAAGAAACTTCCTCTTCCATTTCCTTCTCTTCGTTATTAGCCTTCAAAACTAGGAAGCAATGACTATAGCAAGATGAACCCTGGGCCAGCCAGCACTCAGGAAACCAGGCCTTCTACACGGGTCCTAGAGGTGTCTATCACCATCGTGAATGATGCTCTTGTTATAACAGTTATGTAGAGCTGGCAGAGCTCATGGACAAGGGACTTCTAGCAAAGGGGCCGCAAGTCTTTTGACAGTTAGTCCTTGGACATGCCTGGCTAACTAGTAAGTGTCATAAGCAAGGCTGTTCCAGCAGACGTATGGGTGTTACCTTAGCAGTTATTATGGATTATCCACACCAAAGAGAAAACTGCAGAAAATACAGGAGATGGCTTCCTGGAGATTCACGCCTACAAACCCCCATACTTAGTTCAGACAACCACCAAATAAGTAAAATTACTCTGTAATTCTCTTTCTCAAACTTGTACTAAATAATAAATTTATTATAAGTAATTGGCTACTGCAAAGTAGGAACAGTCAGAAAACATACCTATAATATCCAAGGACCATTTAACCTTCCAACCTCAGACAAGTCCCTGAATCTCATTTTGTATCTGTCCCTTGCCTACTGCTAGGGAATCATGAGGAGTCCAGATGAAGTTAGCAATGAGGAGGCTTCTGAAGTCACACACACACACACACACACACACACACACACGCACACGCACACGCACACGCACACGCACACGCACAGAGGATTATCTTCATTGCTAAAAACTGCTCAAAAAGGCTCTAGGCTGGTTTCATTGCCAGCGTATCACTGGCTAATGTCCTACTGATTGTGGTGGCCCTTCAATGTTGTATTAATCTATGCATCCTAGGGATCGTTGGTCCCAGTGAGATGTAACAACATCTTACACTGTGTGTGTGTGCATATTGTATTCTGATTACGAAATCAGTGTAGGTTTATATATGATCATATGGTTTCATTTTGCTAAAGGACATCTCTATGGGAACAAACTCTATTAGATGCTTCTGTGATTTATTTCTGAACACACACTGGAGGAACAAAGAGGTCTTCAAAGTCACAGATCTGCAAAGCTGTGCCCAACCATTTTTTCTGCTGAAAGGAAGCCACTAGCAGTGTGTGTGTGGGGGGGGTATTAAAAGCACCGAAAGATAAAGAAGGGTGACTGCCTCCACAGAAACTGTCTTACTACACATCAAGACCTCCTCCAAAGACAGAGAACAGTCTTGAACAGGCATTTCCATCTGGGCTGTGGTGCTACTTGACAGTGTCCTCCCACCCTGTTACAGAAACCAAGACAGGGGCCAGAAGCCTACAGCTCAGGGTGTCCAATAGGCACACCTTCCTTCCTCCTTCCAAGCAAGCTCCACTGAGCACCTGTCAAGCACCAGGCACCCGGCCTTCCTTTTGAGCAGAAGAGATAAAGCTGATGGCATGGCTCTGTCAACGTCAGCGTGGACAGTGTATAAACATGGACAATACCCCAATATAACTGCTGCTGCCATGAGGAAACACTGACTCAATACACAGCCCAAGTGGGTGTTCCAAAATTTCAGCTCTGGCAAATGGTCCTATACCACAGTTCAGGATTCCTGGACACTGACCTCTCTTCCTTCACATCTGCTGGCCTCTTCCTGGCTCAGAAGGTAACCACACTCACAGCCCAAGAGGCTCAATCACCAAGGGCTCTTGTGAGCCAATTTTAAAAAACAAAAGCAAAACAAAAAAACAACAAATGCCCCCAAATCACCCTGCTTAGCTCCAAATGAGAACCTGGATAAGCAGTCTTAGGGGAAGGCTTCCCCTCACTTAAGAAGGGCTAGAGAGGCTCCTGTACCCCAAAGGGCAGAGCCTGTTTCCCTAACATGTGCTATGGGTGTTGATTGCACAGAGAAAACACCCTACAGCGGGCTGAGCTTCAGGAGCAAAGCAGGAGTCCATGCCTTCCGTGCGAGGTCTTAGGGCCTCTCCTTGGAATGAGGGAATCAGAGGAACCTGCGGGACAGCACACCTTTCAGGTCTTTATTAAGCAGATTTTTTTCAAGTCAAATGGCTCACTCTGACTTGTGGTCTCAGGTTTAAAATCACCAACTGCCAATTCCCAACCAAGGACCTTCGTTTTCGTAGAGTATCAGTTGTACCAAGTAACACTTACATAATGCGGCATATGTCCCAGGACTTTCAGTGTACTAAACCCATCCGATAGGTTCATTCTGCATTAACGAAGAAACCCAAACTGGGAACTTCAATAATCCGCAGTCACACACAGCTGCGGGACTGCATGGCCTAGATTTCCACCTGCATTCTGAGTGGCAAGGATGTTGAGAGGATTGGCATAATTAACACAAACATGGATATTCAAGGAAGCGAAGAGACAACCACAAGCGCCTAGAGTAGCGGGACTATAGGAAAAAATACTACATAAACAGCATGGGGAAGCCACTACAACCAGCCAAGATAAGGCAAGCCAGTGGGAACTGTCGCATACACCCTTCCCCCAGCCCGAAAGAAAGGCATCCCTGAATTCTTAAAATAACTCTAGCTTCCTCTTGGCCAAGGCGTCGGACTGCTCTGTTGCCGCCAGAGAGAAGCCCGGCTCCGCGGGAGGTCGAGCTCCAGCCTCCGCATTAGCTGCTGGACGTCACCGCCTTGCCCCGAGTCACCAGGGACCTCAGCCAACAGTTAGCCTTAGAGAGGGCCGAGGCCAACCCCCGTTCTCATCCCTGGGGACCCAGGGTCTTGCGGGACGACCACTGCATCCCAGGTGACCCACTCCCGAGTCTCCGCCGCGCTCCTTTCTTAGTGGACTGAGGCTTCGCTGTCACGGAAGAGAAGCTGGAGCCGGCCGGCAGGTGGCCCACGTCAGCGACTCAGGGACGCCCACCCTGTGCGCACCTCCCACTACGCCCCCGCGCCGCTCCGCTGCGGACACCTGCGGAGCCGCCGCCCCCGCGTCCCCGCTCGACCGCCCGGGCGAGTCACAGTCACTCCGGGCTGGAGGCATCTGAATGCTCACACCACCCGGGGTAAGCGCCGGCAAGAAACGGCGCACGACCTTTGCTGCCGCTGCGGTTGCTGCGCCGAATCTCCGGGTCCCTAGCCAAGCAAGCGACCTGTGCTCCGGCAGTGGCCCAGTCTTCGGTCCACCCGACGCGCCCACCCCGCGCTCAAGCCCCCGACTCACTCGCTCGCGGTGAAAGTTTCGGGGCGGCGGAACTCCACGGTGACTTCAGTTCAAAGCGGTGCACGGGACGGGACGGCCCTGCGGGGCCCGCCTGAGAAGCAGCGGCCGGCCCGGGTAGCAGGACGCGTGGCCGGCGCTTGCGGGTACACTGCGCGGGGACAGTGCCCGGCCTGCAGCAGGCTATTCAGCTGCAGAGCGTCAGTCAGCAGGGAGGCACCCGGCCCGGCTCGGTGGGAGAGGAACTGGCTGTCGTTGAGCTCGGCCAAGAGGTCCCAGCTACTTCCTGGTGCTCGGATTTGCATACTGTGCTGGGAGGGCGGGGAAGTGACCGTTTGGTTCCTGTCCAAGGTTTGGTATTTGGTGTGGCCATCGCACAGGGTTTTGCAAGCAAACAGACTTTGGAGACACAGCATGCAAGTTGGGAGAGTAGGGGCAGCCTAGGAACCAGCATTCTTCCTTGGGAAGATCCGGGGGTCCTCAGAAGTCGCGAAAACTTCCACACCGCTTTGCCTTTCCTTCCGACCCAACTTCTCAACGTGCCATAAGTGGTGTGCGCCTAGGAGCAGAGGCTGCAGGCTCTGATCAGTGCGGTGTTTGGAGCTTTCCACAGAGAAAAGGGTACCAGAGAGTTGATGCTGGGGGCTCTTTACCTTAATAATCAAAACAGAGCAAATTCTTTAGTACACTGGGTTTGCGCAAGGTTTCACTGGAATGAGTAGGGACTAGCTGTGGAGCTAAATGGCCTGGGAATCGCTGAAAGTCTCCCTTTCTCCAGGAAAATGGAGCTAAGGAAGACTACTTTGCAAGAACTGCCTGTTGTAGCGGGCTCACACTTATTAGCAATCGGCCATGGTGGCTGTTAATGCATTCCTACAAACGCTTGTCCACAAGCACTGTACACAATGCTTGCGTTCAGTGGGTGCCTAACCAGTGCTTGTTGCAGGACTGCGTGTTCAAACAAAGCTTCGACTTGATAAATGCCTCTTACTGAACCAAGGTACACAATTAGCCTCAGTCACTATGATACTCATTTATGCTAATCTGACTTCTGTTTCCCCAGATCCTGACACCGCAATACCTCGTAGAATTAACAAAGAAAAGTGTGAACACTGTAGGAGACTTTGTGTATTAATAGTTGGGTGCAGATGGGAAGCAGACATGGCTCTAAACACTCGCTTTTTTGTATTTGCAGCGTGGATAACTGTCTCCCCCGATTGCACTCCAGCAGGTCAGAGCAGCCACCTTGTAACAAAGTCCAGTACACCTGTCATTTGTTACTAACGGAGGAGGACTGACACTTGCAAACATAATGATGCATCACATTTTTTTGGTTTGGTTTGGTTTTTTGTGTTTCAAGACAGGGTTTCTCCTTGTATTACTGGCTGTCCTGGAACTTGTTCTGTAGACCAGGCTGACCTCAAACTCAGAGATTTGCCTGTCTCTGCCTCCCAAGTGCTGGGATTAAAGTTTTGGGCCACCACCACTGGGCACATCCATTTTTCAGTCAACCAGTGACTACAAAGATGAAGATGGTGCCAGAGATTTATAATGGAGCTGAGAAAATCTCTACGGTATCGCAGCTGTCACAGCTCTCACGGTGTGGCAGTACGAGGCAGCGCTACAGCGTGTGTGGGGATGCTGGTGCCTGTCACATGGCAGCACAGCACATAGATTATGTACACCACAGAGAACTGACAATGTGAACAATGACCATGGCTTGTGATTTGGAATGGTATACCTCTATTTTAAAGCTACCCATTTTACTTCCAAAGGCTTTACTGTAGAGCAGTGTGCTCAAGGCTAGTCAGTAGCAGCCTTATGTTGTTTATATGACTCCTGACTGCATCCAGAAGGACACAAAGTGAGAGACCTGGAGCACTTAGGGTTAAGTGAGTGTACCCTACGATGTCCACACAAAGACAAAAATCACATAAGAGCACACTTCTCAGACTGTCTCCGTCACTAAGCCACAGGTGACTATACCTCGTTAAAAGGAAACAGTAGGAGGATGATTATTCCTGCAATGAACATGGCTACCGTCACTTTCCTGCTGAAGAGTAGCCAAGGGGTTACCCTGGGAATCTGCTGTGCATATGAGCTGTTATCTGTCAGGTAGCCTATGGAGCAGGGGTTCTCAAACTGTGGGTCACAAACCCTTTAGGGGTCAAACGGCCCTTTCAAAGAGGTCACCTTAAGACCATCAGAAAACACAGATATTTACATTATGATTCAAAACAGTAGCAAAATTACAGTTATAAGGTAGCATCAAAAATAATTTTATGGTTGGGGGTCACCACAACATGGGGAATTGTATTAACGGGTCACAGCATGAGGAAGGTTGAGAGCCACTGTCTAGAAGAACTCACCACCTGAGAATCCACGTCCTGGGCATTTTTGAACGACCTCTTCAATACATTGGCCCTAAGCAGTAGCACTCTTACACTGAACCTTTGAAGTCTTGGCTAATGGCAAACAAGAATAGCCAAAATTACTTGGCATTGACTGTCACTGGTGCTCTTTCCACTCTCCTGGGAATCTTCCTCCAGAGGTCTAGATTTCTGAGCCCAACATGGGCACTCTTATAAACTCTTTGCACAAGCTCCTGGTCGACTTTTGTGAGAAGAGGCAGAGTGGACACAAAGCTTCCCTTGACTCCTGTAAGCCTGGCCAGAGACCCACGTGACCCACGTGGCACTACCACAGAGGAGCAGTGACAAGCTGAAGTCGTGTTACTGGTCACAGTATCCCTGTGGCCAGACTTACACAGACCAGTCAAGTCAGTCTCTGGAGGGGAAATCCAACAGTTCTCAAGCTCCCCAGATCGCTCTAGTAATCAGCCGCCATTGGGAACTCCTGAGAGAGACTCGCCAAACGCAAGTCGCTCGTTTGCAGTGTGGGTAAAACTGGCATAAAACCTGCTGGTTTGGGCAAAGTGCTACAAAGAAGAGAAGGCTCGCTTGGCTGGAATGGTGCAGTAGAATTTTACAAGGGAAATGAGTATTGGTTCATCCAGGTTCTCTGGAAGGAAGGTGACTAGTGATCCCTTTGTGGTAACCAAAAGACCAGGTAGGTTCTTCAGTGAACCTCCTACTCAACCCTCACAACTACATCCTGGTTTTTACACTGTGTAGGTAAGAAAGGCTCAACATGGGTAGGCAACTTGTTCCAACTCCCTCTGTAAAGTGGGTGGATTGAATTTGAACCCTGTTCTGTGGATGACATCGAAGCTTTCTATTAAGTCACTTTCTCAGCCTGAGATGCCACAGACAAAGCAAAGCCCTAGTAAGCCCCAGCCTTGCTCAGTTTCCCAAAGCAAACAGTGAGAAATCCAGCTCCAAACCATGTTAGTCTGACATTACGAAGGAACAAACAACCTAAACAATATGTTGTTAAAACTGAGCCACATAGTAATGATTATGACACCACTAACATAATTATAGTTTGAATCTTATTAAAGTTAATCTGTCATATGATGACACACGGAAATGTGCTGCACGGTAACTAGAACAAAACAGTGAACTACACATTAAAAATTGCCTCATACAGTCAGATTAGAGGTTTTTAAAGTCTACCCGGTACTGTCTGGAAGGTAAGAATCAGTGTGACCATTTTCTGTTCCTTCTGAGGGAGGGCAGCTCCAGCCACCCTCCCCCCATGTCCTTCCCTCAGGTCTTCAGTGTGGATGCCCCCTTCTCCTCTCCTATCAAGCTGGCTCCACAACTTTGGTATCTGCCTTATCCTCAGTTCAAATTCTACAAAGCCAAACATAGTTTCTAAGCAGACTTCTGGTCTCTAGAAACACGTTTTAGTTTCCATATAGACATTATTTCAGAATTACAGGAAAGTATCTAAGGGAACACAAAGAATCACCATATATTTTTTGCCTAATTCTCCTATAATGTTTAACCATACTTTTGTTCATTAGCGCTCTCCTCTCTCATCCATCTTCTATCAATCAATCTTTTTGCATATAAAATATCCTGTTATCTGACAGCTCCAGGAACAATAATCCTTTGCTCTCTAAATCTTTCACCCTGAATTTCCTAAAATAAGATGCCTGGGGCTGTAGAGGAACCTCAGTTAAGAGCACTGGCTGAGAACTGCTTTTATGAGAGCGATCCTTAGCGTCTCCATGTTATCTTCTGTTCTAGTTTGCTTTCTGTTTTTGTGACAAACAACATGACCAAAAGCAACTTAGAGGAGAAAAGAATTTATCTGGATTACACTTACACATCACAATCCATCATTCCAAGAGGCAAGGGTGGGAACTGAAGCAGGAACTATGGAGAAATACCTCTCTCTACAGATACGTAGGTAGGTAGGTAGGTAGGTAGGTAGGTAGGTAGGTAGGTAGGTAGGTAGGTAGGTAGGTGGATGGATGGATGGATGGATGGATGGATGGATGGATAGACAGACAGACAGACACACAGGCAGACAGGCAAGCAGGCAGGCAGGCAGATTATACATACCAGGGCCATTGACCCACAGTGGGCTGGACCCTACCATATTGATTGTCAATCAAGAAAATTTCTTACAGACATGGTCACAGGCCAGTCTGATTGAGACAATTCTCAACTGTGGTTGCCTCTTTCCAAGTGACTCTAGGTTATGTTAAGGAGACAAAAATAAATCAAGATCTTGTCTCTTCTTTCTGTCTATAGACATGCTTATCCTTCCTTTTTCTTCATTTTTTTTTAAAAATTTAAAGTATGTTTATTCAGGAACGATGGTATAGTTTAGAATTGTACGACAGATTGCGGGGAAAGGTAAATGTACCCGTTCTTTCAAATTCATGACATGTGACTCTAATATTCAGGGAAAATAAAATCAGTATTCCCAAGAATTCTAAAAAAAAAAAAAAAAGAGCTCTAGCTGTTTTTGCAGAAGACCCAGGCTTGGTTCCCAAAACCCACATGGTGACTCACAACCATCTGTAGGCAAACACAAGCATCAGTTATTTTGTAGAATTCTCTCTGAGCTTCGTATTCCCTCACCATTCAGGTGACATCTTTTTGGCAGGGGACCTCTGTCATAAAGTGTTTTTTATTTGTCTCAGTAAAGAGGGCATCAGGAGGTACAAAGGGCCTATATCTCCATCTCTCCCTGCACTAGTAAGGCTAACGTTGATCACTTGGTTAAATGGATCAATTAATTTCTTTCTTTCAGAGAGGGGCTTTGATAGTATAACTTTTCCATTTTTCACCAAACTTTTACCCACTAAATATGAGCATTCTGATAATCCTTGAATAAAAAGAGCTTAAAGAAATTAGATTGTCAGTTAAATAAAGTAGAAGGGATTTTGAAACCTAAATGACAAGAATCAAGGAGAAAGCACAAAAATCATCCAGTTTTCAGAGCAGCTTCCCAGTGTAGTTTAATCAGAAGGCTTTGGCACTATGAAAGCAATTGGATGAAACAGGAGTCATGCAGGAAGCTGGCATTGGAAGAGGCTGGTGCTCTCTGGAGGCAGACACAGGAGCCAGAGGTCTGCACTTTGATCTTAAAACATGGAGAGACACTTGATTCCTGCTGGAAGATGTAGCTCCAGTAATTATTGCCTTGAAAGGGCAAGGGACAGATAAGTCTGTTGACACACAGGCATTGAGAGAAAAGACTCCATGGGTAAAAGAGATGACAACCCATTCTCAGGCAGGACTAGGAGTACTGCAGAGACACACGGGGTCACAGATGCAGAAAGGAGTAGTCTGTCACTGAGTGCTGAGCTGTGGTGCTCTTCCTCCCTCCTCATCTACCTCCTCCTCTTCCTCTCCTTCCTCCTCCCCCTTTTTCTTCCCCCTCTTCCTTTATTTCTAATACTGAGCTACATGCCTGGCCCTGACTGGCTTCTAGATTCTCCTCCTCTTCCTGGGTGGTTGTGTTATGTATAGTGTGGCATGAGCTTACCGTCTGGGTGGAAGGCTTGCCATTGAGTTGAGTTCTGCTCTCAGATCTATAGGGATGGCCTTGTGCCTTGAACTCTCCTGCTAATTCCAGCTCCCAGCTTCAGCCTGACCTAGCGCAAGCCTCCTGGCTGCTGGCCTTTTTCAATTCTAAGAACACAGCTGTGTCCACCCTATCCATTCTCTTTCTCTTACCTTTTTTACTTCATATTCCAGAGATTAACTTTTTAAACATTCGAGTTGTTTAGGTTCCAGCACCAACAGACCTGGCAACTGACTGCTCATAAGCTGACACGAGCTAGACAACTTTTCCTCCACTAGAAGTCCCCCTGCTTAGTAACAAGTCCTGTGTCTTCCGTTATTCTCCTGAGGGCCAGCCTACTGACCTCCTTTCTGGACATTCTGTGCAAACTGACCAGTTATGGCAAGAGTGTTAGCGAAGCAGTCCACACAGCTAGTGATGCAGTTTTCAGTACAAGAGTCTAGCCAGTTCCCTAGGTTCTCCACATACTCATCCCAACATGGGTCCATGACGTGGTGCACCTCTGTTGGGAATTGAGCTTTCTGCTGTTCAGCGGCCAGCAGGCACTGAAACTCCACTTTGTCTGCCTCATCCAACTAGGCTATTGTTGGTATAGGGTGCTACACTGGCCTGTTGTTTTTTGAGACAAGGTCTTATGACATAGCCTAGATTGCCTCAAACTTGTAAATCTCCTGCCTCTGCCTCCAAGGCACTGGAATTACAGACATAAACCACATGTCTATCCATATCAACCTTTCATGTTGGGCCACTGAGAGTCTTTTGGGGTCTGGTTGATGTGCTGTCTCTCATTTATGGGTCCACCTTCTCAGGCAGTCCTATTTCCACTCTCTAAGGCCCGCCTATGTACCAGGAGCAAGAGAGGCATTGTATTTGATTCTTTCTTTTCTTTTTTCTCCTTTTTCTTTCTTTCTTTCTTTCTTTCTTTCTTTCTTTCTTTCTTTCTTTCTTTCTTTCTTTCTTACTTTCTTTCTTTCTCTCTTTCCTTCCTTCTTCCTTTCTTCCTTTCTTTCTTTCTTCATTTTCTCTTTCCTTTTTTTTTTTTTTGAGATAGTATCTCACTATGTAGTCTAGGCTAGCCTTAAACTCATCACAATCTTCCTGGATCAGCATGAGTTATCACATCCAACTTGTATTCAATTCTGAATAAAGGTTGTTGACAGCCACGTGAACACAGCCAGATGAGGATGTTGCTATAATGTTGATAATTACTCTCTTTATCTTACTGTTTTTATCTTCATTGGCCAGTTTTATAACATTTTTATGTGTGTATGTATATGTCTACATGGGTGTCTATATTTGCCCATCTTGAATGTTCAGTTTCCCAGTCCACATTATCTTTGAATAAAGTTAACATCTTATATTATAGTACTTCTGATTTTGTGCTGCCAGAAGACATCAACTGAATCCACGAAAAATTGTAAAGCCAGTCGAACATGTTTTGCTTAATACCAATTCTTGTACATGGCCACATTGAATGTAAAACAAGAAGTGTGTCTCAGAAATGTATAGAGTCTAGTTGTGTGGGAAATGTTTATATGCCTTAACAAGAGTATCAATGGCTGATGTTCCCAGAACATGTCAGACTAATAGGTTGGTGATGTCCTGCACCCTGGAAAGTGTCATGGAGATCATCATGGCTTCATTATGGTTACTTGTCATTCATTATTTCCACCTCCAGAAAACTACAGAGAATTTGACCATTCCTCCAGGGCATTTGGTAGAAGCTCAACTGCCTTCTAGAAGGCAGAGTTCTTCCCAGGGTGGGTTTAGGGTTTTCTTTGGCTCTGGGTGTATCTTTTTGTAGATCTAAATAGTTTATGTGTATGTGTTCCTCGGAAATCCTGTTAGTTTTATTCATTTATTGTTATGCTTTAAGAATATCACTCCCCAAAACTGTACCCTCCCATGATAATTAGTAGCTGGCTCTGACTTAGGGACTCTTCAGTTCTGATTATAGGTAAGATTCAAAGGTACAGAAGAAAAAAAATCTATCACAAAGTTAGAATTTCAGACAGTTCTTAATTTACCTACTTCACAATAGAAGAATCTTGACCAAACTAACATGATTTTGAATCTGGATAGCAGTTTGTAGGATCCAGGAGTGATAGAAGAGGTTGTTTTGAATAAATTGTGTTTTCTTTGGCTTTGTCCATCTATACAGAATCACATCAAGCCTGTACAAGTCTTGGGGATGGGACAGTCAAGTAACCCAGTTTTCTAATCCGTTTGTCAAGTGTGTGATTGTCAACTTGATTAACTTGATGGGATAAAGGAATGCCTAGGGTTTTCGTGAGGAACACCCCTGGTTGTAGTCATGAGGATATTTCCAGAGATGGTCAACTGAGGGAGGGATGGCTTTTGAAAGCTGTCAGCACCATTTCATGGGCTGGGGCTTGACAAAGAGTGAGAAGGAAAAGGAACATAGTTGAGTCCCCAGCTGAGTCCCCAGGACTCTCCCTCCCTGCTTCCTGGTTTGCTGAGATGCCGTATATTCCTACCATCCACCACCATGGCTTCCACACCTCTCAAATCATGAATAAAAAGGAATTCTCCCCCTCCCCAAGTTGCTCCTGGATAGATATTTGGTCACAAAAATGAGAAAAGGAACCACTAGAAAATAGGCCTCCAGAATGAGGGCTGCTGCTGTGGTGAAACCGACTGTGTGGTTTGTAGGAGCAATGTGGGAGAATTTGGTCATGCAGACCAGTATAACTCTAGAATGATGTAAGAAGAGCTTTAACAGGGCTTCCTGGTGGCAATGAGGAGGGTCATAACATCAACAAAATGTAAATCCTAAGGACGGTCTTTCTGAGGAGATCAAGGACACCCTGAACTAGACATCATTCATGCTATACTCTGGGAAACAATCCAGCTGCTTTCTTCCCACGTTCTGCAAACTTGAGTGAGGCTGAATTCAAAAGCAATGGGCTCATTTGGTGTCAGTGGTGGTGGGACAGAGACACTGCTCCATGCTCATAGCTGAAGAAATTCCCTTGAGCTCTTAGGGACCTCCATCCAGGTGAAGTCAGAGTCTTGGCTTCATCGTAGTAAAGAATTTCAATGTAAGGCAGTATGAAACAGAGCTTTTAATATAGATTTTAAGCATGAGGATCAAGAGAAAGAGGCACTCTGGAGGAAATACATACCTGACACCAAGGGTGTGGGCTTCTCAGAGTCTCAACGAAGCATATTCACAGTGGCCGTATATACTTTTTTCTTGGCTTTTGAAGTTATATCTCTAAGGGTTGCTAAGGAACCTAAATGACATAATAGGGCAGTTCCTGTGAATTGGATAGGATTAAAGCTAGCTAGGTAAAGCCTTAGGTTAGTTACAAGGGTTGCAAAGGAAATTTAGATCTAAAAGTTTTAAAACTTGATATTTTATTATATTGTGTGTATGAGTGCTTTGCATGTATGTCTGTGCACCGTGTGTCTGCAGTACGCTTGGAGGCCAGAAGAGGGCATCACATCTCCTGCAGTGAGTTACACAGGACTGGGAGCTTTCCTGGGAGTGCTGGGGGATTGAACTTAAATCCCCTGGAAGGGTAGTCAATATTCTTAACCATTGTGCCATCTCTCCAGCTCCCAAAATGATTTTATTGTAAACAAAAAGTTCAGTCTTGTTTGTGGGATTCCCAGAAAATATCTCAGAAAGGATTTAGGCCATGCTTGAAGACCACATAAGCTTAGGCCTTAAGTATGGTTCATTGTTAACATTCTCTATATAAAAGGAGTGTAGCTTCAATATCAACAACTGTCTTAAGTTAGGTTTTCTATTGCTATAAATAAAATACTATGACCAAAAGCAAGTTGTGAAGGAAAGGGTTTATTTGGCTTATACTTACACAAATTAGTCCATCTTTGAAGGAGATTAGGACAGGAACTCAAACAGGGCAGGAACCTGGAGGCAGGAGCTGATGTAGAGGCCATGGATGGGTGCTGCTGACAGGCTTGCTCCACATGGCTTGCTCAGCCTGCTTTCTTATAGAACCCAGGACCACCAGTCCAGGGATGGCACCACACACAGTGGGCTGAACCCTCCTCATTAATCACTAATTAAGAGAATGTTCTGCAGGCCGTCCCACTGCCCAATCTTATCTCAATTGGCATGTTCTTCTCTCTGATGACTATAGTTTATATCATGTTGACATAAATCTATCCAGTACAACAACCTTCACAGAAAAGGTTAATTATTTTGAAATTATTTTTTACACTTATTTATTTCTGTGGATGTGCAAGTGTGTGTGTGTGTGTGTGTGTGTGTGTGTGTGTGTGTGTGTGTGTGCCTGTGGAAGTCAGAGGGCCACCTGCAGGAGTGGTGGCCCTTCCACTCTCCTTCACCATGCTGGCACAGGGGTTGAAATCAGGTCATAAGGCTTTGTGATGGGTACCTTTCCCTGTTGAGACATCTCACTGTCCCTGTGCTGGAAGTTTTGAGCCTCAGCTGGCAAGAGGCTCTTTCCTCCTCATGGCCTCATAATTGTCTCTGCCTCTCTATCCTACTTCCTTCGGCAGAGGAAATTTCATGACTCACAATGTTCAGCTAGGGCATGGTATTACTGGATATGTTTACCCAGGTTTATAGTGACATAGAGCAGAATGATATGAAAAATATGGAGTTTTGTGAAGAAAGGAATTTGAACCCAGTTAAATTTAAGAACAGAGTTAGTGTCAGGAAAGTTTCTGTGATTGTTCAGGTGAATGAATGCATCATTGAGGAAGAGTGTTGGACTTTAGGGAAGGTGCAGTGAGGATGAGACCCTATCCACTAAAGGCTCCAGATTATAACAATGCAAATTCATTTACAAGTAGAGGGTCTGAAAGCATCCAGCCTTCAGTGTACTCTTCTGGGAAGCAGCTGCCTAGGAAAGATGCCAGATCCAATACATAGAAGTCACTCTAGTTGTGGTCCCAGAGAGCCAGTCAGCATGCTATTCTTCTGATGCTGACACTGAAGCACCCAGATGCATGTGTAAAGGAATCATAGAGCTTTGCGCCAAGGTTCCTGGAGCCAAAAAGTGTGTAACATGACTGTATAAGTTGCATAGAGCTTCTGAATGGGTTGTGCATGGAGCTCTGAAAGTGATGCCTAGGTTACAATGGAGAAACTGGGCTATCCACTGAAGGGAGCCATGAGCTCGAAATAGAGCTAGCATAAGAGAGGTGTATTAGTTCAGGTTCTCAAAGGGAACGAAAGCGATAAAATGAATGTATGTCTATATTAAAAGGGGACTTGCTAGCCCGATTACAGACTGTGTCTAGTGAAGTCCAACAATGACTGTCTTATGACCGAAAGGTCAAGAATTGGTAGTTGTTCAGACCATGAGGCTAGATGTCAGCAGTCTCAGTCTGGCACTGGAGTCCTAGAAGATTCCTGGACAGCTGATGATCTTCAGTCTATGTCAGAATCTCCAAGAAGTTAGTTCTGAAATGCAGGCAAAGGAATGCCTCAATGACAGGATGGACAGTAATAGCCAGAACAGAATTTTCCCCATGTCCTTTTATGTGGGCTGCTCCTAGAAGGCATGGCTTACACTTAGGGTGGGTCTTCCTGCCTCAGATAATCTGATCAGGCAAATCCTTCGCAGGCATGCTCAGCAGCTTGGGGTTTAGTTGATTCCAGTGGACAACCAAGATTAGCCATCACAGGGTGGCCATATGTGATTCAGGCCTCAGTGCTGGAGGGATGGATCTTCCCAAGGTATTAGAAGCCAGATGATTGCACCATGAGCCAAGATGCCAGACAAGGGGTTGTAGGGGCCTGTGCTTGCCCTACAAGGTTTTGGTCTTGCTTATCTTTCCTTGTTATCTTCTGACTCCCCCCTCTAATATACGTGGAAAATATATAACAGTTTTTAAAAACTGGGACTCACAGCTAGGAGTTTGTCTTGAGTCTCGGAGTGACTTTGGACTTTCAAACAGTGTTGGAACTGTAAGACTATGGGGAGTGTTGAATTTGGACTGAACGCATTTTGCATTATGAGATGGTCGTGAGCCTATGGGGGCTAGAAGCAGGTTATGGTTTGCATGTAAAATGTCCCAACAGGTATATTTGAATACCTAGTCTCCAGGGGGTGGTAGTGGTACTATTTGGGGAGGCTGTGGAACTTTAAGAGGTGGCAACTAGGTGAGGAAGTGAGTCATTAGGGCCGGCCTGGAGATGTATTGCCAAGCTCTGCTCCTGGTTCCCTGAGGTGTGAGCGAGTAGCCTCCATATGCTTCCACTGTCATGGAGCATCCTGTCGCAAGCCTTCCAGGCTACGATGAATTGTATACCTTTGAGCCAAAATCCTGTGAGCCAAGTAAGTCTTTGTAGTCTATGTAGCAGCAGGAGAGGTAAGCAACAGAGTGGTGGTGTTGCAATATGAGTGAAGACAGAGGAGAGCAATGTGTCAAGTTAATACTCAGAGCGTGTAAGATCTGAAGGGTGTTTTTGTGGGACTTGCCGTATTGACACACATTTTCACATCTTTGCTTTCATTCACATGTCTCCCTTGCCCTCTGTCTTCATGTGTCCAAGTCTTACCCACTCTTCAAGGACCAGTTTAAATGCCACATTATAAAAGAAAGATTTCCAAATGCATCACATTTCTTTGTTCTTTGAAATCCTGTGGTAAGTTGCCTTTACTTCTTGTCAACAACAGTCACTTTAGACCCTTATTCTAATCCTGTTATTCACCTTCATGTGCCACACAGTGAAGAGGGATTCAGACTGCCTTCATTTGCTAACCTAAGCTTTAAACTCAGTGCACATAAGCAGGATGTATTTGATGTAATTTTGTTAAGTTATTGGGCATATAAGAGGATATGACTACTATGTTAAGATTCAAAGAAGTGATGCTCTGCTTTGGTTCATGGGGGAAACCTATGTTGTTGTTATTTTGAGACGGGGTCTCACTATGTCATCCTGTAATTCTCTATGTAGACCAGGTTGGCCTCCAATTCTCAGATTCATCTGCTTCTGACTCCTGAGTTCTGGGAATAAAGGCATATGCCACTATGCCTGGCTCATGGGGGAACCCTAATGGTGATCTAGTCCCTGATCTGCTTCAGGAGCTGTGCAAGTCAGATCTCTACATTTAGTCAGATTTTAAAAACACTTTCTTAAAACGCCATCTTATAGTCACTAAAATTGAGTATAAGAACTTAAGAAAAGTTTCCAAGGTTGCACAGGTAGTGAGTGATAGAATCAAACTTTGACTCAAGGTTTAGCTAACCATACCGTAGCCTCTCCACTGTGCCATCCTGTGCCTCATCTCCTTTCTGCATACCCCTCTGAAGCCTTTATACCAAGGTTTCCCTGTCTGGTCACAAGGAGCACCTCCATCGGTGATTGCTCCCACCAAGCACATGTTAACCCTCTGATTCCTAAAGAACGAGTTCTACAGATGTTCTCAGGATCAGCCCTAATATTTCTATTACCATTTTTGAGACAAGTAAAGTTTAGTATATGTAAATTGAGTAATGAGCACTGAAAAGTGAATAAAATACAGACTGTTCCCTGATCTGAAAAAATATACCTGGTAGTATTCAAAGGTGTCCAGAGAAGCAGAATGAAGAGAATACGTGTGTGTGTGTGTGTGTGTGTGTGTGTGTGTGTGTGTGTGTGTATACATGTATTCATCCTCCCTCTCTCTCTCTCTCTGAATGAGAGAAACACTCCAAGGAATTGACACCTGGGATTATAGAAACTGAAACATATGTTATCTGCAAGGCACCCAGCTTACTGGAAATCTGGGAATGTATCACTATTACAGCTCAAATCCAAGGGCATTCTATTGACAGAATTTACTTTTTTTCATAGAACCTCAGGGTCACCTCCTTCAACACAGTCTTTAACTGACTGAATAAGATCCACATACAATATGAAGGATAATCTGCTTGTCATAAAATCTACTGAATGAAATATTAATCTACAAAATGCCTAAATCTGAATGGAGACTTCAGGATTTTTGATACTAGGATTACAGTCTGGAAGTATTTACTGGCTCAGTTCCTTTCCAGAAGGAGAGGGCGCAGCTATAGGGTCTTCCTTTACTATGTGGGGAATTTGGCTAGCATTATTTATTACTATTTGAGAATTTCATACACGTACACGAGATATTTTGATGATATCCACATTCCCCTCTTACTCTCCTCAGAGCTCCCTAACATGTCCACCTCCCATTTTCATGTCCCTTTTTAATTTTTGTTTTTGATAACCCACTGAGTCCAATCCAGAACCAATATGTGCATAGGTGTTGGGCCACCCACGAGAATATGGAGTCACATTTCCAGAGAAAAATGACCCTCCCTCTCCCAGTAACCATCAAGGTCAACTGCCAATAGCATCTCAGCTAGGGGTCGGGGCTTGTGAACCACTCCCTTATGCTGGAAATGCTGGAATGTTGACTGACTCGATCTTATGTAGTGATTCCGTAGATGCCTACGGCTACTGTGATCTCATGAGTGCAAGGACTGTGTCATGTCCCTAGGTCAGAATTTTACAGCTCTCCTCCCCATCTTCCAGCTCTTACATTCTTTCCATTCCCTCTCCTGTGATATTTCCTAAGCCTAGTATGGGGTGGGGGCAAGAGGAATGTTGATATAGATGTCTTATTTAAGGCTGAAGATTCATTGACACTTGTTTTCAACACTGACCAGTTATGAGTCTCAGCCACATGAAAAGAAGCCTCTCTGATTAAGGATGAGAGCAACACAGATCTATGAGCACAAACATAAATAGTTAGAAGGCAGTTTTGCTAAGTGGCTTTTCATTATCATGTCAATTATGCCAAGTAACTCTCTTCTTTCACACAAAATGGAGGCCTGCTCAAGATCACATCACTGATGGGTGGGGCACCAGGAATCAGTGCAGGTCCTCTGCTTCCTAGTGACCTCAGCCACCATCAGTGATGGTGCAGTTATCTTTCCATATAGACCTCAGATGCAGATTCAGGTGGCCCTGTTCCAGGCTGGTGCTACAAGGCACATCCCAGGGAATTCTATGCCTCTCAGAGTTGATACATCTTTGCCTGCCCATGCCCAGCACAGTGAGTGGCCCCTAAGGTTCTCAGTGAAGATCCGTTAGATAAATAAATTGCTCCATGTACTGACAATTATATCTGTAAACAATATTTTATTTTTATGAATAAATAAAGCCTAAATTTTAGGGGTATCTTTTGGCCACACAAATCATCTTTCTTGAAGAGAATGAACGTGTATAGAAATTCCAAGGTCTCTGTGCCCATTTTAATTTCATGGTTTCTCAGCTGTGAAATGCTGGTCTGTGCATTTTGTAAAGCAGGGGTTGGTTCAGTGGCATCTGTGATAGCATCTAGATCTAAGGATGCTGGTCTTTTATTGTCAGTTCAAAGCATTTTACCTAAAAAAATAATACCTGGCAACCTAGATCCAAGTTTAAGAAGCACAGCTGCCGTCCTGGCAGTTGGGATCAGTGGCAAGAGGATCACAAAGTAAAGGCCAGCTTGGTCAACCTAGTGAGATTGTCTTAATAAAACTTAGGGCTGGGGTATAGTTCCAGTGAAGGAGTGTTTGCCTCTTGTGCATAAGGCCCCATGTTCCATCTCCAGGAATGAAAAAAAAAAAAAAAAAAGATTGAGAATTAATTAAATAAACTAGTAATCAAACGCTTTCACTAAAGACAGAGTTAAGGGGAAGTTTTCAAATATTTAGGCAATTCTTTACAATGAAGAGGCCATCACCATATATTTAAATACAACTATGTAGATATATCTGGCCTGTATATCATATATATAAAATGGCTGGAGTATTCAGTGTGTCCCACAACCAATCTGCTAAATGCTTAGTTACCAGTTTGCCTCAATCTTGGAAAGTCGCGAAACCTTTGGAAGGTGTGATGGTCCTCTTGACTATCAACTTTATGATGAGATTCAGAATCTTCATGGACCAAGTCTCTGGGCATGTCTGTGAAGAATTATCTGGATTAGGTTTGTGGAGATGGAAAGGATTATCCTAAATGCGGGCTGTACCATTCCATGGGCTGAGCGTAGGACTGAATAGACAGGGGAAAGTGACCTGAGCATAGGTAGTCATTGCTGTTTCCTGACAGTGGAGTTCATGTGACCAGCTGCCTCCTGCCCCTGTTGCGGTACCGTCCTTCCACGATGGACTGTACCTCTTGGAACTATGAGTCAAATAAACTTCCCTTCAGACTTAGCTCCTATGCATCCCAAGCTGACTTGCCCAAGACCATACAGTAAGTAACGGAAAACTACTAGATTATGTCCTACCTTTGTGTAAACTTGGTAGCTATGACGTAATGCTACTGTGGTGATTGTAAGTTTCTGGCGTGAAGTTTGAGGGGAGTATAATTCAGTGGTAGAACTCACAAGTGTGAGATTCTGGCTTCTACCACTACTAGTTACCAAGCGAAATAAATACGAAAGAAAATGAATTTGAGAATATTCATGAAGGACACATATGGCCTAATTTGCTAATGTTTATTAATGGTTCATCTCACAGTAAGGCAACTGAAGCAATCAATAAAAAGTCTCGGCCGGGCGGTGGTGGCGCACGCCTTTAATCCCAGCACTCGGGAGGCAGAGCCAGGCGGATCTCTGTGAGTTCGAGGCCAGCCTGGGCTCCAAGTGAGTCCCAGGAAAGGCGCAAAGCTACACAGAGAAACCCTGTCTCGAAAAACCAAAAAAAAAAAAAAAAAAAAAAAGTCTCACACCGATGTTAAATTAGTGAAATCAGGGCTTCCATGGTGGAATACAGGCCATGTGGCCAGGCTGGCCTCAAACTTCTGGCTTCTGTGATCCCCTGCCTCAGCATTTGAATAGCAACTTGTAATAGGTAAGAAACTACATTCTTTAAGCAAAACATAAATAATAATTGTTCTGTGATTTTTTTTTCATCCTTTCTATTCTTTTTTTTGGTTTTTTTTTTTTTTTTTTTTTTTTTTTTTTTTTTTGGTTTTTCGAGACAGGGTTTCTCTGTGTAGCTTTGTGCCTTTCCTGGAACTCACTTGGTAGCCCAGGCTGGCCTTGAACTCACAGAGATCCGCCTGGCTCTACCTCCCGAGTGCTGGGATTAAAGGCGTGCGCCACTACCGCCCGGCTCATCCTTTCTATTCTTATTAGCTTGCTTTTCCCAGTCTGTCATACTTGACCGACATTTCTGGAGTCTGGATCCTGCTGTCCAGCGGCTGATGATTCTATCACCACTCTAATGGGAGGAACACAAGACTATTTCCCAGAAGATGTGAGAGTTCTGAATGAACAGAGTTATGTCACAAAGCAAAATTATCTACCATTTCCTCTTTTACGGAAGCTTAAATTCCCATTAAGAGTAAAACTGGAGCTGAGGATGGTGGCACACTCCTATAACATGGGAGAGATAGGAAGGAGGATTACCACAAGTTCCAGGCCAGTTAGAGCTACACAGCAAGACCCCATCTCAATAGCAAATCAAACAACTGCAAAACAAAACAATAAAAATTGAGAGTCAGGAACCAAACACAGGTCAAGAGTGGGAGTATGAGGAGAGAATGAATGAAAATCAATAGGGGAGGGTGGGAATGTGAGGAGAGAATGAATGAAAATCAATAGGGGAGGGTGGGAATGTGAGGAGAGAATGAATGAAAATCAATAGGAGAGGGTGGGAGTGTGAGGAGAGAATGAATGAATGAAAATCAGTAGGGGAGGGTGGGAGTGTGAGGAGAGAATGAATGAATGAAAATCAGTAGGGGAGGGTGCATTTTAAAACAAGAAGCAGGAGCTGCAAGTGTGCCTCAGACCCTGAATGTGTGAGGCTTGGGCTTCAGTCCTGCAACAAACAACCACAAAAACAAAACAAAGCAAAACAAAACAATAACCCCAAAGGGGACATGTTATCAGAGAGAGTGGTTATCCAAAAGCATTTTAAAATTATTGTGATGTGAAATTGAAGCTCTAATACAATGTGCATTTGGTTGAAGTTCAGTTGCCTTTGTATCTTATGCAGAGCCAGAAAAGAAACAAAGAAGTTGAAGTGCTGGAAAAACTGCTCAGTGACTACAGGATGTCCTGTTCCATTATCTGGTTAGGCAGACCCATGACTCACGATACAGTTTGACACATCGGAAATGGGTTTATTTTACATCATTCTTCTCCCTCATAAATATTAAACACATAGATTCCATGATAACAAGCTATATTTGTCCTAATCTGAAAGCTTCTGATGCAACTCTTTTTGAAGAGAAAGAAACTTTAGACATATTGATGATGATAACAAAAAATACAGAAGCCTCAAGCCAAACCATCGCCGAAGCCCCCCAAGGTCCTTCATTTCCCCTTCTGAAGGTGAGAATAATAGATGGTGTGGAGAAGTCGTCCTTTGACCAACCTCTGCATTTTACCATGGTCTTCCAAAGCTGGGACAGCACTTGCTCAACTACAAGCCTTTCATCCCTTTACCCAGAGCAGAAGGATGTGCTGTGGGTGGGCGTGGAGCTCAGAGGCAAAGTGCTTGCCTACCACTCTCAAGGCTCTGGGGTCCACCCCAAGTACTGAGGAAAACTAGGGATATATTTAAAAATATATCCAGTAATTGAATAATAATAATCACAAACATAAATTGAATAATAATACTCATATAATCATAAAAAGGGACCACAGTATTTTCTCACTGTGAAGATGTAAAACAAAATTTAATGCATTTGATTCTGCAATCCTTTGAGAAATGAAACTAAATGAAGAAGAACGGATGGAGGAGGAGCCGTCTTTGTCTCCTTAAGATGGCAGGCTCTTTCGGAGTCTCAAATGTCTGCTGTGCAGGGACACTCCTTGGTTCCACGGCCTCAGAGAACCTCAGTCTCTACTCTCAGTAGATGCTGAACATGAAGGCACATTGTTGCTGTTTTTTGGGTTTTTTTTTTTTGTTTGTTTGTTTGTTTGTTTGTTTTTCGAGACAGGGTTTCTCTGTGTAGCTTTGCGCCTTTCCTGGAACTCACTTGGAGCCCAGGCTGGCCTCGAACTCACAGAGATCTGCCTGGCTCTGCCTCCCGAGTGCTGGGATTAAAGGCGTGCGTCACCACCGCTTGGTTTTGTTTTTAAGGCAAGGTCATATTCTGTAGTTCAAACTGGCTTGGAATTCACTATGTACCTAAAGCTGGTCTCAAACTTAGAGTCAGCCACCTGCCTCAGCTTCCCAAGTGCTGGAATTACAGGTGGAAGGGACAGCAGCACCAAGCTACTGAGCCACGCCGTTTGTAAAAATCCATAATTTTGTAAAGAAAGATGTCCTTCAGTCCTGTCACTGAAATTGATAAAAATTTAGCTGTATTCTTATATGTTTCATCCATATGCAGATTTTGACCTAGTTTTCTTTTTCTCATGTGTATGTGTGTGTGTGTTTGTGTGTTTGTGTGTGTGTATGCATGCTCAGGGCATATGTGTACAAATACATGTGTGTGCATATGGGTATATATGTAGCAGTATGCGTATGTAGGGAAGAGTGTGTATAGGACTACACATGCACACAGGTGTGTGAGTGTAGTGTATTTGTGTGGGAAAGATATGTAGGTATTCAAGGGTGTTTTTAAGGTAAGAATGTATATGTGGAAGTGAGCTATAAGTAAACATTATAAGCTTGTGTATGTTTATGGAGGAATATGTATGCAGGGATATACTGGGTTGTTAAGACATATGTTAATTTATATAAATGCAGATACTTGTGTGCATGGGTAATATTCTGGGGAAAATGTTGTGAAAGATGAACTGGCTATAAGAAGGGTTATGATGACATTGGAAGGTAAAGACACAGGACCAGGGAAGCTGGACTAGGCAGAGCCTTCAGATCAAGGACAAGAGTTGAGACATCACTGACAACAGGGGAGTTGCTGACCCCCATCTAGTAGGGCAGGGAGGGAGGAGAATCCATAGAAGATACTCAGGAATCACCCCAGCCACAATGCTTCTGGTGATTTGATGGTTGGTTGGCCTTAGGGACAAATCTGATTATTGGAGGACAGGAATCTGGTTCCTTTAGACACGGGGGTTGCTGCTAAGGAAAGCATAGACTCAAATTGCTATCCATCTCTTCTTTTGTTTTTGATATAGGGTCTCATCCCATTGCCTTTGGTGGCCTGAAACTTTCTGTGTAGACTGAGCTAGCCTTGAACTTAGAGATCTACCTGCCTTTGCCTTTCTAGTGCTGGCATTAAATGTTTGTGCCACTGTGCCTTGCATCTACTCTATCTCTTAAAAGCTTGGGAAGTGATAAACTCAGTGAAACTTGAGAATATTTTTAAAATATTGTTTTTATCATTAATATGTGGACCCCCAGCTTACTCATGTTACATACATGCTCTATTATTAAGCTATATCACTAACTCTAAGTGTCTAATTTTAAATGGGAATAAGATTTTGTAGAAGTGACCTGGTGATTTAATCAGACAGAACACAAATGACTTAGTATAACTTGATTCATGGGAAATTCTCATGGAGAAAGTAGAAGAGGAAGAAGAAAAGAATGGGGATTTACAAGGATTCCTTGTTTGGCAAGGAAATGAGCCTTTTCTGACTCCAATCCTTCAATCCATTTCTACTGTATCTAATTCAGAGTCTAAGCTTGAGTGTTTTCAGACTTCAGGGAATAACATTTTCTACACACAGACATGGGGATATGACGCAGGTTATTCTCTACATACAACACACACATGTGCATGAAAGCATCAAGTAAATAAACAACCATGCACAGAAGTGATGAGTTTGTGGTAGGGAAAAGGCAGTGTCCTTTTGTTGGTGTGGGATAGTGTGAGTCAGCCATTCCAAGGGGATGCTATTTACTCAGGAGGATTCCTCCTTTAGTGACAGGCAAAGGATGAACAGCAAATACATCTCCAGGTCCAAGAGTTACGTGTCATGACCAGATCTCAGTTTAGTGTGAAAAGTAAAGTAAAATGAAACATTGATGGCCCGTGTGATCTACTGTGTCACTATAGGGGTCAATGAGATGTTTCATCTGCAGTAACTGATTTTAGTTTCCTATAGTTTGCATGGTTTTTTTTTTTTTTTAATTTGTATGTTGATAGTATTTGGAGAATGGACATTTATTAGATACTTAAGGTTGGATGAAGTCATGAGGACAGGGCCTCTGTAAGAGTATTAGTGGCTTTATAAAAAGCTAAGACAAAGCCGGGCGGTGGTGGTGCACGCCTTTAATCCCAGCACTCCGGGAGGCAGAGCCAGGCAGATCTCTATGAGTTTGAGGCCAGCCAGGGCTAGAGTGAGCTCCAGGAAAGGCACAAAGCTACACAGATAAACCCTGTCTCAAAAAACAAAAAACAAAACAAAACAAACAAACAAACAAAAAAACAAAAAAAGCTAAGACATAGTTTCTCTGCATTTTAAAAATTGAGTAGGGTGTGTGTGTGTGTGTGCAAGTCACAAGACAATCTCACATGAACAACATGCAGTCCACCTTCTTTTGGGTGGAGTAGGATGGGGACAAAGCCTCTTATTGGCCCGGAGCTCACCAAGTAGCCTAGGCTGGAGGCCAGTCAGCCCCAGGGAGTGAGCCACCCTTCTGTCTCCCCAGCACGGGGATTGCAAGCATGCAGCACTGCACCTGGCTTTTCCTTTTACATTCCAGTTAGGGATGGAACTCAGGTGTCCCTGCTTGCAACACAAGCACTTCGAAGACTGTGTGGCTCATACTGGCCTGGAATTTACTTGTAGCCCTAGGCCTGATCTCAGATTTTCCATTCTGCCTCAGCCTCCTGTGTGCTGGATTACAGATATGCACCTTCATGACTTAATCCCGTCAACAGGAGCTAGAGTTGAGCACTTGCTGTGTGTTTGGTTCTCTGATAGGTAGAAATGATCCCTACTTTTAGCCATGGAAATTGAATCTCAGGGAGACTGAATTTGCTGGGATGCCCCCAGGGGGTCAGGTGATAAAGGCCAGCCTCCAGCCTCCAGCCTCCAGCCTCTGGCCTAACTTTTCTGTAGCATACTCTCACCCACAGCTTGGGGGTTGATCCATAGAAGCTGTTAGGAATCTATCCTGAACAGAAACTCGACATAAGAGAGGGGAACAAATAACACGTTTGTTTTTAGGAGCTTAGGATTCAAATGAGTATAGGCTGTCCTCCCCCAAATTCACCTCTTCAGCTAGCTTTACATAATTTTCTCTACCCCAAATGCTGACTTTTTAGAATACTGAAACCCAAAGGACAGAAATAACTCTCTGCAGTTTTTCAAGCATCATGTCACAGAAAAGAGGAGGCTTAGAGAGAAAATAGATGGAATACCTGGCTGACCAGTAAACTGACTTTTAAATTCAAGGTAAGATGAATGTTCCTTGTCTGCAATGGCTGTGTGCAACTGTAGCCTCAGCTATTTAGGAGGCTGAGGTAAGGGAATAGCTCCAGCCTAGCAGTTTGAGGCTAGCCTAGGCAACAGAGTGAGACCTGGTCTAAAAACAAGCCAACCATCAAACAACAAGACAGCAGGACCAAAAACAACACAACGAAACTTAAAAGGCTCCCAAGCCTAAACAAAACAAAACAAAACAAAACAAAACAAAACAAAACAAAACAGCACACGAATTTTCCCTTCTAAACAGAACTTTCTGGTTGATGTTAAGGCTGGTTGCAAGTTTCAGTCTAATGAACATTTTTTTTTTTAAGAGAGACAGAAATAAACCAAAATAAACGTGTTTCCTGTCTACTTCAGTTTAAGTAATCAAAAATAAAGAGACACTTTCAGTCAGACATTGAACTGAATGCTGTGAAACAAAGGATTTCTGAGCGAGGAGACCTCACAAATGTGCTGGTTTAGCTTGCACTCGTGATCAGGGCACCATGAATGAATTAATATAGTGAAATGAATTATTCTGAAAGGACATTGCTCAAGATAACAACACTGTAAATATACAAAAGAAGGAATGCATGAGCTGAAGGCAGATGTAACAATTGCACAAATGTAAAGGGCCTTAGGCTGATGGGTGGGAAATACAACAGTGGTTTTTTTTTTTTAATCTTTCTTTTTTTATTTTATTAAATTTTCTATTCATTTTACATACCAACCACAGATTCCCCTCTCCTCCTTCCCCCGCCCCCCAGCCTTCCTCCCCAACCCACCTCCCATTCCCATCTCCTCCAAGTCAAGGTCTCCCATGGGGAGTCAGCAGAGCCTGGTACATTCAGGTGAGGCAGGTCCAAACCCCTCCCCTGCACCAAGGTTGTGTAATGTGTCCCACCATAGGCACTGGGCTCCAAAAAGACCGCTCATGCACCAGGGATGGATCCTGATCTCACTGCCTGGGGGCCCCCTAACCAGTTCAAGCTAAACAACTGTCTCGCCTATCCAGAGGGCCTAGTCCAGTCCCACGGAGGCTCCACTGCTATTGGTCCACAGTTCATGAGTTTCCACTAGTTTGGCTGGCCATCTCTGCACATTTTCCCATTAAGATCTCGATGTCCTTGCTCATGGAATCCCTCCTTGCTCTCATTGATTGGACTCCTGGATCTTGGCCTGGTGCCCAGATGTAGATCTCTGGATCTGCTTCTATCAGTCACTGGATGAAGGCTCTATGATGACAGGGTATTCACCCATTTGATCACTGGAGTAGGCCAATTCAGGCACCCTCTCGACTATTGCTAGTAGTCTAAGGTGGGATCATCCTTGTGGATTCCTAGGAACTTCCCTAGCACTCTGTTTCTCCCTATTCCCATGATGTCTTCATTTATCATGATATCTTTTCCCTTGCTCTCCCACTCTGTCCCTGTTCCAGCTCAAACCTCCCATTCCCCTATGTTCTCATTCCCCATCCCTTGTCCTCCATTACTGCCCCCCCCCCCAGTTTGCTCATGGAGATCTCACCCATTTCTCCTTCGCTGGGAGAAGACCCTCCCTAGGGTCCTCCTTGCTAGCTAGCCTCCCTAGAGCTGTGGGTTGCAGTCTGGTTATCCTTTGCTTTACATCTAGTTAGCCTGTGTCTTTTTATAGGTGAATTGAAATCATTGATATTGATGGATATTAATGACCAGTGATTGTTAATTCCCGACAATGTTTTTTAAAGTATATTTTCTTGCTCACTTATTTTGTTAAAATCTAATGTCTCTTGATTTACAGTACATTGGTGTTAAGTTTCAAACCTGGGACAAATGGTTGAGGGGCCTATTTAATATCAAATCAGACCTGACCGCCAGGTTCTCCCAGAGTCTCTCAGTCCTACCTGCTACAGGGTCCTCTTAGCTGCCAAGGAATTCCCTAACCCCTACCCTAAACTTCTCCAGCCCAGGGGCGGGGCTGCCCTTCCCCCAGCTGCCCTCCCCTATATAAGCCTACCATTTTGGTTACCTGGTCCCTTTTGTCTCCTCTCTTTTGGGCTTCCATGCTGCTGCACCTGGTCCACCACCACCATCATCACATGGCACAGCTCAGTCCGGCCGTGTCCACCCTGGACTCTCCCAGTGTCCCTGCCTCTGGCTTTATGTTCTTCCACATATCTATACTAAACTTTCTCCTCCGTCATACCGAGGAGCAGTCATGTCCTTCCTTTTTATTTTTTGTTTTCATTCAGTTGGGCTTTGCCTACTGTAGCTCCTCTCTGGTGACCTTGACTGAACTACATCTTCCCCAGACTTACATGTTGAGTCTCTGAAATCCCAATGGTTCATATTATGACTCTATTCACAAGCGGAGTCTTTAAAGAAGTAACTAAGCTAAAATCAAGTCATAATATTCTCCTAAGAACAAAAAACTGGGGAGAAGTCATGGCTCAGTGGTTAAGAGTGTGTGCTGCTCTTGCAGAGGACCTGAGTTCAGTTCCCAGCACCCATGTTTGGCAGTTTACAACCACCTGTACCTTCAGATCCAAGGAATATGATACCCATACAGAGAAAACAGTAAAATAATTTTAAAAATAAAGAAACATCATTGTCTAAAAGGACACAGGGCTCTGCAGGAAGAGACCATTTTTGGGTGTGGGCTCAGTAAATATAAGACAAGGTCAAAACAGTCAGAAGTAACTTTAAAACTGGACAGGAACAGCACCAGAAGGCCACCCTCCAGGAGACTCTGTTGCCACAGCTCAGCCAAATTTAATATAAAATAATAAAAGTAACACATTGCAACAAATTATAAGTTGTAGAATAAGCAAGAAACCATGAGTCAGGATGATATTTAAATGGGAAGGGGCTAGTACTTGATAATATGATTATTAATTATAAAGGAGAAATGAGGAATGAAAGAACCTGGCAGACATTTTCATCATGGGTTCAGTGTAGCAAGGCAGTCTGGGAACACCTCAGGACACAGGACACAACAGCACTTCTGTGATGTTTTGCCAGAGACAAAGCCTGAGAGAAATCATCAGAAGATTTGGGTCCTTTCTACAAAATAACTGCCTTGTATGCCCCAAAGTGTCACTAAGGAAGGACAGAGGCACTATACGAGACTCACCATGATGCCTCATGTTGGGCATGGGATCGTTGCTTTAAAGGACATTGGTTGGGATGGATGACTGGTAAAGCCTGAAAGACCCATGAAGTTATTTAGATATGAGAAAGGTATTAATGACCCAGGAGCCCAGGCCTCTAGCATGCTGA
Source organism: Peromyscus eremicus (assembly GCF_949786415.1). NCBI lineage: Eukaryota > Metazoa > Chordata > Mammalia > Rodentia > Cricetidae > Peromyscus > Peromyscus eremicus. Next base: position 7,355,554 of record NC_081417.1, on the reverse strand, counting down.
GTGAGTAGACTATCTCTGAGTCCCCATCCTAACTTCCCAGGTTTTATAGCTGCTTGTAGTTTTATAGGAATCACATATGCAGTAGTCAAGGGTGATAGTATTTTAGTGCAGGCCTTTTCATAACTGAAATGCATAATATAAGCAGATCAGGAGATGACTGCTATTGAAAAAGAGAGTTGCATTGTGGTATGGTGGTACATGCCCACATCTCTAGCACTGGGAAGGCTGTGGTATGAGGGTTAGGGGCTTCAGGAAGAGAAGGAGAAGGAGGAGAAAGAGGAGGAGGAAGGAGAGGAAGAGGAGTTCTGTGAGCTCCCAAGACGGGGAGCCATGCAATGGGAGGGGATGGGCAGGGCACACAGGGAAGCACAGGGAAGTCAGGAGGCAGAGGGAGCGGGACCCTGTGGGTTAGAGATTTTTCTGTGGTTTCCATGGGAAAGAACAAGCGCAGCAGGACCAGCAGGCCTAGAAAGGGTGGAGAAAGCAGTCTCAAGGACGTAGAGCTGTCCCTAGTCAGTTGCCTGGCCTTGGGGTGACAGAGTAAGGGGACTGTGGCCCATAGAGCGAGAGTTGGAGTGTTGGTCATAGACTGGTTGTTTGAACAAGGAGAGCTTCCTGGTCAGGCAGTGGCTCTTGCTAGAACTAGCTAGGTGTGAAATCCACAGTCCTCTCAGAACCAAGGCCCTAGATGTCACAATGTGAGAATACAAAAAAATAAAGGGCATAGTCGACACAGACGAGTCACAGGCCAGCAACTTAGTGTCCGATGGCCGGGGTGGGGGTTTTATATCATACTCGCAGGTTTTCATAGAGATTAAAGATTTTTACTTTTTATTCATTTAAGATTATATTGAAATTAGAAGAAAAAGAGAGAGAGAGAAGAATTTACAGCAATATCCCTAACTTTCCCCCCAAACATTGAGAATGTTGGACATCAAAAAGGATGTTTTACTTGCTTTGCATACTTCAAGCATCCAGAGCACTCTGGTACGTGGCATGAACTAAATGCGAGCAGAACAAGAGTCACCTACTAGTCAGTGGACAGGACTTGGTTCTTCTTCTGTGTAGTTACCCCGTGAGCTCCCCATCAAGTCCCATCCCCTCTATTCACATGAGGGATGCTGCTTTTTTCTCTTAAGTAAAAGTTCATTTTACTCTTGAGATTTTCTATCAAGCATGAGCAGGAAGAGATAAGACCTAAATCCCTTCACTTTGAGGGGCTGGGGAGATGGCTCAGTTGGTAAAGGGCTTGCTACACAAGCATTTAAGTTTGGTCCCTGGCACCCACATAAAAAGCCGTGTGTGGCCGTGCTTGTCTACAACTCCAGTGCTTGGGAAGGCAGAACAGACAGGAAGGTCCCTGGAGCTCACTGGCTAGTCATTCTAGTTCAAGGTTCAGTGAGAGACCTTGGATCAAACACTGAGGTGGAGAACAATCTAGGAAGATACTCAACATCTGCCTCCCACACATGTGTGTGTGCATCCTCATACAGCTGCACATATACACATGAATGCACATGTACTTACAAAAGAAAAACATAACTTCATGCTGGCTTTCCTGTTGCTAATGACATCCAGTTTGATTCTGAATGTACAGTCAGAATTCTACAAGTGCTAACAGCAGCCTTTTATTAGTTCTGGACTGGATAGACGGGCAGCTGTTAACACTGTAAATTATGGGTGAAGTGAGCAAACAAAAATTTTCAGTTGCAACTTTATGGAACGCTTGTCACTGTGTTTTCAGGGGATGAAGCAGAGTTTGTTGCATCAGTTCCAGAAAAGGGAGGCCAGAGGTGACAGATGCTGAGACGACATTGGCTTTGAAGATGAAGGAAAAGGATGGAAAACAGTGGTTGGTGTAGGGCCATTTGTCTTCCCTTCCCACCAATCTGGCGTCCACTGGTCCTGTGGATAGCTATGGGCTAAAGGGAAATGGAGAGCAGTTGGAGATGCTGAGCAGAAAAAGGAAGGAGGGCCTGCATTCTCAGGACCATCTGATAGGGACCCCATCCCAGCTTGTTACAATTTCAAGATAATAATGGGTGGAAACACCTAAGAACAGGTCCCAGAGCTAATGAAAGGACCATAGTGCCACCCATAGGTACTAAGAACAACAGAAACTGAGTGCTGTGTAAGTGAGAGGTGTAGATTCATGGAGGATAGAACCTCAGTGAGAGATTCTGGAAATCAGAGTTGAAACACAGGATTTTTGAGGGTGATACTAAAGCTGTGGTATGTAACAGGCTGACTATGCAGGCACACCAGTCACTAGGACAGCAGGGACAGGGGCAGGAAGGAGGGGAAATGAACAGTGGAGAAGGGAGACCTCATGCGAACAATCAAGAAGACTGACAATGAAGCTCTTCTGTTTCAACATGTGTGTTTTGTATTTTGTGGCTTGCTTCACTGTTTCATTTACTTCGTGTCACAAGTAATGTAGACAATCACACATAACCCCCAGACCCACTAGCGACTTGTGCAGCCAGGAGTGTGGAGGCCCCACTAGCCTGCCTTAGGGGGGTCACAAAGACAAATGTCACTCCGGCCGTTCAGGAATTTTTGGTCAGGATTGTATACCTGGGATGAAGGCTTGGAAAGGTCTGGAAAGGCTTTCCTTTATTTAGGCCTTGGGAAAGAAAATGTGCTATGAATTATGACCCTTGCCCTTTCATGTGTTTCATGGTCCCTGGGCAAAGCAGCTGCAGTTTCCTTAAAACAGTCTTTGGGGGAAAGCTGCAGGTTTCTCATGCTTGGAAGCTGACAGCAAGGCAATGCATCCCCAAGATTGAACAGGGGAGGGACAGCATGTGGGCCTACCAGTCACTGCAGAGAGACTCCAGTTCTCCCCGGAGGTTCCCATGCACTCAGCAGGTCCAAGAAACACATGCCACCAGGCGCCTGGGAATTGGGTGACCTTGGGTACATTGCTCTGTGGCATTCAAGGTAGGCCTCGTTTGCTGCATTCTTCACAGATGACCAGCTGATGTCCTTCTCAGGAGCTGATGGTTTGCCCTAAAGGAAATAACCTTTTGGGCCACTTGGAAAGGAGGACATTTGAGTGAAAAAATAAAATAGGAAAGGACATAACAGGTCCCAGGTTTTAGCACCAGATGAATGAAAAAAGAAATAAAAAGGAAAGGACATGACTACTCCTAGGTCTGGTGGAGGAAAAAGTTTATTGGATATAAAAGGGAGAGCATAACCAGAGGCAGAGACATCTGGGAGAGTCCATGTGAGATGGATGTCCAGAGTGAACATGACCCTGAGCTATGTGAGGGGAAAGCCAGACCAAGAGACCAGAAGGGTAAAGGTAGATGAGGAGACCAGGTAACTAAAACGGTTGGATTATATAGGGAACAGCAGCTGGGAGAGGGGGAGCCCAACCTCTGGGCTGGAGAAGTTTAGGGTAGGGGCAGAGTATGCCAGCCATACCCTGTAACAGATAGAGACTGAGGGATGCAGGGAGAACCTGTTGGCCAGGTCTGCTTTCAGACCCAACCATTCGTCCTGGGTTTGAGACCTAACAGGCAATTATCAGGAGCCATGTGCATCTGAGCGCTGCTGCTTTTTCTCAGGCTTCTGTGAGTGGGAATCATCTCCACCCAAGCTATCAGAGATCAGTGAAGATCCATTTCCCTGCAGCCTGTCTGGATGATTGCACCACTTCAGTATATCTATGGCTGTCTTTACGCTCTGTTCAAAGGTTTGGATGGAAAGTAAAGACATACTTAGGCTGTTCATCAGATTTTGAAGTGGAGAGAGCTGAGAGGGACCATTTAGATGCTCTTGAACCCCACAGATATTCAGCATCATAAACAGATCCTAAGACCTTACAGTCTAGGAAAGCCTTACTTCTTGTTCAGAGTTTACAGAAGTGTTCGTGGGAGGACACTTGCTTAGCATTCACGCAACCCTGCCTTTGATTCCCAGCATCGCAACAAATAAACAAAACTATAATATAAGCACCGAAAGAAACTAAATTAGATAGGAAGTTAGACAAGGGTAGTCCAAAAATGCCTCGTCTTTGAGTTCAGCATTGCTCTTCACCAACTCTTTTGTATTGGGCAGGCCACAGCCTTCTTCTGGCAAGAAAAGGCTCAACTATGAAACCAGTAGTCCTTGTATATCCATATGGCAGCATGCATAGACTGTCAGTAGGATGTGTTGCTAAATCAAAGTCATAGGAGGCCACTGTTATAGACTAAACATCTGAATTGGATTCAATACACTAAATAAATAAATAAAATGGAGTCACTCAGGCTAAAATTCCACGTCAGGAAGCAAAGGAAGCCTTGTATCTGACCTCCTGAGAGATGAGGATTAGAAGACAACCAGATCTTCACAGGGTGTTTTCCATGACATGGCAGTGAAGATCTCTCCAACTCAGTTCATAGAAAAGGCAGCCGAGGGGTTCTGATATTAACTAGTATTCTGATATTAATTCACTTTATGAAGATCAGGACTTTAAAATGACCAATCAGGCTTTTGTCCATTGTTTCTACTTCCCCCAACCCTTCTGTATATAAAACAAACCTTTTAGCTTACTGTATTTTAGGGAGTAAAGTGTTTACTAATTCTAGAATACAGAATAAGGTCAATTAAACTAAATCATTGTAATTTAATATTTTCTTGGGGTTCTTAAAAGATCAACAATAAATACTCAACCCTGATGCTCTGATGTTGACTGAAATTTCATATGGCTCATGAGTATATTTAGAACGAAATTATCCTGAGATGTTGCTAAGACAGGTTTTTCACTGTGTAGCTCAGGCTGGTCTTGAACCTAAGATTCTGCCTCAGCCTCCTAAGTGCTGGGATTACAAATGTGGGCCACCATGCTCAGCAAGAATGATATTGTAAAGAAAAGTAGCATTAGGCTAGGGGATATCCAGAGCTGGTGATGATGGACTCACAGAGAAATATACCAGGACAAAGAGCTGGGAAGTTCCACGACCTCTGCACACTGGTGTTCCTTCTAACACTCTCTGCTGATGATTGACAGTACCTTTTGGGGGTCTCTGAAAAGTGAGGTCTTGGTAGATGTTGTAAAGATAGAAGGAAAAGGGAATGAAGGGAACGGAATGAATAGTAACAGGTCACAAGGAAAGATATACAGAAGCCCCCTGGGGTGGCTCATTCCTGGATTCAGTATTCAGGAGTCGGAGGCAGGAGGATTCTGAGTTTAATGCCATCTTGGACTACAGAAAGAGCAAAAACATCATGCTTGTCATTTGTAGCACCAAGTTGCATGCAAGGACTGTTGCTTAATGTGGTAAAAATAACTCAGAGTGTGTTGTAAACCATTGACAAGAAAGGAGAAGAGCAGATCACTAATGACCAGGGAAGGAACCCCATTGCAGACAGCTCACCAAGGAACAGCCCAGGGGCTTCTCAGGGTCGTTTAGTAAGATTGTATCCCCAGTATTCCCACAGTGCTGACATCTAGGATGCTTGTCAACCATAGAGGAAATCACCAAGTTAAGCAGTTGAGTAAAGCGAAGCTTTTTGACACCCCCATGGTAATAAAAAAAAATGGTATAGGCAACATAGAGCCTAAAAATAAAACAGTGACAAAATATAATCCTACTTAGAAAGTCCGTTTTGTTCAAACCTCCTTGCACAGCAGCCATTTGAAAAACAGCACAAATTGCATAAACAGTCATTTCAGGTTCTCCTGGGAAGCAGGAATTGGGATTAGAGCACTTTTAAGGAAAATAGCAATTTGGTGCTGTGGCAACTTGTTCACAGTCTCTAGCAAGTCAAGGCAAGGGCCCAGTTGCTGGCTGGGAGTCAGAGACCTGGTCTTTGGCTTCAGCCCAGGGAGTGGAAGGCCTATCAGTGGTTTCCTGTAAAGCCTTGTGAACATGATCCCAGATTCATGGTCCTTCAGCCTTCGTGGGGGAATTTCACTCTGCTGTCCCAAGAACTGCCTTGAGTTCACATTGAAATGGGAACAACAGAGCCTTGTTCAGTGAGTAAGTGCAGAGCTTATAGAGGTGACTGGGATACCGTGGTACCTTGTTAGAATTTCCCTTTGAAATCATGCTAGTCTCTGAGACCAAAACCTCTGTAGGAGGATGCTGTGGAAAAGCCATATTGACTCCTATCCTGTCTCAGGTGATCACTGTCGCTTCCTCGAAGCCCCCACTCTTCTTCCCGAAGGTATAAGTGGCCATCCAGATGACAGCTGGAGCTGTCCCCTGCCCTGCGTGCTTCAAGACTCCAAATGAGGCTATGAGATTAAGTGCACAGACCTCTGTAATTTCCCCGCCATTGGAATCTCATGCTGTACACATCGGGTACATGTGCATGTAATTTAATAATATAAAATATTGTGTACCTGTTTGTATTAGAATATTCTACATATGTGCATGGAAAGATAGACAGTGAGTGAGAAGGGCATAGGGTCCTTCCTGGTAACACCACAGGCCCTTTATCTGGTGCCAGAGAGCATCATTTGCTCAGCTCCATTGATGAGATCTACTTTACTGGGGGTTATTGTAATGTACTAGGCACAGGTGACACAGAGGTAACTTGGCAAGAAGCTAGCTTTTCAGCCACCAGAAGAAGGCACCAGCAAGTGAAGCTAGGTACAGAGGGCAGGTATCACGTGACGGATAATGTGGGTAAAGATTAGGTTGGGATGTAATGGTGGAACTCTAATTACTTTTAGATTTGGCTTTCAGAATACTTTTGTATTGCTTGCTGTGGTTAGTTCTATCAACTTGGCAGAAGCTAGAGTTATCTGGAAAAATGGCATCTCGATTAGGAAAGTGCCTCTATAAGAAAAAAGTCTGTAGGGCGTTTTCTTGATTAGTAATTGATGTGGTGGGAGGTGATCCACCTCGGGTGTTGCCAGCCCTGGCCAGGTGGGCCTGAGTTGTGTAAGAGTACAGGCTGAGCAAGTCATGAGGAGCATTCCAGTAATGATGTTCATCCAAGCCTCTGCTTCTGTTCCTGTTTCCAGGCTCTGAGGTCCGCCTTGGCTTAACTCAATGGACTGTGACCCGAGATATGTAAGCCAAATAAATCCTTTCCTCCACCAGATGCCTTTGGTCCTGGAGCTTTATCATAGCAATGGAAAACTAACTAAGACAGTGTTGAACACCAGACAGTGAGGACTGGAGCTTGCTATGTAAAAGACTATTGATTCATTTAACAATAACCAGCGGGCACCACCCACATTCAGAACAGAACTGAAAGGGGGGGGAGATGAATTTAGTGTTGCTTTAAAAGCATTTTGGGCTATCATCATCTACATTAGAGTGTGTGCCCACCTTACTGAAGGTATTGCCTCTCTTTGTTTCACTTCTGGGGGTACAATGTCACATTGGAGGGGGTCTCAGTGTTGGGGTGGAGAGAATGTTCTCATGTCTTTTTTTCTAGATTAGAAGCAGAAATCTAATTTTAATTTATTTTGCCAGCTGTAAGTCATTGGAGAGAAAACCTTTCATGGCCAAGTAGACACTTCCATTTTCCTTAAACTTAGCAGCTATTACTGTATCTGTCTGCTGAGTTTGTGATGAGAGAAAGAGGGTTTGGCAGGCCGGCAAGGGGCTGGAGGGACCCATGGAGATGGCAGCATCTCACCTCTCCATCAAGAAAGAGCCGCGGGTGGACTGGAAAGCGTTTGCACTTCACTGGGTCTACTGAGAACCATCCGGCTGAAGCCAGCTGGTCAGCAGGAGGAAGCCATGGAATGGAGAAGTGAGAGCGCAGCTCAGTGCACAGCCACCCTCGTTGTGGCCGGAAAACCGCAAATGGAAAAAGAAAGACTGCCCCAGAAGCCCTCTGAGAACTTGCAGCAGTACACAGTGTCAGCCAGGGCTTAACTTCCTTACCTGACCCTCCTCCACCTCCCTCTCACCCACAAATGCACACACACTCACACACTTTCTTTTTAAAACTGCAGACCTCTGCTTCTGGGCCGGACCATGATACGTTAGGTAAGGCTTAGTCGAGGAAAGCAAGATCTGTGATCCACTTCAGTTTGCGGGTTGGTTTGTTCTCGTTTTTGGCAGTGCTGGGGTTAAACCCAGGTGTGGCATATTTCAAGCAAGTGCTCTCTCACTGCACCGCAGCCCCCCTTCTTTGGCTGTGTAAGCTGGCCTCAAGTCCTGGGCTCCAGAGACCATTGGGCCGCAGCCTCAGCTGGGACAGAATGGCAGTTGGGAGCTGAGCCTCCACATGGTCTTTAAGGAGGATATGGATGAGCTCGAAGGATACATTTTAGCAACTGGCCTTGGATCTCGTAGAGAAGGCAGCAACACCCAAGGTCTCGGTTCCTCTGGTCCTAGTACCGTTAAAGTGATGTGACAGCTCTGAGCTTGGTTTCCCATGAACACAAATGTCGCTGATTCTAGTGCTCCTCCTCCAAGAGTCAACATTATTAGGTCCATGAAAATTATTTTAAAACCCTTTAAGTACCACTCAGTCCTTCCTTAACTACTAGCTAGAACAATCATTCACACAGCAACGTCAGTGTCTACCCCAAGCTAACTTTCCCCTCTTTTCTTACTTCCTCTTTTTCACAGACCCAAGTATACATTTTGTTATTAAATTAGACCAATAAACATCCAACAAGTTCCACATCTGACTCTGAGCTAACTAGGTTTAAGCTGAATATCCTCAAGAAAAACACATTATGAACACGTGGAAAGATTGCTGAAATGATGCTCACATCAAATGATACCTGAGCCAAGGAGGAGGGAGGGCTTTCTCCTCAGAGCATGATTTAATTGCTCAATCAATTTTCTAGGGCTATCATAACAAAATGCCACCACCTGGGAGGCCTAAACAGAACTGTGTTCTTCCACAGCTCCAGAGAAGTCCCTGATCAAGATGACAGCCGAATTGGCAGAGTGTTAGTGTCTGCCCCATGACCTCATTTGTTTGGCTGACTGACATTTTGTCTGAGATAGTCTATATAGTGCAGATGGTACTGAACCCTTCTGAGAGTAGAGATGACAAGGTGTCGCTGTATTCAGCTTCTGTGGAGGCTTTCTTCCCTTTTCAGTGCTGAGATCAAATCTGGAGACCCATACCCACGAATCAAAGGCTCTCCATGGGCTGCACTGTAAGCCTGTCTGGCGTCTATTGACCGTGAGTGCCCCATGTTATGGTACCACCCCACGTACATGGCAAACACTAAACCAAGGGCAGGTGAGAAGCCCTGTTATAGGGAAGACAGCCTTGGAAAGGAACAAATCATTCCTACCCGATCATTGTACAGCTGCGGAGAGCATCAACACTGGGCTTTATAACCTCTTTAGAGTGGTGCCGTGTAGTATTTCTTCTGTGTATATGTCGCAATCTACTTAAAAATTGCTTCCCTTGAGTATTTGTTTTCACCTCTATTCAAAAGAGCACTGCAGTGCACATCTACCTTAGCCTTTCTTTTGGCTATTTTTTGTTTGTTTCTCTTGAGACACAGTCTCTCTGTGTAGCCCTGCCAAGTCATTCTTAACATGCAGGCCACAAAAAGAAGGTGAATGTGAGCTGTGGTCCTTAGGCTGTCATTTGCTAAGCTCTTACTAGAATTGGAAATTTTCAAATGCTCACATTGTCCTCTGGGTAGTTACAGGAAACTGAAAACCAGCTGCTTGGTTAGAACGCAGTAAGATGCGCTGCACTGGCCGGCTGAAGACTCCCCTTCCCAGGGCTTCCAGAGCCTGCTGCTGGCTGCAGCTCATCAGAAGATGCCGGGTCCCGGGCTTACACTGCCACCTGTCGCATGATGGTGTCCAACAAGGGCCACAACTTGATTTTTTTTTTTTTTTTTTTTTTTTTTTTTTTGAGACAGGGTTTCTCTGTGTAGCCCTGGCTGTCCTGGAACTAGTTCTGTAGCCCAGGCTGGCCTCGAACTCACAGAGATCCACCTGCCTCTACCTCCCAAGTGCTGGGATTAAAGGCGTGTGCACCACCACCACCTGTTCGGTCACAGCGTGTTTTGAAGAAAACAAACAAAAACAAAAGCAAACCACCTGCTTAACAGTACTAACCAGACAAAAAGACAGTACATGAAACCTTCCCATCCAGCCAGTGGCACATGACATCCTCCCGTCTGGCCAGGCTTTTCCAGTAGAGACACTGAAAAACAGCAGCATGTATTGATGAGCCCAGTTTCCCATTTCTCTTGGAAAGCCCCACATGGTTGCTATCTGGGGATATTTCTATCCTGTATGGCAGAACCCAAGTGGCCTGCATCATGAATAACTCCCTTAATTTAGGTTCCACTCTCCTTTTTCCTTCCCTCTCCTCCCCCTTCCCTCTTCCCCCTTCCCTCCTCCCCCTCCCTTCCTCCCCTTCCTTCCTCCCCCTTCCGTCCTCCCCCTTCCCTCCTCCCCCTTCCTTCCTCCCCTTCCTTCCTCTGCCTTCCTTCCTTTCCCTTCCCTTGTCCCTCTTCCTTCCTCTGCCTTCCTTCCTTTCCCTTCCCTTCTCCCTCTTCCTTCCTCCCCTTCCTTCCTCTCCTTTCCATTCTTTTTTCTTCCCTTCTTTTCCCTTCTATTCCTTTCCCTTCCCCCTTCCCTCCTTCCCCACTTCCCCCTTCTTTTCTTTTTTGAAACAAGGTCCAGTTATGTTGTTCAGGCTGGCCTGGAATTCCCTATGCAGCCCAGGCTAACAGGGAACTCACAATCTTTCTGCTTTAGTCCACCGTGTTGACTGGTTTTATGCCAACTTGACACAAGCTAGAGTTATCTGAAAAGAGGGAACACTACTGAGAAAACACCTCCATAAACTCTGGCTGTAAGGAATTTTTTAAAAAAATTAGTGATTGATGAGGGACGGCCCAGCCCATGGTAGGTGGTGCCATCCCTGGGCTGGTGGTCCTGAATGCTATAAGAAAGCAGGCTAAGCAAGCCACGAAGAGCAAGCCAGTAAGCAGGACTCCTCCATGGTCTCTGCTTGAACGCCTGCTTCCAGAATCCTGCCCTGTTTGAGTTTCTGTCCCTGTCCTGACTTCCTTCAGTGATAGGGTAAAATGTGGAAGTGTAAGCCAAATAAACCCCTTCCTCACAACCTTGCTTTGGTCATGGTGTTTTTTCCCAGCAATTGTAGCCCTAAGATGTTAACTATGTGCTGGGATTACAGGCATGGGACAGCATGGACTTAAAAGAGTTGTTTGGGAAGTAGCAGAAATCAGAACTTGTATTTTCTTCTTAATACTGTAACGACACCACAACATCACTATTGGCAGCATCCTCCAGATAGTTCTTAAGTTTTGAAGGTCTGCAAAGAACTCTTGGTCCAACAAAGACTGTGAACTTCATCCATTTTCTTTTCACTAGGGTCAGGGAGGTGCCAGCTTCAAACACGGGTGTGAACGGCTCTCGGAAGTTCTTAAACCATTATGCTGCAGGGACTCTTCATTTGCCTTCCTGATAACTTTTTGGTGCAGGAATGGCTGTTAACATTTTAATACACAAATGTCAGCCAGATGTGTATGCACGTGCACACAACCCCAGCTTGTGGGACTGATGACACGAGGCTCACTAGTCCAAATGAAGTCTGTGCTGCACAGTGAGCTCTAGGCTATCTAGGGCTGCAGAGTCTCAACCTGTCTTTTGCCAAAATACCCCAAAATAAAACATGACAGAGACATCAAGTGACTTGCCTGCAATTTGTTTGTGCTCAGGCTGAATCAGGTTAATATTTGGGGTTGGGAGTGTAGCTGAGTACTACAGTAGGTACCTAGAAGGAGGCTCCGGGGTTGATTCCCAACATTCTAAATAAAAATGAGTAAAATCAGTAAATAACCAACCCTCTTTTGTGCTCAGCCCTAGCATCCACTTTTCTTTTTCCTGGTTAAAACAATGTGATCATGAAGGTAACTTAACAAAATTTAATGAGAGGAAAGAATAATGCTTATTTTCTGTCCTAAAACTTACTCGTCTGCACGAGTAGGGATAAATGAAATGCAAGGTTTGTCATTAGCACTCTGACAGCCATCATCAACCCATTTGTTCTTAAATCAAATGGTGCTTCTCATGACCTTTTCAAATGGGCCAATGAAGGCACACATCTGCAGTGTGGGGTCCCAAGTGTGTTTGTTTGCTTGAGCAGAGGAGTACAGTAGCTCTGAAGACAGCTTAGGTTCTAATCTTTGCTAACCCACTTTCCAGTGCTTCAAATTTCAGCAAATTACTTAATCTTCCAAGCTTAGTTTTTTGACCTGTGAAACTAAACAAAATGCCACCAATTTCATTTTGGTCTGTGAATGTCAAGTGAGGCGAAGAAACATAGAGCATAAAGAGTTACTGTCTGTTGTTATTACAGTGTTCCACTAGAGGAGTCTGTCGCATGGAACCTGGTCATTGAGCCTGATGACTCCTTGTCTCAATGCATTCAACTTCTAAAGTTTGTCCCTTGCCAAGCTCAAGGCTGGGTTGACAAGATCACTTAATGAGGACATGATGCAGGCAAGGCTGTGTTACAGATTGTAGTTGTAAGCCACATACTGTGGTCTGCAGCTGTAATGCCAGCTACTAAGGAAGCTGAGGCACAAAGAACACTTGAACTCAGGCATTTAAGGTCAATTTGGACAACACAGTGAGACCCCATTTTAAAAAATGGTTATACAGTTTTGTGAATACTCTTAAATATGAATATTTATGTGTATGGATATATGTGTATATGTAGATGCCTCTCCACTTACAATAGGGTTATGTTATGATAAACCCCTTTGAAAACTGAAAATGTCATAAATTGAACATATGCAATCAACTAACTCCATTATATCTCAGAAATGCAATATGCTTAGAGTTATCGATCTTCCTCCACCTCCCAACTGCATTGGTGAATGGGAGATGTAACTCAGTGTCTCTGTCTACCACAGAAAGAAGTATTTTAATACTTATTGATAGCTCCAGGGAAGGCCCAAATTTGACATCTGAAGTATGGTTTCTACTAAAAGTGTTGCTTTTGTACCTTTATAAAGTCGAGAGATTGTATGTAGAACCATCTTAAGTTTAGTATATGTACACGTGTGCATGAAAAATTTCTTACTACAAAATATACATAACATTATACTTTAACATGTATAATGTATTGGCATTAAGCATACCATTTTGCAGGCAATATATCTTTAGATCTTTTCCATCAACCCCAGTGTGAATTGTTGAAGTGACAGTTTTTCATTCTCCACCTCACTGAGCCCTTGTAATCACTATTCTACTTCTGTTTCTATGAATTGAACTTCTCTAGGTCACTTATGTAAGTGGAATAATCTGTTATTTCATATGTATATTTATATGCAGAGTAATGAATAACAGCTGCTGTGATAGAAGTCACCTGCATGGCCCACTCATTCCCCCTTATCTTCCTTATGCTTGTTAACTTTTAAATAGTGGCCTATCTTATTTTTCATGTGGAAACCCCCTCCAGGGAAAGCACATGGATTTTATGATAGAGAAGTTGTAGAAAAGGAGAGGGATGAGCATCAGAAGAAAAAAGAATGGGAAGTCTTTAAGTCTTTTCATTTGGGCATGGTGGTGCATGCCTTTAATCCCAGCACTCAGGAGACAGAGTTCTTGAACTCTGTGAGTTCAAGGCAAGCCTGGTCTACAAAGTGAGCTCCAGGATAGCCAGGGCTATACAGAGAAACCCTGTCTCCATAAAAACAAAACAAAACAAACAAACAAAAAACCAAGAGAAAGTAAAAATAGTACATAGCTCTTTTGTAGGGAAGAGCGGCTTGTTAGGTTGGGGTAGTGGTGGTGCTTATTTTGTCACTGGCACAAGTATGAGAAAAATAGTTTATAACAAGTCTTTTTTTGTCCTGCCAGCCAGCTCTCAAATAATGACATGGTGACTTCTCATTAATTATGAAAGCTTTGTCTATAGCTTAGGCTTATTTCTAACTAGCTCTTATAACTTATATTAATCTATTTTTATTAATCTATGTTCTGTCACATACTACCCATCCTGCTTTCTCCATGTCTCCTCCCATCTCTCAAACTCCTAGATTCCTCCTGCTCTGTAGATGAATTTCTAAACAGTCATTAAATAAAAAACACAGAGCCAAATACAGAGGTGAAAGCTGTAGAGATCAGAGAAATAGTTAGAGCCACCAGCTAGCCTTAGCTCATCACACCACTGCAGCTTCCCAAGCAAGTTTCTTCCTGACTGACCTGTGCCTTTATTGCCTTGCTGTTCTGCCTTCTCATTGGCTCTTAGCCCAGCTACCTCACTTCCTTGTCGCTGCCTGTCTGTACAGACCTCCAGGTCTCTATGTTTAGTGTTGGGATTAAAGGTGTGTGTCACCACACTTGGCTGTTCCCTAGTGTGTCCTTGAACACACAGAGACTCTGCTTGCCATGTAATTGGATTAAAGATGTATGCTACCACTGCCTGACTTTTGTTTATGGCTGGCTATGTCCTCTGATCTCCAGGCAAACTTTATTTATTAACATACAAACAAAATATTACCACATTCCTCTTCCTTTCTCTCCTCAGAAATCTCATCTATACCTCCTGCCTAGCTGTGACCATTCAGCTTTTTATTACACCAATTATAACAACGCATTTTCATACAGTATACAAATATCCCACAACATTTCCCCCTTGTTGTCTAAATAAAAAGGAAAGGTTTTAGCTCTAACATAGTAAAACTATATACAATAAGAACAATTATCCAGTAAGAATTACATTCACAATGTTTAATTCATATGTATTTGGCAAATTCAGAGAAATTTGCTGTATTATCTATCATACAGATACTATATTATCTATCCTATCTTAGTGAGTCCAAAGTTTTATACCTAAACCATTTTCTATCATAACTTGTATTACCATCCTAAAAATATCTTTTTAGATCTTAAAACATCTTCTTAGATAAACAACTTAAGTTTTTATGTTTTTCAACCTACAAACTTTACATCTTTTATGTAAGGTTTTATTTTTTTTTCTGAATTTGGTAATAAGGAAAACTGTATAACTATCTAGTCTTCAATTCCCATCAGAGACTCAAGAAGGATAAAACATTAACTGTAAATGGAGTTTTCCTGTCCAGACTGCCTGGTCCCAAATAATCAACTCAGAGGCTGAATATGAATTATAAATGCTCAGCTAATAGCTCAAGCTTGTTACTAGCTAACTCTTAATTTAAATTAACACATATTTCTATTTATGCTTTGCCCCATGGCTCATGGCTTGCTACCTCATTTTCTGCACATCCTGTTTGCACATCGGTGGCCAGCTGGCACCTCTCCTATTCCACCGTCCTTCTTCTCATCATTCTCAGTTTGGCTTTCCTGCCTAACTTCCTGCCCAGCTACCGGCCTGTCAGCTTTTTAACCAAAGAGAGTAATACATATTCATAGTGTAGAAAAGAATTGTTCCACAGCATTTCCTCCTTTTGTCTAATTAAAAAGGAAGGTTTTAAACTTAATATAGTAAAACTATATACAACAAAAACTGTTATTAAGTCAGAATTAGAGTAATAGTATTTAATACATCTGCATTTGGCAAAATTAGAGAAAATACTCTCTTATTTATCTTATCTTGGTTAGTCTAAAGTTTGCATCTAATTTACTTTCTATTACAACTAAGGAAAATTATAACTATAACTATTTAGTCTTCAGTTTCATCAAAGACCCCAGAATGGTGAAATGTTACCTAATGACAGGGACATCTTGCTGCCTGGAAAGGCACTCAGATTTCTTCTGTAACATTGGGACATCCAACTCTGGCCTATAGGCTTAGCATAGATGACAGACTTTCCTGTGAACAGGAAATTTTGAAGGACTCTCCTACCTTGTCTTGGCAAAGTTTGGCAGTCACCTTTTTTACATCCTGCTGGTCCAGTTTGGACAGTAACTGTCAGCAATTGAGGCAAGGGCAGTTTCTTTGCCCACAAGGCTGGCTTTTGCCATAAAGAAAAAGAACTCCATATGGAGTTTCTTTGATGACCATCATCCTCTTTGAGGTAATTAGTGCTGCCAGGAGCAGATGTGTCTCACTGTTGAGAAAAGTCTAAGTTCTTAAAACATTTTAAACACCATATTTTGTAGGTCTTTGAAGTATTTAAAGATTTCCTATCTATCTAAAATATCTCTCTGCATAACCTTGAAAACCTAGCTAATATGACTGTAAATTTGCTATTATGGGTGACTATTAATCTATATTTCTTAATTATATATTACATTTTAAATGAGCTACATAAACATAATACACTAAACAAGAGTAGAAATATATATACAGTATAAAAATTAACTTTAAATTTGTCAATAAAGCAAAATCCATACTAGTGTAAAATATGTAAGATTAATATGTGCTTTTTGGATTAAAGTAGATTCAATAATTTACTCTTTTATCTTATCATTTCTATATCTCCTCTTTTTTTTTTATAACAAGATCCCTGAATCTAATCTCCTTTGTTTAGCTTTTTTCTAAACCATTATCCATAACAACTTGTAACCAATCCCCCTAAATGATGACAAACATTCATAATTTATTTTGGGGAATGTGGGTTTAGTTCTCTAGGCTACTTCCTATTTATTGGGGGCATTGGTAATCTTTGGGGGACCCTGAGAAAATTTAGGATTATGGTCAAGTCCTGGCTGGAATATTCTGTGATGCTGGATTGTCTCATCCAGCAGTCTTGAAGTTCTTCTGGATGTAGAACTCAGAGGAAACTGCAACAGAGGTGCTCTAAAATTTTGAATCATCTGGGCCATCTGTTCCCATCTGAGATTTTTAAGGGGGTCTTCCTTGATCAAACCTGATTTTTCTTAACCCAGAATGAATCCACAGCTTCCCATTTCCTGTGGAAATAAAAACAACCTCTCCCCCAAAGTAACATCTTTTGACTTAAATTTTGGAGTAAAGATATTTTTAAAATATATAGGTTAGTTTAATATAGCAGTTTCTATGATCCAGTGTCTCTTAGCAGCCAAAAATTAAAAGACAACACAATAACATACAGAATCCAGACTCTCTGTGTATTTCCCATCTTTACATGTCTTATTATATATTTTTATTACTCTATTTCTTTTTTTAGGCCTTTATTATTTTAAAAGTATGGTTTTTTTTCATCTAAGATTGTATATATTCTTTTTAACTCTCTCTCCCAAGCCTATGCTCATTTTTTTAAATACATTATGACCCATTTAGAGGTTTTTATTTTATCTGAATCTGTGCTTACTGTGCATCTGTAACCTTTTCTGTCTGCATGAGCAAAAAAACTATTGTGTAACTTAGATCATGGCATGCTGGTGCTGGCTCTTCCCCCTTGGTTCCCTGAGAGTCTAGTCTCATAGCAGAAGCATATTTACTGCCAGCTTTGGGAGCCCTGTTTACCTCCCCAACTCTGGGAAGTTTCTAATGTCCATGCCACCACCAAGTAGCAAGCCAATGGTTGCTCATCAACACCATTTAAGTGTTTGGTAGTAGGACCTCTCTAAAGAGCTGCCTGATTTTGATGCTACCACTGAGTCAGAAAACCATCTCTTAAAGGAGCCATGCCTTTGCTCACCATTAGCAGAGACACTGGAGAAAAAGCAGCTACCAAGAAGCTGTGCTTGACACCCTTCTTGTCTGTCTAGAATCCTTTTTAAGCTTTGTCAGGTTTAATATGGAAGTTTCGGCCACACATTGGAATGCCATGTATAAATGGATGTCTCCTGTCCTGACCACCCAGTCCTAAATAATTGAATCAGAGGCTGAATATGAATTATAAATGCTTACCTATAGCTCAGGCCTGTTACTAGCTAACTCTTACACTTAACACATATTTCTATTTATGCTTTGCCACATGGCTCATGGCTTGTTAACCTCATTTTTTACACATCATGCTTGCTCAGCTGCTAGCTAGCATCTCTGCTGACTCCTCCCTCCTTCTTCCCATAATTCTCAGTGTGGCTTTTCCACCTAACTTCCTTCCCAGCTACCAGCCTGTCAGCTTTTTATTAACTAATGAGAGTAATACATATTCATAGTATAGAAAAGGATTGTTCCACAGGAATTACTTGAGTAAACAGGAAGTGCAGAGCAAGCAACTTCCAAAACTATAGAAATGACAGAGACCTCTGGCTGCCTGGACAGTCACCCAAATTTCCCCTGTAACATTGGGGCATCTATCTTCAGCCTATAGGTCTAGAATATCTGACATACTTTTCTGTGAAGCCGGAATTTTGAAGGATTGTCCTACCTTGTCTTGGCAAAGTTTGGCAGTCACTTTCTTTTGTGTCCTGCTTGTCCAATTTGTACAGCATATTGTCAGCAGTTGAGGTAAGGGCAGTTTCTTCCCAAATGTCTCTTTTCCACATTGAAAGCAAACTCTATTTGGAGGTTTTTTGATGCCCATCATCCTTTTTTGAAGTAAATTGTGTAGGTCTTTGAAGTGTTTGAAGACCATCTATCTATCTAAAATATATTTCTGTATGACCTTGGAAACATACCTAACATGACTACAAGTTTGATTATTATAAATGACTAACTATTCACTTGAATTTCTTAATTATTCTAAGTGGTTTATAATAATCTTTTAAGGATTAGAACTTTACATTACATTTTTAAATGACCTACATAGGCATAATACCTCAAGTAAGAGTAGTACAAAAATAACCTTAAATTTGTACCAATATATAAAAATCCATACCAATGTAAAATATTTGAGACAAGAAGTTCAAAAGTGAACTCAACAATCCACCCTTTTATCCCATCATTTTTACACTATATCCCCCCTTCAGAAAATAGATCCCTGAATCTAATTTCCTTTGTTCATCATTTTTTTCTGACAATGACCAATAACAACTTGTAACTAAACCTTCTAAATGCTGACAAACATTCATAACCCACTGAATGACCAAAATCCACCCATCTCACCTTTTGGGAAAGTGGGCATCACATGTTCTTTAGATTGCTTCCTGTTGTCTAGGGGTGATGGCATCTTTGAGAGACTGTTGATTCCCCAGGGTCCAAGGGGGCTTTGCTATGTCTGGTGTGGGTTATCAGGGGGAAAAAAAATCTACCCACACTATGTTCTTATGTCTGTTAACTTTATTCCTCTAAGACAAAATTCTATCAATTCAGCTATAGCTCCACCAGGCATTCAAGGCAGGAATAACTCTAGACATACCAAGCTCTATATTCATCTACTTTATTTCTCTGGGATGAAATCCTGTCTCCATAACTACAGTTCCTTCCAGCTCCCCAGCTCATAGTCCAACTAACTAACTCCTATGCTTTCAGCCTCATCTTCGTCCTCTGTATCCTCTTTCTCCATCTCTGCTACTCTCTACTTCTGGCACTCAGACAACTCTACTCAAGATCTGCTTACCCTCTAGGAAACCTGTCATCCTCTCCTCTCTTGCCATGCTGTTCTGTCCCTGTCTACAGAATATACCAGCCTTTTCTTTCCCTGGGCACCTTGTTGCCTTCCTCCTCAGGAATGTTGTTTTACCTCTCACCTTGATATGTAAAAAACTCTTTTGTTCTCAGTCAAAGTGCTCTGGAGAATCACTAGGCCTTCTCAAGGCCAGGGGGATGGTCTGAGCTTCATTAGCACAAGAAACAAAGCTATGTGTCTCCCGCCAACTTGTCTCCTAAACTCTGCAGGGCAGTTAGTAACTTAGTAGGTTCTGCAGGTCTGGGGAGATGAACTGTTTACCAATAGGTCTGGACATGCAAGGATTTCATAGAAGACAGCTGAAATATTAAAGGTTGGGTAACACCAAATATTCATAATAAATGGCTTTGCCTTTTGACAGACCCTTGGCCAGTCAAAGTTCAGCTTTAATACACAGCTGAATCTCTATTACATATTCTTGCGGCCTGCAAGAGAGAGACCCTGAGCAAACTGGAATAATGGTCAAGTCCTGGAAAAACTAGCTGTATTTTTTTTTTAAGTGTGATGGGAAAAGTGTAGAGCTTATCTGAAGTCTTGGCTGGATAGTCTGTGAGGCTGGACCATCTCAGCTAGCAATTTTGAAGTTGTTCTGGATGCAGAATTTTGAGGAAACTACAACAGGGGCATTTTGAGAGGCTGGATCACCTGAGCTACTTGCCTTTATTGGTGTCTGGCCCTTTTTTTCTGAAAACGTATAAACTTTTAAAGGTTTATATATACCTGTATAAACACAAGTATGGAATGTATGGTGTATACAAATCAGATAAAGATGATTTTTGTTTGTTTGTTTTATGTTTGAGCAGGTAAAAGCATGTCAACTTTATAAGTCCATTTGGACTATATAACCAAGCCTCTATCCATGCCATATGAAAGGATGGCATGTAATAATAATGTCATGAGGACTCTACAGCCAACAAGATTTATCATGTCTTATCCAGTCTCAGAGCTGTTCCCATGTGGAGGGATCAGCATACACATCATCTGTCCTGTATTCTTTGTTGACCTTTTCCCTCATGTGTAGCCAAGATTCTCAGGAGATCTCCCCTGGTCAAGTCTGATCTTTATTAATTTTAAAGAGAACCATAACTTTTTGTTTCCTGCAGAAACAAAGGCATAATCTCTTCCCTAGTGCAACATATTTTCTAACATCTATTTTGAAGTTAAGACATTCTTAAAATATATAGGTTGCTTTAGTTTAGCAGTTTCCATAATCCAATGTTTCTCAGCAGCTATTGTTTTTTTTTTTACATTAGAATTTTAAAACTTTAGTCAACAAAACAGCATACAGGATCCAGACACCCTGTGTGTTTCCCATCTTTGTGTGACTTATTTTTTATATTACTTTACTCTCTTTTTAAAGACTTTTATTTATTTATTTATTTATTTATTTACTTACTTATTTATTTATTGAGACAGGGTTTCTCTGTGTAGTTTTGGTGCCTGTCCTGGATCTTGCTCTGT
This sequence comes from Peromyscus eremicus, assembly GCF_949786415.1. Taxonomy (NCBI): domain Eukaryota; kingdom Metazoa; phylum Chordata; class Mammalia; order Rodentia; family Cricetidae; genus Peromyscus; species Peromyscus eremicus. The sequence continues at coordinate 7,334,745 of NC_081417.1, read as the reverse complement.
AGACCAGGCTGGCTTCAAACTCATAGAGATCCTCCTGGCTCTGCCTCCTGAGTTCTGGGATTAAAGGTGTGTACCACCACTGCCCGGCTAAGACTTTATTATTTTTAAACTGTATTTTTTCTGTTACTTTCTATACCCATTTTCATTTCTTTCTTCAGCATCTAAGCACATTTTTAAACACATTGTGCCTTTTTTAGAGGTTTTCTGTGTCTGTACCTGGCTTTACTAAGCGATTGCAGCATTTTCTAACCACATGAGACAAATCTGAAACTACTGTGTGGCTGAGCTTAGCACAAGGCACTGGCACATGGCACTGAACTGCAGTACTAGGAAACCACATCTGGCTCTGTGTTCAGAGTTTTCTAAGCTTTCTCAGGCCCAATGTTTGGATATTTGAGCCTCCACATTGGATGCCATATATAACAAGTCTTTTTCCTTCCCTCCAGCCAGCTCTCAAATATTGTCACAGAGACTTACTAATTATGAAAGCTTGACTTATAGCTTAGACTTGTTTTTAACTAGCTCTTATAACTAAAATTAACCCATTTCTATTAATCTGTGTTCTGTCACATACCACCCATCCTGCTTCTTCTGTGACTCCTTCCTTGTCTCCTTGCATCTCTTCTGTGTCTAATTCCTCCTCCCTTCCCTTTCTCTCCCGAAATCCCTCCTATACTTCCTACCTAGCTATTGATTCTTCAGTGTTTTATTATACCAATCATGGCAGTATACCTTCACCCAGTGTACAAATATCCCACAACAATAGTTTAAAGAAGGAATGAGACATTTTATCTCATAATTTCACAGTCAATTAGCTAGCTAGCTCCATTGTTTTGGGCATGCAGCAAGGTAGAGCACTGGCAATTCGAGCAGAGAGAATTAGGAAGGGGTTGGAGATAAGGAATATGTTCCAGGGTGTGTCCCAGTGATGCCCTACCTCTTACTTTCTATTATTTCCTATTAATGCCAGCATATCACAGATCCAACCAAAAGATGAATTCCTTGACTAAGGCAGAGCCTTCATGCAAAACTATGTATATTGTATGTTTTAAGTTAAAAAATGCTGAGCCACAGCTTAGATGAAAACATCCCAAGACAAACTTACTCTTGACATTCACTGAGATTTAAGGTGTTTCAGAATCTTCACTCTCTCTACATTATGATTCAGACAGGAACAGGGTTGGAAATGAGATTAATACCTGGACTCCCTGAACTTGAGTTGTTGAAGTAAGTTTCAGCTTGGCTATACAGCAAGATCTTGTCTGCATTAATTTTCTCATTGCTGTGTTAAAACTCGGACAAAGTGAACTGGGGATGAAGAGGTTTACTTTTTTTATTTTAGAGAAGGGCATAATTCATCACAGTGAGGAAGATGAGCTTGTCTGTGGTTTCTGTGGTGGTGGAAGTGTTTGGTGATTTGTCCATCTATCCTTGAATTAGTGAGTGCTGCAGGGCTCTACCCTCAAGGCCTGCCACCTGGCAACCTACTTCCTTCTACTAAACTTGACCAACCCATGGTTTTACAACCTCCCAAAATAGTACTACCAGTTGGGGAGAAAGTTTTCAAATTCATGACCCAGTGGGGACATTTCACACTCAAATCATGACACTCTAAAAAATCTGAAGGGGAGAAAGAAAAAGAAAGAAACTATTATGGCAAAAGAAGCTCCATTTTCTGCTAGTCATCCATCTTGGTACCCGCCACCCATTTGTCTATGACTCCAGTCCCTGGAAGGTAAGTTCCCAGTAACCCTGACTCAGTGACTCCCATCCAAAAAATGTCACAGCTGTGACTATCTACTTGTTATGACTAACTAATTTTTTTTTTTTCTGTAACTGGCTTACACGGATACCCAAAGATTGTTTAAAATTGCCTTAACCACTTAACCTGGCAGAACAGAACAATTTTTCTTGCTTCCATACATATTGAAGATCTTTGTGTGGTTTTACCCTTTGAAGGTTCTTCCCCACATCCCTCCTACATGGCAATCTCAAATTTGGCTCACAGATTGTTTGTCCTGCTAACAGCTAATCAGTAAATCTGCTTAATTATAATTGGATTTAGTCTATGGTCTTTTCCCAGGGATCACAAACTCCACAACATTTGCAGGCCCCAGGAAGATCCCTGGGAGACCCCAAACTCAGGGCCAGGGGTCTGGGATAGACCCCAGAGGAAGCAGGTCCCAAGTGGACTTGATATATCCTAGGGATTGTCAGGGTGGCCCATGTAGCATGGGTCAGTTGAAGAAAGAAGGCATTCCCAGGATGAAAATTTAAGGCCTATGTGGCAGCAGGAAGATCCAGCCTCTTCCAATTTTCTGAACCCCAAACAGCTGTACAAAGGCATATTCATTGAAAGTTATACAAAGTATTTCCTCATACCAAGGTCTTTAATTTTACTTTACATATCTTACTGAAGGAGAACATCACATGCCTACATGACTCTAGTCTTTTATTATGTATTGTGTGCAATATACAGTAACACAAGGTGTGTCTGAGGAGTCTTGTGACCAAAGTCATGGGATGGCTGCAAAGCCCCTTCAGGAAAACAAACATTGTTTTCCACAAGGATTCTTCAAGGTCAAAGTACTTCTAAAACCAGCTCTTCATTCTAATATCTACCCATACAGTGATTCTGCTAAATTCCTACAACATTTCCCCCTTTCATTTAAGCTAATTTAACTAAGTTGAAGATTACGCAGCTACACAGTGAGGACAGCCTTTTCTCTTTCATGCTGTTTCAAAGTCTTATGTGCAGAAGTCAGAATATACTTGAAAGCCAGTAAAATTATTATAGTAAAAACAAGTATAACAATTGCTAGGATATGAACATTATCAAAATGATTCATTGGATTAAATGAAGCTATGGTATCTGCAAGGGTTTCTATAATATCCATTCCAGACACTTCAGGTAACTTCACTGAAAAGATTTCCTTAATTTCTTGTTGTAAATCAATCATTTGAGAAACATTAGGGTGACTCAACAAATGCATTTTAACTTTTTCCCAATCATATTTGCTTTCATTAAACTTTAAAAGTGTAATACAATAAGTTGTAACATTCAAATCACATTTTAACTATTTATTCCTTTAAAGTCTCTAACTGTTCTCTTAAAAGCAACACAGGTTGCCTCAAGTCAGTTATCTCATTAATTATCTCATTACCTATTTGCTTCTGTTGAGCCCAAAGTTCTGTAGAATGCTGATGTCAGTTCCTAACAAATTCAGCAGTTTGAATTTGTTTCTGAAGGGCCACTCTGGCTGTTGCAGCAGTAGCAGTCAATGCAATAATTCCCATAATTACAACAACAATCAGTCCAATCATCCGACATGTTCTTTTTAATATTCTTTCAGCAAGTTTCTTGACTAGAATCAGCACAGATGAGTCTTGCCATGGCCCCAACAATTTCACTGGTATCTAGATTGCTGGCCTTGCTCTAAGAACACATAAACTTTCAGGTTATGTATTCTTATGTATGCTAGTTATGTTACATCAATAACATACTAGCATTAATGCAGGTATGGAGAGTACAATGTTCACAAGCAATACTGTAACTATTAGGGTGCCATTGTATAGGCCCTTTCAATAATATATGTGGTAATGATATACATGCTACAAAAGTGTGACTCTGATTCAATCTAAAAGACAAAGTATACTTACCACAATAAACATTTAACTTTCCTTTAAAAAGTTTAAGAGGGCATAAGGCACTTGCCATTTTCCAGAAATTAGTCTGACCTGAATTGCCAAATTGTAATACAGAACCTGACATTCCAACTCCATGCCATTGGATAGGTTCAGTAACAGTAGAGCTAATTTCTAAAGTTTTATTCAAACTATACTGCTGCCATCTTAACTCTGAGTGAGAATATTTTCCTTGAGGTAAACCATAAGGGCTCCAATCAATGATGTCTCCACGGGAGATATTAATAAGCCCTTGAGGTTTCTCACCTTTACATTGCTGCCAATGTACCCAGTCAGATTCCCTGTTGGTAACCCACATCTCACAAGAAAATAGATTTATGGAACTGGTAGAATTAATCTCCTGTCCTCTAAAATCAGATGCATGAAGCATATAAAATTTATCATGAAAATTCTGGGCAGTTCTATGATTAACTAAAGATAGCTAAAATTGGAAAGTTATATTTAGACAATGAGTTCTGTTATCCATACACATAGGAATTCCTTGCATTCCCACAGTGTAGTTTGTGATCTCCTTACCCTCTTAGACTTAAGCAGACTTAGCAGGTCCTCTGTGCTCATAAGGACCAGGTAGCAAAGAGGATTCTTTGACTACAACAGGAATGTCCATATCTCCCCAACTTAACTTCTTTGTTAATTGGAGGATTGGCAATATAAGCCGATCGAGTATGATCAGACTCCCTTACCTGTACAGTTACTACAGACAGCATAGCAAGGAACAAAGTTATAGCATTCAAAGGTTTCTTGGCTAGCCAAACTACTGCTTCTCCTTCAGTCAATTTCTTAAGCTGTCCCAATGTAGAAGGATCAACTGACGGCTTCAAAGGTTTTTAGTATCTTTTTCTCCCCAGAGCTGTATTATCCATATCAGCAGCCAAGGCACCCAGGCGACTTCTATTGTTCATGTCTAAGTTTTATTAATTTTGATGGTATCCGCAACTTCTTGTCTCCTGCAGAAACATTATACATTAACCCTGGCTCCATCATAACATCTTCGCCATTTTCCATACTGATTGTCAATACATCCTTGTAGCACACAGGCTGATTTAATTCAGCAGTTTTTTTTCCCTATGGTCCAATGCCTTTCAGCAGCTGTTGTCCCTGTTTCATTAACATTTAAAATTTTTAAGTTAGTAAAGCATTATGTAATCTATCTCTGGGAGCTCTCATATCCCCTTTTGTTGAATAAGCATTTCTTAGAGTACTATTAGATCTTTCAACAACTGCTTGTTCTGTAGGATTATATGGTATTTGTGTATTTTATGTTATAATATGCAAAAATTGTTTTATTTTACTGGAAACATAAGCAAGAGCACTATCAGTTTTAATTTGTATTGGTACACCCATTACAGCCATTGTCTGTAATATATAATTACAGAATCAGCCTTTTTAGAATGTAAGGCAGATAGATGTATATTGAAATCTAGAGTATGTATCCATAGTATGATGAACATATTTTAATTTTTCAGATTCTGCTAACAAAATATATCCATTTGCCAATTATTATTTCTTAGAGTGTCCTTAGGACTACTTTCTGCCGGTAAAGGAATTTGAATATACAAAGAACAATTAGGACAGTTTTTAAAAAAAAAAAATCTCTTTAGCTTATTGACAGGTTATAGAAAATTTATTCTTTAAGCCTTTGCTATTAACATGATGTTTTTATGAAATTTTGAAGCTTTTAATACATTTCCTATTAATATTTGATTAATTTCTTCATTTCTTTTTGCTAATGTCCCAGGCAATCCTGTATGAGACTGAATATGGGTAATATAAAGTGGGCAATTCCTTTTTCAGATTGCGTGTTGTGGTTGTATAAATGATAAAGGTAATTCTGAATTATCAGGAATAAGTTCATCAGTTTCAATATGTAATACAACCCCTTCTGCATATTGAGAATCAGTAATTATATTAAGAGATTCATTAAGGTCTAGTAAAAACATTAGAATGGCATACAACTCTGATTTTTGAACTGAAGCATATGGACTTTGAATTACTTATGTTTCCTGCTTTATAACCAGCCATTCCAAATTTACCTGTGTCAGTACAGAATGTAAGAGCCTCAGAAATGGGCACTTTCCTCACCATGCTGGGAAGAATCCATTCAGTTCTTTTTATGAACTGAAGTCTTTTATTTTGGGGGTATTTATTGTTGATTTCTCCTAAATAACTACAGGCTCTTTGTGAGCCATCATTAATTATCCATAATTGCATAATTTCATATGGTACTATAATCTCAAGTGGATCCATTCCTGACAATTGTTGAAGTCTTATTCTTCCTTTTATAATTAATCCAGAAACCTTTCCTATATAGGTTTTTAACTTTTTACTCTATTTATGAGCTAAAAATATCCATTTGAAAATATTATCCTCTCTTTGCACAATAAGCCCAGCGAGGGAGTGGGTAGAAGGTAAAATTACCAAAAGAGATTCATTGTGAGATCTAATTGATCTCTATAGGCATTCTGTTACGGTTATATTTTATTTGTACTGAAATGTGATTTTATTTGTGTGTTAATAAATAAAGTTGCCTGGGGGTCAGAGCTAATAGCAAGCCATAGCAGAAGCTGGGCAGTGGTGGTATACGCCTTTAATCCCAGCACTTGGGAGGCAGAGCTAGGCAAATCTCTGTGTGTTCAAGGATACAGCCAGCATGGAGACACACGCCTTTAATCTCAATACCAACCATAGAAGACCTGGAGGTCTGTACAGACAGGCAGTGACGAAGAGGTCACGTGGTTGGGTTTACAATCAATGAGAAGGCAGAATAGAAAGTCAATAAAAAGGACAAACACACAGGATGCAGGTCTCTTGCAGAGGAGGACAGCAGCGGCAGTGAAAGGTAAGGTTTTTAGCTCTTAGCTTTTGCTCTGACCTCTTGGGCTTTTTAACTTTGCAATTGGCTCTGTGTTTCTTATTTAACAAGACAGTTACATCTACATTCTGTATTCCCTGTTCTTCTTGGGTCAGCTCCTTTTCAGCTTCAACTATTAATTGGCTTGGACTGTTTAAATCCAAGTCACATTGCAAAATCTGAAACAAATTCCTAATTCTTGAGTAGACAATCTAATGGTAGGCTGCAACCAATTAATATTTCCCAGTAATTCCTAAAAATCATTAAGAGTGTGCAATTGATCTCTCCTTATCTGTACATTTTGTGGCTGAATTCTTTGTTTACTAAATTTAAATCCTAGATAACTAAGAGAATCCCCTCTTTGAATTTTTTCAGGAGCAATTTGTAATCCCTATTAAGGTAAGATCTGTTGTGTCTCAGCAAATACCCTTTTAAAGATATCCATATCAGAGGCAGCTATTAAGATATCATCCATTTAATGATAAATAATAGACTGAGGGAATTGTTTATGTATCACTTCCAGTGGTTGATTTATAAAATATTGACATAAAGTTGGATAATTTAACATTTTCTGGGGAAAAACTTTCCAATAATATCATTTTACTGGTTGAGTATTATTATAAGTAGGAACTGCAAAAACAAAAATTTCTCTATCCTGTGCTTGTAAAGGAATAGTAAAGAAGCAATCTTTTAAATCAACAACTATTATAGGCCATGCTTTAGGTAATAAATAAGGTAAAGGGATTCCAGGCTGTAAAGGACCCATGGGATTTGTTTACAGCTCTCAAATCAGTCAACATTCACAATTTTCCAAATTTCTTTTTTATACAAATATAGGAGAATTCCAAGGACTTGTAGTTTCCTCAATATGTTCAGCATCTAACTGTTCCTGTAGCAGTTGCTCAGCACCAGCAGTTTTTCTTTAGTTAAGGGGCACTGCTCCACCCATCTGGGCTTTAATATTCCTTTCTGTCCTTTAGATCCTATACATTTAATCCATTGCACACTTTCTTTTATATCAGATAATGTTCTGATACCTAAGAATTGAATAAAAACTTCTTGCAAAGGCCAGTTGGGATTCCCTGAGAAATATTAGATACATCAGCACTAGAATCTAATAATCCTTTAATCTCAATCCCATTTAGTTTTATTTTTAATTTAGGCCTTTCATCATTGATGAATGCTTTTCAGAATACCATTTTTTTCCAGTACTTCTAAAATCTCCTGTTCTACTTATTGGAGCTTATTGGTGAAATTATTAAGGCCACTCCACATAGTTAAAAGGAGATTTATTTAATGGCGTAACTTACAAGATAAGGGATAGGTAGGTCGCGGGGTCTGAGGAAGGTGTATCGCACTCCAGCGGTGTTCTCTGGAGCTCTGCTTGGCCCACCTTCACCGTCCAAGGTCCCGGAACTGAGTGAGAGCACTGCCCATCCAGATCTCAGGTCTCCAGGCGCCTCCCTTGGCCCCGCCTTGTAGGTGTGACAGTTGTCGAAGTTTCAATGGGGGTTGGAACTTCCAGATCAAAGCTGGAATGGCTATCCACTACAGGAGCTGCTTTGCCTTTAAAATCACGGGAGTGATAACAATTGAGCAACTTTACCACCAGAATTTATTTTCATAGTCCCTTTTACATAAGAAATCTATAAAAGCATTAAAAACAACCTCTATAGGATTTTAGGTAACTTTAGACAATACTAATGGGGTATTTTTATAAAAATTTAAAAAGAGAATCCTTTTAATAGATCCCGAGTAACATGTTAATGAAACTTGCCAGTTATTAACAGTGTGGAACAAACAATTTACCTGTATTTTATTCAGTGGAAAAAGAACTTTTGAAGGCTCTTTATCAGTAAGAGATTATTTTTTTATGAACTTTTACTTTAGTAACCACATTACTTAATAAGCTAACACAACCCACTCTGTTTCAGGTGTTACATTTCTATAGAATTTAACGAAGAATTTCCAAAAAGCAACTCAAAGAACAGAGCCTAATTCTCAGTAATGATACATACAAGAGCATATCTAACAATATAGTTCAAAATCATGACTTTTGTTTTTACTTTATTTATTATGAAAATTAACATTCATTTAAACATTAATTAGACAATCAAGAGAAGAGAACATTGCTGCACAAATCCTAATGGTCTTATAATAAAAACCCAGAGCCAGATATGGGGTAAATGCTGAAAGATCAGAGAGACAATGGAACAAGCCACAGCCACTTCTCACCTCACCAACTCCTCAGCTAATCCTGTCTCCACAAATCCTCAGACTGAATGCCTCTGAGTCCTCAACCAAAAAGGCTTTTAGTTCCTGTAGCCTCACGCCTTATATGCCTTTTTTCCACCCAGTCATTTCACTTCCTGTCTCAGCCTTCCTAGTGCTGGGATTACTGGCGTGTGTGCTTCCCAAATACTGGGGTTAAAGGCTTGTGCCACTACTGCCTGACCTCTATGTTTAATTTAGTGGCTGGCTCCCTCCTCTCATCCTGAGGCAAGTTTTATTAGAGTACAACAAAATATCACCACAGAGCATCCTCCACACAATGAATGACTAATACCTATGGAAATCCAAATAGCATTGACTTGGTACTTTATGTTTTGACTGGAATTGTTTTTTACTAAAAGTTGGGCTTGTTTTAATTTTTTCTTTCTCCCATGAAGAGACCATTAATGAGTTATTCCCATTATTAGGAAAAAAAAAAAGACATTTCCCACGAAGGAGCCTTTAATATTGAGTTATTCCCACTACGAGGGAAAAACAAAACAAAACAAAAAAAACATTTAAGCCAAAAAAATTGCTCAGCTCTGTGCTGTGCGTTTCCAGCTGTCACTCTTGGTCATTGGGCTGTTGCTGCTCTATGCAGGCAGGCTGGTCTCTGAAAGAGCTGACAGCGCCTCTGAGTTTCTAAAATCCTTAATTTTTGTCTATTATCGGGAAGAGCCCCTTCCTCTTTCTATTTCTACTGGGAAGAGACTTTTTTCTTTTATTTTTCCTTTATATGACCTTTTTATTTCTAGGCCTTGATTAATCATTTTCTCTTCTTCTACTGGGAAAGTCTTTTTTCTTGATTAAACATTTTTCCTTTTTACATCGAGAAATTTCTTTTTTTTTAATTTTATTTCCTTCACCTTTCTCTATTGTGAAGATAACCTTTTTTAAACTTCCTTTCCTTTCCCTTTCTCTAGTGGGAAGATTCTTATTCCTTGATTTATCCTTTGTCCCAGGAGCCATTTTACTTGTTGCTTTGGCATTCTGGCCTGTCTCTTGGGGACCCGCCCAGCATCCTGATGCCATCTTATGTAAAGCCCCCTTTAAGAAGAAAAAAAAAAAAAAAAAAAAAAAAAAAAAAACAGGGCTGGAGAGATAGCTCAGAGGTCAAGAGCACTGGCTGCTCTCCCAAAGGTCCTGAGTTCAATTCCCAGCAACCACATGGTGGCTCACAACCATCTGTAATGAGATCTGGCGCCCTCTTCTGGCCCTTAGGCAGACATGCAGGCAGAACAGTGTATACATAAATAAATAAATCTTTAAAAAAAAAAGAAAAAGAAAAAAAAAACTCTCCCTTCTTCTTCTTCCTCTCTTCCTTCCTCCCTTTCTTGCCATGAGGTAGTGCACACCTCCATTTCCCCTCTTTCCCTCCCTTTCTCCATTTCTCTCTCTCTCTTACTCTCCCCTTCTTTCTGTTCCCTCTCCCCTCCCCCTTTAATAATATAACTTTCCATGTGGATGCTGTGTCTGCACGGTGAGCAACTTTCCACTGTGTTTCGTTGGTGCTGTGTGACTTGGCAGGCCCTCCTGGTGTTTTCTTCTACCTGCTGGCAGTCTGAGAAATGATGGGACCCTGTACCTCCCAACACCATCACATTTCCAGCTGGAGGATCACTGGGACCCTTCATCCTGCTTCTGGCCATTTTCCATGAGTGAAGATTCGTCTCGTCTTGACCATAGTTTCTCACCTTTCAGTCTCGCCCCGAAGCTCCAGTACGGAGGGACCATGTGTCTCAGACTCAGTCCTTAGGCATCTGTTTCCATGTGAAAACATACAGAAAAGCTGGCCCCCGCTTACCCCAAGACCCCTAGATCTTTGAATGACAATCCACTGACTAGCCTGTGATGTTGTCGGTCCTTGCTGACACTCTGGGATGCTGGAGTTCAGTCTGCTGGTCCTTCTACCTCACTCATGTAAAGTGAGTCTACCACCAAACCTCTAATATCCCTCACAGCTTCTGCCAGTGATCCCTGTCCTGTTGGCTCTCCTATCCCAGCTGTAACCTGCTGGATTCCTTCCTTGTCACCCATCCACTCCCTCATTACCTATCACCAGGACCCTTTCCATGGCCCCTGCACCCTTTCAAATTGCCTGCCAGGCAGAGCTTGTTTTCTTTGCCTGTCCCTTACCTCTCATTCCTCTCCTTGTCTGTAATTTCACTTCTTGCCTCTTCTCTCTCTCTAACTTAACTCTGTTGCCAGGACCTCATCTGTCTGTTCCAACCTTGGCAGATCTGCTCTAAGGAGGAACCTGGCACTGCCATTTTTCTGCAGCTGCCTGTCCTTCTTGCCTGACCAGGCTTCAACTGACCAGGAAATGGGTGGGCTAAAGTCCAGGACCTGGGAATACCCCCTTGGTTTGAGAGCTGACTGGGAGCACGCAAGCCACCGCTCTCCAGGTGGGTGGCAGCGTAAGGCCCTGAGCCCTGCCCCAGGCCAATAGGTGGGCTGGGAGCCAGTGTGATGGAGAATGGGGACCCGTGGGCAATTGGGGGCCCCAGGCTCCGCCAGCTGCCGAGTGAAAGGGGTAGAAAATATAACATGATCCCATTTTGGATTGCCACCATAGGATTACAAAAAAAAACCCAAACTAAACCAAACCAAACCAAACCAAACCAAAACAAAACAAAACAAAACAAAACAACAACCCACATGACCACATGGTCAGGCACCATCATGACTAAGGTCAAAGAGAGGCAGGTAATATGGCCTCATCATGGTAAGACTCCACCACCGCTTTTACTAGGGGCAGCAGAAAGTCAGTCACTTCCTGTCCGTGGCCCAAGCATGGTCAGGGGCAGTGCGTGCTCATGTAGGTGGGGGCCCAGAAACTTATCCTGTCCCTCCCTCCTGGGTTCTTAGGTATCAGCAGTGCCACATGCTGGCGATAAGGCTGGAAAGAACTCGTTTTCCTGCTCTCAACAAGCTGGCTTTCAGTTCCCTGTGGGCAGGGCAGCACGCTCCTGTGGCTCCCACCGGCCCTAGAGGACCCACCTTCCTGCCCCACTGCTCGAGCCACCCCCTCCAGGGCCTTCTTTTTAAGAATAGTTTATTATATATATTACATTACATATCAGCCATGGACTCCCTTGTCCTCCCCTCTCCTCCCCCCAGCCCAACCCCCATTCCCATCTCCTCCAGGGCAAAGACTCCCCTGGGGATTGAACATATAATTTTTGATAAAGAAGCCAAAACTGTACAATGGAAAAAAGAAAGCATCTTCAACAAATGGTGCTGTCATAACTGGATATTAACGTGTAGAAGGCTGCAAATAGATCCACATCTGTCACCGTGCACAAAACTTAAGTCCAAGTGGATCAAAGACCTCAACATAAATCCAGTTACTCTGAACCTGATATTTATATTTTTATAAAATTTTTGAGACTTTCACACAGTGTATTTTGAGCATATTCAACCCCATTTCTGTTATGTCTCCCAGATCCATCCCTACACCCCACCTCCCTAGCCACCCAACATCATGCCAGTCCCCCTACACTTTTCTATTGAGTATTTGCATTACCCAAAAACACTTGGGTGTGAGGCCTGACCTGGAGTGTCATCCACCTTCCAGGGATCGGCACATCCTTAAAGAAAAGTGACTTAATTTTAAGGTGATTTTTAAAAATGTTGTTTTAGAGTGATCTTAAAGAAAATTAATTCTCAATAATCATCTCAGATTACCCTCCTGGGCGTTGCCGCTCTGTGGCTGCTAATTGTCTCATTTCCTTGTCTTTGTTCTCAGCACAGAAGTCTCTGGCATCTGCTTGATTGCTTTGTTCTTTCATTTTTCATTTATTCACATAGGCAAAAGCAATTAGCTTCAGCACAGTAAGTAGAAAGGATCTTACTTTCTAAGAGCAGTTTTAAATATTTAAATTTATGGCCAACTTGCCAGCTCATTTTATAGATTAAAAAAAAATCAAGCTTTACTTTTTCTAAAGCCACTAGGTCTCTTGATAAAAAATAATGTTCTAAGATGTAAAAATCCATGCATGCTTTGAAGCCTCAAAAATAATTTAAGATACAAATACCAATTATAAAGATATAAATAAATGATTTAAATGCTTCAGATTACTTTCCCCTTCTATAATATTGTTATATTAAGATTTTTAAAATTTCAGATGTTGACAGTAATAGAATTCTGGTACTATTTGGGTCACAATCTCATTTTTTAAGATTTCTTTGGTTGGGAGGCAGAGGCAGGCGGATCTCTGTGAGTTCGAGGCCAGCCTGGTCTCCAAAGCGAGTTCCAGGAAAGGCGCAAAGCTACACAGAGAAACACTGTCTCGGAAAACCAAAAAAAAAAAAAAGATTTCTTTGGTTGTCTTTTTTTTTTTTTTTTAAAGATTTATTTATTTATTATGTATAGTGTTCTGTCTGCATGTATCCCTGCAGGCCAGAAGAGGGAGCCAGATCTCATTACAGATGGTTGTGAGCCACCATGTGGGTGCTGGGAATTGAACTCAGGACTTCTGGAAGAACAGCCAGTGCTCTGAGCCATCTCTCCAGCTCCTCTTTGGTTATCTTTTAAATATAAACCTAAAAGTTCCAAATAAGTTCATGAATTTTAGCTTCTGTTCCCAGTTTGAACTTGTCTCAACAGGGTTCCACTTGGCTGGCAGACACATCTAAGCATAGTTGCTAACTGCAACCTGCTGACTTCAACCTGTGAACCACGGACTTACTAAAAGCTGATATGGACAACCCAGTGAATATAAGTGCTTCTTGTTTCCAGTTTGACCAAATCAAATGCTTCTGATAAATGCCTCATTGCCCAAATTCCCTCCTTCCCTTTGACTAGCCTTTCAGACCTGTTGGGTTCTGACCATCTTCACCCCATTTCAGTGTGAAGCAGCCATAGAAGAGAGTACATTTTCCCTACCCCTGAAACAGGCTAAGTTAAAGGAAAACTCCATGGCATGGGGGACAAAATGGCTACATACTAGGAAACTGGGCCCAGACTTGTCAATTAATAGATTTATTAACTAAAATGGTTCTGCAAAAAGATAAGACACTAGACCTTCTTTATATAAAACAAAAGAGGTATTATATGCCTTAAGAAATTATTATTTCTATATAAATCATACAGGATTATAATCTTGCTACAGCACTACAGGGCTGTAAAAATGACAATATAAGAATGCATGTCTAGTCTCCTTGTCCTTACTAATTTTGTTAAGCTGTAACTAATTGGAAAAACTGTATATCCAGATTTAACTTACATATGCTCTCAAAATTAAGCCTAAAATAACATTTAATTTTGTTCCTCAACCTCATTGTGATGTAGACTGCCACATGGCTGGCAGCTATAAAAGTACATTTAGCCCTGATGACCTCTCTGTTTATCTCCTTCTAGAGTAAGGAAGCAACAAGACTCAAACATTTGGGATTGGTATGGATTTTTTTTATATGATGATAGAGATGTAAAGCTATATTTCATTCAACACTGATTTATACTACTATGTATTATAATAGAAATTTAAATTTATAAAGATCTATTCAGATTAACAAAAGCTAACTTAGAGCTTTATACATATATTTTTGCCAAAGTTCAACACAAAGCTTCTAGAGAATTTAAATAAATGACGGCATAGGTTTGATAAATAAAGTACTTGAGAAATAAGATATATATTCTGTGATGGAGTTTCTGATCCCCCGAGAGGGTCCTTTTCTCAGAGGGTCCTATTCTCAGAGTTGGGCCACACCCCCAGCTCACAAGCCTTTTTTCTCTTGTTCCCATTTGACCCTGAGATCCTTCCCCTGTCATTCTTCTTTGCCTTCTCAGGAGACAGTAAGTCCTAGTCTTATGAAAGCTGCTAATATATTGGAGACTTAGAGAATACTAGTTGATAGTCATTCATGCCTAATGGACAGATAGTCCTCAAATGCTTAGAGATATGAAGAATATGGCATTTAAAATGTCTAATTAAAAAGCTTTTCGTGATACAGAGACATGCTGGCCCCTGGCAGCACCTTTATTTCCTCCAAAGAAGATGGCTGGGCACAGAAGAACCTCCACCCAGAACTTGCTCCAGAGTGGCAGCACCAGTCACCAAGCAAACATTGCCTTTCACCTCAACTACTGTCTTTCATCTTGACTGCTACCACAGCCTTCTTCAGCTCCTTGACTGCTACCAGGGCCTTCTTGAAACCATGGACAGCAGGACTCTGGGAAATCCATTGCCTCACTTTGTTCTAGACAAAGTAGGCTGGTCCTTCCCACAAGTTTCTATCCCACAACTGTCGGATCTTCTGAGGCCTGGCAGGCCTAGGCCCTGAGACCTCTACCTTCAACAACCATGGAGGACCCTGGGATGGCTGTCTAGGTAGCCAGCAAGTCTCTGTCACTTTTAATTGCTAACTCAGGTAAAATTTATCTTTTTCAGATCTCTGATGTCACTTGACAACCAGGTTTTGTCAGTTCAACAGCAGCAACCAAGGCCTTACCTGCCTTTTCAGCTCCCTGTGTAAAGTTCAAAAGCTTATTCTCTTAGATCTATTACTGCTTTCAGTATCTCCTGGTGAATTAGATTTTTTAAAAAAGCTTAAAGCTGTCTCATGTCTGTTCACTTACTCATCCTTTTCAGATCTGATTAGGTTTAGGGAAGCCTCCCTGCTCTTCCTTCACTCACTCAACCACTTCCATTCAATAAATTTCCTCTGGTTATAGAGTTAAAGACATATTCCAGTGGGCTGAAACCAGGCCCTAGAAAATGTTCATGCCTTTAACTCAAAGGCATAGCTTTTGCTATGACACCAAGAAGTAAATATGTTCTAGCTGTTTTACAGACACAAGTTCCTGCACAGATCCACCCCTCTTACCAGACTCATGCCAAGGTCAGACCCTCAAAGGCCCTCTAGATACACCACCAGCCACTGCACCAACCAAGGACACCAACTGGGCAAATACTGGCAGGTTAACTTCACCCATGTGCCAACTCATAAAACTCTGTTATCTCATAATTCATTGACACTTTTACAGGATGGATGGGGACATTTCCTTTCTCCAGAGAAACAGCAGATGCAGTGGCTCCTGTACTCCTGATTCGGCGTGCCATTCCCTCAAGCTCCTGGAACATCACTGCTGGTATCACCACTCCAGACTCAAGGGCATATCTGCTCTTTCATCTGGCTCATCTGCCCTTGCCTCTTCTGCACACCAGGGCACTTCTCCATCCCATTCTTTCTGGCAGTAACCACTCTTCCCATGGCTAGCCCCATTCATGAGGACAATGATAACAATCTATTTTTTTTCCCTAGCAACCTACTTTCTCAGCTCCCTTAAGGGGTCTCCAGGATGACAGCTAATTGAATGCTTCTTCACTCACATCTGCTGTACATGACTCCCAACTTCCCCCTCCCCACTTTACCCCAAAACAGCAGGAAGCAGTCTTGAGAAGTCAGTACCCTCATTTCCCCTTCCCACTTGCTAGTCATAACTCACCTTTTTATAATAATTGAAAACAGAAGAATGTTGACATTCTGGCCTACCCCATGGAGACCCACCCAGTGTCTTGAAGTCATCTTATGTAAAGCCCTCTTTAAGAAAAAAACCCTTCTTCTTCTTCTCTTCCTTCCTTTGTCACCATGAGGTAGTACACACTTCCACTTTCCCTCCCTTTCTCTTTCTTTCTCTCTCCCTCTTCCCCCTCCCTCTCTTTTTCCCTTTCTCTCTCTCTCTCCCCTTCTTTCTATTTCCTCTCCCCCTTTAATGATAAAACTTTCCATGTGGATGCCATGTTTCAGTTGCTACTCCTGAGATGGAGAATTTAAATTCGCCATGTTAACTGTCCTCTCTTGGAGTCTTGCCTGCTACTATGGCCATATGTTATCTGCAGTCTTGGGGTGTCTGGACCCTTGTTTCCTCACCCCATGTTGTTGGTTGCCAAATGTCGGGGTGCACTGTGTAATGCAGGTCAGTTGAAGAAAGAAGACACTCCCAAGATGAAATTTTAAGGCCCATGTGGCAGCAGGAAGGTCCAGCCTCTTCTGATGGACTGAACCCTGAACAGCTGCACAAAGGCATATTTATTGAAAGTTACACAAAGTATTTCTTTATACCAAGGTCCCTAATCTTAATTTACACATCCTACTGAAGGAAATCATCACATGCCTACATGACTCTAGTTTTTTGTTATGTATCATGTACAATACACAATGACATAAGAGCCTCAGATGTGCCTGAGGTGTCTTGTGACCCAAGTCATGGAATAGCTGCAAAGCCTCTTCAGCAAAACAATCACTGTTTTCTTCAAGGATTCTTCAAGGTCAAAGTACTTCTAAAACCAGCTGTTCATTCTAATATCTACCCCATACAGTGATCCTGCTAAATCCCTACAAGGGATCCCAGACTGTAACCACCCCAAATTTGCAAATTGAAAGTAAGAATTACCAGTTAACCTGCTTCTGAAGCTTGGGCTGATCAGTGAGTTGTTCTGTTTTGTTTGGGAGTCAGGACATTTGGAGAGGCAAATTGTGAGATCCAAGGAGATCATAGACCCAGTCTCAGGGACAGAGGGGGCACCTTACTCTCCTTCTGGTTTTGGTGTATGACTGAAGGTGGCCAACATACTTCTGAATTTGTCTGGTTTTCCATGGTTACATTGCTATACTGTCTTTTTCCATTGTTCTCTGTTGTCTGTTGGATTTGTGTTTTCAAGCTTTGTTGCAGAAATGGAATTGAACTGAGCATAGCCAAATTGCCCCTGAAATGCATGCTACATTTTTGGGATTTTGGAGAGGTTGAATGCTCCTGGCTGCCTCTATGCTAGCTTTCCTATTGCAGCTTGCTTCTTCTAGCTGGCTCCATCTCGGTCCCTCTCATGGCTCACTGAAGCCTACTGTTTAAGTTCCATGGGTACAACAGGCACTTCTCATGCCCTCCTGTTCACAATTCTTTTCTCTAGTTATGCTTCTAAAGAATGTTTTTTTTGTTTGTTTTTGTTTTTGTTTTTTCCATTTTTGCTCTATCTCCCAGCTGAGTTCTATCTCTGACCATGGAGCTCTGGCTGCTGGGCTGGGGTGGTGTGGGGGCCCCTGTTGTGCAAACTTGGTGGGCACCATAAGGTCCCTGTTCCACTGCCTGCTGTTCACTGTGCTGCTGCAGCTGGCCTGCACCCAGAATTTCTTATCTCTAAGTCTTCTCTCTTCTCTGATTAATCTGGCCTTTCCCTCTGGTCACTGGATTCAGCTTTTTAGGAATTAGTTGTCTTTTGAGTATGGTTAATGTTCTGGTGGAAGCTCCACCTCAACCCCCCTCGCCCATCTTTATCTCTTCAAACCCTGCCTCATCTCAGAAAGCCTACCAAAGATGGCTCTTCCCCCAGAAAAGCTCAAGAGCACTCCCACAGGGTATTTAAACTGTCCCCCAGAACACAGACAAATAGTTTTTCAATCTCTCTTCACCATCTCTTCTCTGGGGGGCCAGAAAAACCATCCAGGAGCATTTTACACATTAAACCTGGGCTTTTTCTTAATTTGGTCTGATTTGGATTGCTGCATCAGCAGAGAGGCTTAATATTGGGGTGCAGAAACTTTTCATCTGGAGATCCCACCAAGAGACTGATTTTCCCCCACTGACCTTGGGGCCATGTGATGGGAAAACACCCCTTTCCTCCACATTTATTCTCTGCCAGACTAAGATCAGCTATTGGCGGGGTAAAGTTGTCCTTTCCAAGTCATTGTCTTAGAGGCTCAGGGCCTTCCTCCAGTTTTTCAGATGTCTTGACAGTGATGCGGCCACTCCAGGGCCCTGGCCCATTACTGGAGCAAAGACCTGCCTTTGTTCCATGGGACCTCTCCTCTAGAAAATATTCTGTTCAAGGGCATATCCCACATAACCCCTTTTTTGACCCAAGCTTATCACAGTGGACCAATTGCCTTAGGCTTTGGGTCCCGGCATTGCAGGTGAAATGGGCACCTGCAATACGAAGCTGGATCCCCAAACACCCTTGGGGTGTCTTTTACAAAATGTATTCAAATTGGGGCTGATACCATCTGTCCCAAACACTTTATTTCTCTGAGCACTAAGGCCTGGCCACAATACGCTTTTGATAACCAGTCAAGGTGGCCACCTGAGGAAATCTTATAATTTTCCATCCTCCTTGATCTTGAAAATTTTTGTTGGCATGGAGATAAGTGAACAGAACTGTCCTATGTCCATGGTTTTGGGGTTCTGTGTTCTTGCCCTCCCTAAAGCAGCCAATGTCCCATGACACTGGTCTTGTTGGCCAGGGTCATGGCAGCTCCAGATTCCCACTTATGTGGGAAATGAGACTCATGAAAACTCTGCTCTGACCATGCTGCCAGAGACACTGACCTTTCCTCTACTCCCCCAGAACCCCGCCTACCCATCCCCCTTCTATACTGTCACATGTTCCTTCCAGTGGCCAATATTCCTCATATTCCCCCCCACTATCTGCTCCTCCTCCTTCTTTCCCCTCCAGGACAAAGGTTGAAGATCAAATTCCTCCTCCTTACCCACCTTCTTGTCCTCCCCTCCCTCCCTCTGCCCCCCCATGCCACAACCTACATCCTGGTCCCCTTCTGCACACTGGCCCAACCCCTTGGAATCCTCCCCAGTCTCTTCTCATAGACGGTCTTGCCATCCTCCTGTCCTCCCCTCTGAGAGGTGGCTGGAGCTGGTGGGATTGTTTGAGTCCGTGCTCCCTTCTCCCTTCAGGGCCTCTCACAAGCAGAACAGTGCTTGGGTTCCTTCTCTGCTGATCCCTCTGTTTATCCCAAGGATTGAGGTTGAGTTCAGGCAGCAGCTAGACAGTATGCAGACCAGACACACCTAGTGGACAATATGGTCCCTGTGGGTGATATTGTGGTGCCAGCTACAGAGCCCTACTGGGAATACCAACTAGGTCAAATGGCCACCAGAGAAGAGACCTCATGGTTCATTGCCTCCTTCAAGGTATGGAAATGGTCTCAGACGAAGTTGTTAATTTTGATAAACTCCCAGAGAGCCTCCCCAGAAGGAGCCATGGTTCTGGCCAGCCATTTCATTTCTCAGTCAGTGTCAGATATTAGAAAGAAATTAAAAAAGGCTAAGGAGGGTCCCCAAGGCCCCATACAGGAATTGGTAAAAAATGGCTTTTAAAGTTTTAAGTGCCAGAGAAGAGGCAGCTGAGTCATCCTGACAGATAAGGCTGTAACAAAAGGCTGTGCTCCATTCCCAAACCTTAGCAGTTGCCCTGAGGCCACCAGGGCCCCAACAAGGAGGACAAGGGAAGTCAACCATGAGATTCCATCCCTCCAGAATTCAGCCCAAGTCAACTCCAACAGGACCCTGCTTCAAGTGCAGCCCGTAGGGCCACTGGTGATGGTATTGTCTTGGCCCTCAGCCAGTGATGGGGCCATGCTCTATCTGCTGACAGCCTGGACATTGGAAATCAGAATGCTCCATGTGGGCTCATCTCTATGCCATGTCACAGAGGTCCAACCTCACCAACACTGGCATCTGAGACTCTTCTAGCCTTAGAATTCCTCAGCCCGGTAGAGAACTGATGCAGCCTTGTCTTGGTCACTCCCATTGCCCTCTCCTAGCCTAGGGTGATGCTTCAAGTAGTGGGTAAGTCCATTGAATTTCCACTAGACACAGGAGCTATCGTGTTTTAACATCTCACGAGGGTCCCACAGTTCCCTTGCCAATTTCTGTCACAGGGGTGGACAGGATCAACTCCTATCCACTTAAGATCCTGTCACTTCCCTGCATTCTTGCAGGGCAATTCTTCTCACACTCTTTCCTAGTCATACCTGTTTGCCCTACATCTCTACTTGGTCATGATAGTCTCAGCTGCCTTGGGGCCATACTCACCTTGGCCCCCACACTCTCTCTTAAGTCCTACTCTCTTCTTCCCTTAATAGCCTCACAGGTTCCAACCCCAGACTGTCCTGTCCCTATCCTCCCTTATCCAGTGGATCCCTAAGTATGGGATACTTCGACTCCACTGATGGCTACTCACCACCAGCCGGTTCTAATTAGCCTTAAGGACCCTCTTCCTTTCCTTCCAGACCCCAGTTTCCTATTTCTGAAACTCGTTGCTGAGGCCTTAAGCCTATTACCACCCACCTTTTATCTCAGGGACTTTTAATTCCTATGGGCTCACCTGCAACACCCCTATTCTTCCTGTGCATAAGCCCTCCAGGGCTTACCATTTAGTTCCAGACCTCCACCTCATTAATGAGGCAGTTATTCCAACACACCCAGTGGTTAACAACCCTACAACCTCCTGTCTAACCTTCCTCCTGTCACCTTCCACCATTTCTTTGGCCAAGCCTTGGCTCCAGATCTCTCCACCTTTGACACTGGTCCTAGCACACTCATCCAATGTGTAGATGATCTCCTCTCCAGCCCCACTCTGCCTCTGTCCTAACTGGCCACCTCTTTGCTCCTGAACTACCTTGGCTCCCTGGGATATCATGTTTCCCCATCTAGCACTCAGCTATGCTTTCCCACTGTGGTGTATTTGGGTGTTCAACTCAGCCCAGGGTCTAAGACCCTCACCTCTGACAGGATCCAAGCCCTGCAGGATTTACAGCCCCTGTGACCACAGCAGACCAGATTGTCTCATTTTTGTGCATGATGGAATTCTTCTGCTCTGGATCCCTAACTTTACCATTGTGTCCAAGCCTCTATACCAGGCAGCTTGAGAGACTCCAAAGGGGCCCCTCACTCACCCCACCACTGTCTGCTGCTGCTTCTCTTTATGTGAGGTGCCCTTCTAACGGCCCCCACCCTAGCTCTTCAGACCCCTCTTGACCTTACCACCTTTATACAGACGAAAGGTTGGGAGAGGCCACTGGGGTTCTAGTTCAGAGAGTTGGGTCTTAGGACCGGGCATCGCATTCTTGTCCAAACAACTGGACCCCAATGTCTGTGGATGGCAGCTACGCCATCAGCAGCTGAACTCACATGGCAAGCTCTCAAGATCACCCTGTTCCAGCCAATATGGTTGCTCCACCTGCTGCCTTTCCGACCTTCTGAGTCATTCTTCTCTCCCCCTCTTTGGCCCTCACGAGTCCAAGTCTTTCCCTTACTGTTTCTAGAAAACCCTCAAATCACCTTGGCCTCCAGTCCTGCCCTCAACCTTGCAGCCCTCCTTCCTGTCCCCTCCCCTTCTGGTACTCTTCTCACTCCTGCCCAGAGGCTGTGGAGGCTACGCTCACCCTAGCCTGGTCTCCTAGACCAATTGCTCACAAACCCCTAACTCACCCTCTTTGGTGATGGAAGCTCTCTTATGGACAGATCAGGAAAATGCCAGGTGGTGTGTGCAGTGGTCACTTCCACTAAAACAGCTGAAGCGACCCACCTGCGATAGGAACCGCCTCACAAAAGGTCAAATTAGTCACCTTGACTAGAGCACTCCGGATGGCTAAGGGTCAACAGGCTAGCATTTATACTGACTCTAAATATGCCTTTTTAATAGCCTGTATCCACTCTGTCTTTTGGAGGGAAAGGGGCTTCCTCACTACCAGGGGCACACCCATAGTTAACGGACCCCTTATAGCCAAGCTCTTGGAGGCCCTCCAGCTCCCTGCAGAAGTTGCCATAATTCACTGCTGCAGACATCAGTCCTCCAAGGACCCAGTGGCCACAGGCAATGCCAGGGCTGACTCAGTAGCCCAGGAATTGGCCTCCAGCTCCTCTGGATCAACATAACATATTTTGTTTTTGACACGTTCCTATCAGCCCTGTTATCAACCAGAAGAAAGGGATGAACTCCTGAATAAAAGGGGCCGTGCAGACAAAGGATGGATGGGTTTACTTAAATGACCACCTCATCCCCCTTCAGGACCAGGCGCTGTCCATCATTTCAGACATCCACCAGACCTTACACACAGACCCCAAAGCTTTGTTCCATTTCTTAGAGCCCCTCTTTGATCTCACCCATCTCAGATCTCATATTTCACAGGTTCACTCCTCCTGTCAGACACGTGCCAAGGCCAGTCCACACGGGACCCTCCAGATACATCAGTCTCTGCACCAACTTCAAGGGCACCAACTGGGTGAGGATTGGCAGGTTGATTTCACTCACATGCCCACACATAAAAAACTCTGTTACCTCCTAATTATAGTTGACATCTTTTCAGGATGGCTAGAAATCTACCCCATCTCCAGGGAAATAGCAGATATGGTGACCCAAGTGCTCCTGGACCACATCATCCCTAGATTTGGCTTGCCACAGGCCATACAAATGGATAATGGGTCAGTCTTCACTTCCAGGGTCATGGAGCTTGTGTCAAAAGCTCCCAACATTTCCTGGAAACTACACATCTCCTACCATCTACAACCTTGGGGAAGGTCATGAGGACCAATGGGCTTATCAAACAACAGCTCATTAAGCTCTCTATTGAACTCAAGTTATCTTGGCCATCCCTTCTCCCCATTGGCCTTATTTGCCTCTGGCCCTCCCCATATTCTCCTACATGACCGAGCCCTTTTGAGCTCCTTTAAAGAAAGCCCTTCCTCCTCAATCACCACCTCCCAGCCCAAACTCCTCCACTGGCTGTGTACCTCCCCTACCTCTCCCTTCTGAGGTTCCTTCTCTGTTCACATGCTGACAGCTCTCTCCCTGCCCCCACACCAATGGACCCAACTGCCCCTGAGCCACCCCACTCTCCCTGGGGGACCGAGTACTCCTCAAACAGCTGGCTCCTAAGTCTCTTGAGGTTTGATAGACAGGATCCTACACCATGATCTTCACCACTCCTTTGGCTGCCAACCTCTTGGGACGTCTATGCTGGTACCATCGCTCTAGGCTCAAGCAGGCACCTATTCTGGATACTTGGTTTGTCCAGCAGCCACGACCTTCCACTCTTCAGTTTTCTAAGATGTCCCAATGAAGGGTCTATCTGCTCTTCTGCCCTGCGCATTCATCTCTGTCAGTACAACTAGGGCAGGTGTTAATGATCTATTTTTTTTCCTAGAAAATTGCCTTCTCTGTTTCCTCAAGAAACAGATGTCTGAGGTCTCCAGGATTGTGGTGATATTTTATTTGTGCTGAAATGTGGTGATATTTTATTTGTGCTCTAATAAGTAAAGCTCACCTGGAGACCAGAGGAAAAACCAGGCCATTATAAGTAAACACAAAAGTCATGTAATGTTAGCACACACCTTTAATCCTACCACTTGGCAGGCAGGGATCTGTCTGGATCTCTGTGAGTTCAAGGCCACACTAGAAACAGAGCCAGATATGGTGACACACACCTTAAATTCCAACACTAGTTAACCATGGAGGTCTGGAGGTCTGTACAAACAGACAGGAAATGATAGAGCTGGAAAAGGAAGAGGAAGTAATGTAGCTGGACAGAGAGAGCAAATCAAATGGCAGAATGGCAAGGCATATAGGTATGGGTAGACAGGAAGTATCTCGCATTTGGAAGCTGCTGAGTTGGTGAGGTGAGACTAGCTTGTGGCTGTTACTATTCCTCTGATCTCTCTCTCAGGCTTTAACCCCTATATCTGGCTCTGTGTTTTTTATTTATAAGACCATTTAGAAATTCATCTACACAGGATGGCAGTTAACTGGATGCTCCTCCACTCACATCTCCTGCTGATGCTCCTCCACTCACACCTCCTGCTGAGTGTGAGCCCACTAACTCCTGATTCCCCTCTCCCCCATTGCAGGAAGCAGCCAGACATGAACTGGCATCCATATACTCAAAGAGTGTGGGATGTTCTGGTGGAAGCTCCACCTCAGCCACCCCCTCACATCCATATATACCCAAAGAGTCTGGAATCATTTGGTGGAAGCTCCACCTTAACCCCCTCTCCCATCTCTCTGCCTCATCTCTGAAAGCCTGCCAAACATGGCTACTCCCCTAAAGATGCTCAAGACCACTCCCACGAGGCACTTAAACTGCCCCTCAGAAAATAGACATATGGTTTTTCAATCTCTCTTCCTCATCTCTTCTCGGAGAGGGGGGCAGGCAGCAGGAAATCATCTGGGAGCATTTACCCATTAAACCTTGTCTTTTTCTTAATTCAGTCTGATTCGTCAGTGGAGAGGCTTAATATTGGGGTGCAGAAACTTTTCAGTTAATATTAAAATACTGTTTTATGCTGTTCTACTTTATTAAAAAGCTGGCTCTGGATTTGGGGTATGGCTTCATCTTTTGACCCAAGCATGATTGTTCAAAAATTTCCTCCAAAATCTCTGTCCTAGTTCAGAAGGCCATCTGACTCTAGGATGAAGAGAGAGAACAAAAGAGTCCAAAAGAGAACAAAAGAGAGGACACTGTGCTTCAAACAGATAACATAAAATCTTTTTGTACCTTAAGATTTGCACACTTTCTTCAAATGGATACAAAACCCTGTAAAACAAAAATCCATAAAGAAAACTAAAACTACATTCCTGTAGATGTCTGGATATTATAATTTTCTGTTTAATGGCATCTAGGTTACAGATACTTATATTATTCTACAACTTAATGACTTTATAAGATAAAGAATACTTACTAAGTCCCAGGTTGTCTGCCTCCATCTGCAGATAAACACAAACTGGTTATAAAATAAAATCTATTCAGGTGTGGTAACACATGCCTTTAATCCCAGCAACTGGGAGGCAGAGGCAGGTGGATCTCTGTGAGTTTGAGGCCAGTCTGGTATATATAGTGAATTCCAGGACATTCAGGACTACACAGAGAAACCCTGTCTTGAAATCCCCCCCTCAAAAAAAAAGAAAAAAGAAAAGAAAGAGAATCTTCTGTCTAAAATCTCTCAATAATAACTCTAGATATGCTTGCTTAAAATAATCAGAGCTGAACTTGTTAAAAGTTAATATTCCTTCAAAAGAAGGATATAAGCAAGGCCATTGGACCTTCACCTAAGAATCCTGCTGGCTGGAAGCAAGTAGGCCTTACCTGCATGAAGCCATGTAATGGTCTGAAAGAAAATGGCCCTCAAAAGGAGTGGCACTATTAGGAAGTGTGACCTTGTTGGAGGAAGTGTGTCACTGTGCAGGAGGACTTTGAGGTCTCTTTTTTTCTCAAGCTTCCCTCGGTGTGACAGTCAGTTGACTTCCTGTTGCCTTCAAGATGAAGCACTCTCCACTCCAGCAGCACTCTGCCATGCTCCCTTTCACGATCATAAACCTCTGAAATTGTCAGTGAGCCACCCTCCATGAAATGTTTTCGTTATAAGAGTTGCTGTGGTCATGGTGTCTCTTCATAGCAGTAGTAAACCCTGACTTAGACAAGCCACAAGGTTTTCTGGAGAAACTAAGCTAAAAACTAAGGATAAAATATAAAATAAAGATAAGGATAAAGATTAAAATAAAAATAAAATAGATATATCCAGGTTAAAAACTAAGAATAGGGATGGGGTCCACCTTGGCAACAATGGAAATACATATACTGGGTAGAGCTCTAGACACTGTCTAACACCCCTTAGGAAAAAAGTTCTTGTGACAAATGGTAAATTTATTTATTACTGTTATGTCAAATGCTATTTCAATTTTTTACAGAAGGATTTATATAAACATTAGGATGGCTAAATGTAATTGAAGATGTCTAGTTCTTTGTTGTGTGTCCCGTCCCGTCCCCCGTCGTCCCGACCCGTCCCGTCCCGTCCCGTGTCCCCCCCCCCATCCCCCGCTTTCTTGGTTCTTGGTTTAAAAAAATGTTCCTTCAAGGTCATGGATATTCAAAACTCTTGCTTAAATGTAAACTTTCTTTCTCTCAGGATCTGTAAGACCATTGTGGAGGAAGGGGGGCATGGGAAACCTATAAAATTTCAAACAAAAAATTAGTTTAAAACATGTAATAAAACAGTTAATTACTAAAACTCTATGCCCATGTAATCTTAATTTGCTATTGTGTGCTTACATGTAACTTGAAATCAACTCTGGTTGTCTCCTTTTTAGACTAAGGAAACAACAGGTCCCTGAGATATTTTGGATTAGGATAGATTTTTTATATGATGATTTTTATCCTAAAATTTTAAAATAAAGAACAACTTATTTAATAAATAAAATATATTTAATAAATAAGGCTTGTAACTTCCTAAGGCCTACTCAGAGTAATGATATCTGACTTGGGAACATAACCAGAGGCTGCAGCCAGACGCTGGCTCACTGCTGCTTGTAGTGGGCAGAAGATAGCCACAGTACCACTATGACGAGCAAGTACGTGGTAGAGAGACAGCAGAGAAAGAGAAGCAGAGTGGCTGGTACACTGTGAAGAGAGGCACAACTGGAGATGCAACTGTGGTGAGGAACAGCCTGATGTGAGAGCCACCTGAATCCATGATGATGTCCAGGCCATGTTGTCACTGAGGGCCATGTCTGGGTCTGTGGTCCTACTGCAGCCAGGACCTATGTTGATGTCCATGGCCTGTGTTACCATTGAAGGTCATGTGGATGTTCCTGGTCTGTATTACACTTGAAGCCATGTTGATGTCCAAGGGCCATCCTGAGCTGGCTCTGTCCCTTACTGGCCACCTCACTGTGGCACGAGCAGAGATGTGGATAAAGGAGAGCTGGTTCCACCCCTTGACTGGGCAACACGGGAAAGTTGGCCCTTGTGGAACGGGCACTGGAAAGCTGGTCCTGTCTCTTGCAGGGGTGGGGTGGGAAAGCTGGCTCTGGATGCCTGGGCATGGTTGAGTGGGAGAGCTAGCTGGCCCTGGTGGCATGGCCATGGGAGAGCTGGTGGGCAAACCAACTCAGCTACTACCCGGCCCAGATCCAGAGCCTTGAGTTGGCCCATTCCAACATCTACCCCATCTATGAGCTGCTGTAGCATGTGAAGGAGCTGGTCCTGCAGAACCAAAAGCCACAGGATCTCCATGGCTCAGGGCAACAGCAGGATATCTGAAAGAAGTTTCAGTGAGGGTCCAGTATTGACGGTGTACCAGAAGTCAGAGACCATGAACCAGATGAATGACTAAGTGCAATGAACATTTGCAAGTAAAGCTGTTTAGACAAAAGGGTATACTATGTGACACAGTGGGATTGGGGTGCATGATATAAAATTTCCAAAGATTTAATAAAACAATTGTTAAAAAAAAAAAATAACTGACTTAAATGTTGGGAGCCATGTGGCCTAGTTTCAGATCAACATATGAATGCTTATCCAATGGGTCTCCACTAGCAAGGCCCCTGGAGATGGTCTCCCACTTGGCAAAGATCAGTGGACCTCTGGACAGTGCAGAATACTGCTGAGACCTCTCAGCATGCATGCTCTCTTTTCTCTCACAATATCGATGATTCTTTTGGTGGTTTTTAGTTTCACTTTGTTAGTTACATATGGGACAGATATGATCATTCCTGATAATCCATTATTTTTCTCCAATATTTTCCTCTAAAATTTTTTTTTGAAGTATAAATAGAGATGGCTCAAGCTCTTGGGGGCCTGCCTCTTGTGTGAAACTCACCTGGTGGTCTGACAATTTTTCTTTACCTTTCTCCGGACCTGAACCTGGGCTGCAGCAGGACCACAGCAGTTAAAAATATGTCTAGCCTTTTTGTATTTGCTAACTTTGTGAAGCTTTAACTATTTGAATGAACTGAGCCATACAAGAAACTATAGTATTCTGTAATGGTGTACTATAAAAGGATTTTTAAAAAAAAGGTTTCCAGGGCTGGAGAGATGGCTCAGAGGTTAAGAGCACCGACTGCTCTTCCAGAGGTCCTGAGTTCAATTCCCAGCAACCACATGGTGGCTCACAACCATCTGTAATGAGATCTGGTGCCCTCTTCTGTATACATAATAAATAAATAAATCTTAAAAAAAAAAAAAAAAAAAGGTTTCCAATCTCTCTGTGGACTAAATTTATGGTTTTATACATTCCCAATCTCTCTGGGCTACATTTATAATTTAAAGTTTTATTTTGATACTAAGAGAGCTTTCATTCAAAAATTTATAATTTTTAAGGCTAAAGCTTAACAGAGATAAAACAGTCAAATACTAATCCCATTAAAGCAACTAAACTTATAAACTATTAAGGATAATTAGGACATGTAAGTTAATTTTCAATCACCTTATAAATGACCAAATTCTTTAACATACTCAAACTATGCTTGTAATCATTCTAAGTACAAATGTTATTCATTTTCAGGGGCAAGCTTTACTTAGCCTTCTGTGTATGTTTTCAAGATTAAGCCTAAAGCAAGTAACTAAAAACAAAGTTTATTTAAAATTAAGTATACTTAATAAATTAAATAAATATTGGCCCATAAGTTCCTCAGAGTTCTGCTAAAATGGCATTTGAAATATTTAATTTTAAAAAAAGCGTCCTATGATAGACAAAATGGCTAGCTCCTGGAGACAGCTCTAGGGTCTCCTCCAAAGAAGATTATTGGACACAAAAGACCCCACCTGGGTTATAGTAACTCTAACCAATGGGCAAAACAAACAAACAAATAAGTTAAAAAACCCCAAACCTCAAAACCTGTCCTTCTTTGCCACCCAAGTTAGGTCTATCTCTCAATTCCTCATACACAGAAAAGGTTTTTCAGCCTTTCTGGGTCTGGCAGCAGAAGGCTAAGCTGTCCTGTGTGGCGGTCACACTGTCCTGTGTGATTGCCAGTGGAAGACTGCTGACCTCTGCCCCCAGTACCATCATGGAGGAGCCTAGGGTAACTGTCTAAGTAAGTCTCTGTCATTTTAATTGATACAGAGGCCATTTGGATTTTACTCCCTGCTCAAATGTGTGCTTCTCAGATCTCCAATGATGTTAATAGCTAACTGTAGCTTTATTGGTTTAACAACAGCAAGCACCCAGCTGCCCTGCCAGTCCATTTCATATGTAAAAATCAGGCCTTGCCTTTTCTATAGCTACTAGGTTTCCTGCTGAAAAAGACAGACTCATACAGTTCTCCTTGCTGACAGGTGTCACACTAAAAGAAATTTGAAATGTCTAAAGGATATGAGGGTCTAAGAAAATGATTTAGAAAAAAAAAAAAACCAAGAAAAACAAAAAACAAAACAACAACAACAAAAAAAAAAAAAGAAAGAAAGAAAATGATTTAGGGTGCAAGTAGTGAAGACCTGAGGATATAAAAGCTTAAATAAGTTATGTAGGTCTAAGAAAGTAATTTAAGGTATATAAAGGTCTGAGGATATGAAAGCTTAAGTAAGTTGTAAGGGTCTGAGAAAGTGATTTAAGGTGTGCAAATGCTAGTTATAAAGGTCTAAAAATGATTTAAGGCATATATAAAACAAAAAAAAATTTCAAATTTCCTTCCTCTTGCTACACCGCTGTTATATTAAGACTTCTAAAATTCAGAGTTTTGGCATTAATCAATGGAGTTAGGATTTTTCCCTAAACTCTCTAACTTTACCTTCTGTCCCTTGTCTATATTTGCACATGCAGATTTACAATCAACTAAAGACTGCAAACTGCCCTAAACACACCAGCCTCAGGTGGTCCTTTGAAACTACCCCAGACTCACTGAAGCCAATGTAAACCAGGGGCTTCTGACAGAATTTCCTATCAGGTTGAGTCTCAGCTTTGGACCAGCACTCCAGACTGCTCCAATGCTACTGCAATTCACTAGCCTCAGACGGTCCAACAAAATCAGGACAGCAAGCCAGATGCACACTGCCCTCTCCAGGCTTTGACCAGCATTCCAGCCTTCCTGGGGCTGACAACAGCATCCTATTTCAGCTAAGAAGCAGTTACAGAAGAGCCTGCATTGCCCCTTACCATTAACAAAAGGCTGAAAAATTTCTACAAAAAATCCAGTTCTTTTCTACCAAAGGAGCCATTTCCCTGTCACTGTCAAAAGACAAATGGCTGTCTATGGTGCCTATTAACATACCAACACCATCCTGGCCTCTAGGCTCCTTCAGTATCACAAATACCTGTTAAAATCAGAGAGTTAACAAAAGGGTTACTCATGCTGGGGTCTGGGATCAGATTGAATGGCTTAATTAAAATATCAACCTTTATTCCTACATAAATCTGAATCAATGATTAGATTTATATGATCTAGAGACAGTGGAGAATGTTATGGCCAAAGAAGTTTTCATTTTATGCTAGGCATCCATCTTGGTATCCACCAGTCATTTGTCTATAACTCCAATCCCTGGAAGATAAGTTCCCAGTAACTCAGACTCAGTGAACCCACCAAAAATGTACAGCTTTGACTATCTACTTGTTATAATATGACTGATTTCTTTTCTTTTGCTCTGTAACTTGCTTACACAGATACCCAAAAATTGTTTTGAGTTGCCTTAATCACTTAACCTGGCAGAACAGAACAGTTTTTCTTGCTTCCATATATATTGAAGGTCTTTGTGTGGTTTTCCCCTTTAAAAGTCCCTTCCCATATCCCTCCTATATGACAATCTCAAATTTGGCTCAGAGATTGTTTGTCCTAAGAGATAATCAATAAATCTTTAAATTATGATTGGATTGAGTCTATGGTCTCTTCCCAGAGGTCACAAACTCCATAACAGAAACTTGTGAACTTGGCTGAGACACACACTTGCCTAGTATGTACAAAACTTGGCCTTAAGCCATGAAAATAAAAGCTGAAAGTTCAAGTCGTGGCTCTAGATGGATCTTGGTTTTGCTTTTGTAGTGTTAATCATAGAACTCATGGTACCTGCACATACTAAGCATATACAAGCTACACCCGTGGCCCAGGATTCCAGCTTTTATGAGAACTTGCTTTTAAAGCTGACCTTGAGCCCATTGCTAGAAAGTACCACATACCACCAACACAAGGACATTTGAAGACTCAATGTATGTGGTCTCTATTTGTACTTTTGCAGGAAGTCCTGATTCTTTCCGTGTCTGTCCCTGTATAGGATACGGGTGGTCATATCCATTTTGAATTCTTGTAAGGCAGCTATGCAAAAATACACATGGAACCATGACAGCCCACACACCCATTAACTGCAACAACACACAGGTGTTGCTATAAATATTCTCTGGAGGGGTAGAGACTGTTTCATGGGTTTGTTTTTTTCCAAGCATCCAAATACTTCATAAGCATGCTATGTCTGAAACATATACAAACAAATCTGTGTATTTCCACAATGCCAGAATTCACTGAATAATAATAAATAGACAAGGTTTAACTCTTTCAACCACAGTAATTTGTTGTCTGCCTACCTTAGTAGTCTGACTCAGGTGAATGCAGTTTCTTTCATTTCAGTCTTAATTATTAGTATCACTCATATCACATGTCACACAGCACATAGTAAACTTAATTATTCTGCTGTTAATTCTACAGATGTGAGGAGAAATACCACTAACCCAAATCATGGCCAAGTTAATTAAAGCAAGCAATTAATTAAAGTAAGCTTTTAAAAAAAAATTGCCGGGCGGTGGTGGCACATGTTTTTAATCCTAGCACTCGGGAGGCAGAGGCAGGCGGATCTCTGTGAGTTTGAGGCCAGCCTGGTCTCCAAAGCAAGTTCCAGGAAAGGCGCAAAACTACACAGAGAAACCCTGTCTTGAAAAAAAAAACGAAAAAAAAAAAAATCATATACATGGGCTGTCTTTCCTAAAGGTTGTAT
Organism: Peromyscus eremicus; assembly: GCF_949786415.1. Classification (NCBI taxonomy): domain Eukaryota; kingdom Metazoa; phylum Chordata; class Mammalia; order Rodentia; family Cricetidae; genus Peromyscus; species Peromyscus eremicus. The sequence continues at coordinate 7,302,434 of NC_081417.1, read as the reverse complement.
TCAAGAGATCAGCATTGAACATAGGTGAGATAAGAGTTTTTATAGTTTAGGAGTAGGGGGTTTCCAAATGGGGGATTTGGAAAGCAAGTAGGTGAGGTTAAGAAGTAGAACATAAACATAACAAGTTGGTCATAACAACCTATTGAAACAAAGACATGGTTGCAAGGTGGTCATAACAAGGTGGTTATAACAAGGTGGTCATAACAAGGTGGTTATAATAGCCTTTCAAAACAAAGACATGGTTGCTGTTTCCTGGAACAGGCAGTACAGAACCATTTGGAGTTAAAGTTACAGATGGGACATAACCCAATCCTTGAGAAACAGATTTAATCATAAACAGAAATGAACCTAGTTTGTTTTTATTATAAGATGGCTTTCAAGCCTAAAATGGAGGCAGGCTGGCTTATCAATGCATATATATGGGTAACAGAATGAATACAAATATAAGAGACTGCAGCAAGGTTCAAGAGGCTTTAGAAGTGGGTAGAGAAAGTCTGTATTGATTAGATGAACCAGACCAGTGTTGGCAGGGGGCTGCTGCTGGCTGGGGCTGCTGGAGCTGCTGGAGCGGCTGGAGTTGCTGGAGTCAGGGTTTTAGAATGAAGCTGTTCCAGCTGTGAGGTGGAAGGCTGAGAGCAGGAAAAGGCCAATTCAGGTTCAGGTCCAGATGAGAGAACTGGTGGCAGGCAGTGGGGTAGGATTAGTCAACAACAGGGGAAAAAGCTAAGCCAAAGCTTCAAGGACAGTCTGGGAATCCTCAATGCACACAATGGGATCAGATGACAGAGAGCTGTGGGGCCATGCCATAGTAGTATTAGGACCCATCACTTTGTGCATCCAGATGAGGGAGTTACACCTTTCCCTTGTCTGCTGTGTCTATAAGTAGATTTTAATATACCTGTGTACCCCTACAGACTCAGTTCACATGAAAAATGTATAGTGTGGCTCCCTTTCTACTTCCAGACTTAAGTCATTCATCAGCTGTGCTGGATGCGTGGTACCTGAGGCTGAGGTTTCTGTGTCTACTGAGGCCTGTGCTAGCCCTCTCCTCCAAAGAGAATCAAAGTCTTCTTGGAAAAATGAAGTCTCCTGGGGCAAGCCAGAGCCTGAGAATGCAGTTTTTTACAATATGGAACAACTTGGAGCAGAGCATAGTCCAAACTTAACAGTTTCAATTTCATTTCCTATGAGGTGGCTTCAGCTTTTCAGCTGGAGCAGGTCACTTTCTTCTAGAGAAAGGAAGGGAGGAACAATTATAAAATTCCTGTGTGGCAGCTGTTCAAACATCCAAAAACTAAAAAAGAAGGCCAGGTGCTGGAGCACACCTCTAATCTCAGGGCAGGAAGATCTCTGTGAGTTCAAGACCAGCCTGCTCTAACAGAGAGTTCCAGGGTGGCCAGGGCTACATAATGACATCTTGTCTGAAACAAATACACAAACCAAACAAACAAAAATGACCTAAAAAAGAAATTACCTAAAAATTAAATTATAAACAACAAATTTAATACATTTTTATAAATATTTGAAAGTAGTAAATAATAAAACTTGATTTTTAGTTTATTTTTTCCATGTATGAGCAGTGTAAAACTTGACTGAATGAGGCTGGAGAGTGATTTCAAAGATACTGCTTGAGCTCACCACCATGCCCTGTTCACAGTGGCACACTTAGCTCCAGATACAGCAAGATATATCCTGGGGGTAACCAGCAGCCACATAATTAGACTAAAGTTCCACTCAATAGATGGAAATACATGCCTGGTACTGTAACCCTAGCCCACTGCCTGTGCCTGCTGAGGTCATGGGTCTGAGAGGAGAACCAACTCCTGCCATTTGTCTGAACCAATGTAACTTCTAACTATGATCTAAATCCTTATCCTCATATCTGCAGGTAAGTACAGTTATCACTTCCCATCAAAGGAGCTAGTTTTTACGGTCGACAGAGATCATTACAGAAAGCCATGTCTGGTCAAAATGCAGAGATCAACTGACCATGGAGTATCCAGCCCTATCTGATAAATCTACAACACAACCTTTACACCTAAGGCTCAGGGAACATCATGGAAGATGAGGTGGAAAGAGTGTACAAGCCAGAGGACCAGGAAGTCTCCTGTGAGATAGTCACTTCTTCAAATGATGGGGACGTTACACTTATAAAATCTCAACAATATGGTTGCTTACATAAGACCCAAAAAATGATGACACCAATTGACATGCCAATGTGAATGGCATGTCAATCCATCTGGGGGGCAATTATGAGGCCCAACCCTAGATGAAGAGTTACAAGCAATTAACGTCTGCTGAGAGGAAAATCAGTCATCTCAGGGAGGGGCCCCTGGTAGGTTATCCAGTCCCAAGTAGTCAGCTAGAAAGCATACTTATATGAGTAGCACTAAATGGGTTCAGCATGCTGTATTTATAAATGTGTGTGCATGTGTGAACATGAATAAAGAGTAAGAGGCTATGATCTTTGAGAAGGAGTGAGGGGGCTGCAGGAGGAGTTAGAAGAAGGGGAGGGAGAGAAGAAATGATGTAAATGAGAACTTATATGTAAAATTCTCAAAAATTGATTAATAAAAAGTTATTGCTTGAACATTGACCACAGGTGATGTGAAACACTGATTTTTATCATTGATAGAATAGACAAAGTTTCTTTCTTTCTTTTTTTTTGTTTTTTTATTTTATGCTATTTTAAGACAAAGTTTCTTTAAGAGTTCTTATGGGCATGAATTTTCTGGATCTGTTTAAATGCTCATGTCAAGTCTCCTGGGCTGCAGAGGTATCTAAAGCATGCACAGGGTTTGGTGATGCCAGCTGGGTGTTGCCTTTCTCATACCCAGAAAGAAGAAATCAATGGATGTGTGAACTTGTGTAGAAAGAGGAAGTGGTCCTAAGAGCTCTGGTAGAAGGCAGATTAAAGAATTGTGTGTGTTAGCCAGAAGTGGTGGCGCACGCCTTTAATCCCAACACTTGGGAGGCAGAGGCAGGTGGATCTCTGAGTTCAAGGCCAGCCTGGTCTCAGTTCCAGGACAGCCAGAGCTGCACAGAGAAACTGTCTTGACACCCCCTCCCCCGGCTCCCCAATAGAATTATATGTGCTTTCTTGATTTTGAAACTCACTGGTCATGTGATTGTTGGGTAATCTCAGTTTCTTTAAACTGAACAAGTGCATGGTATCATAATCCCTCACTTGCCCTGTGTTGAACAGAGTAACCCATTTCAGTGTATTTCAGGAAAAACAAAGGGCAGGGACGATATCTGTAGCTCTGAATGACTGTGACGAATAAAGGGTTTGCACATTTTAGCAGACGTTTTCTGCTTAAAGCTTCAACACAAAGGATAAACTCCATAAACGGTCACAACATGTGAGGCTCCGGTGGTGGACAGCACAGGGCAGCCCAGGAGAGGAAGAAAGGGTGGCTTCCCGGGGGACTCAACAGGGGCCTGACTGATGCCAGGCCCTCTGGAAGGACCAGGGGTGAGCGGAGACTTGGCAGCTGGGCTGGTTTTACAGTAGTGCAGCACAGAGAACCTTCCAGTCAAGAGGCAGCCTGGGCAAAGGCTGAGAGGAACTGAAAGCAGCAGTTCTGGGGCTAGAAGGCAAGACAGGGGAGGCCCTGGGAAGGAATTAGAACTAAACAACAAGGCACTTTTGGGGGAGGGCTCCAGAGTGATACTGTGGCGTTTCCCTCAGTCAAGGACAAATGGAGCAGTTATTATTAAGACTGGTTTCTATTATTTTTAAGTGTGTGTGTGTGTGTGTGTGTGTGTGTGTGTGTGTGTGTATTTGCATGTGTGTGGTGGTGCCCATGCAGTCCAGAGGCATTGGATTCTTTGGAGCTGGAGTTAGAGATGGTTGTAAGCTGCCTGGCAAGGGTGCTAGCAACATAACTCAAGTCCTGTGAAAGAGCAGTAAGTGCTCTTAGTCACTTAGCCATGTCTCTAGCCCTCAAGAGTTTTTCTTGTTGATTTATTTCTGCTGTGATTTGAAGTCAGCTCTCCTTCTTGCTGAGCCAAGGTAGTACACACTCACCCAGCTGAAATGCTTTAGTGCAGTTGTGCTGGATGAAGAGCTGGAAGACAGAGAACAGTGCTGTAGTTAGAGGCTTAGTAGAAACTGAAGCTAGAGATGAGAGTGGCCTAAAGGATCACTGTGAATGGCCTGGAGAAAGATGCTTTGCCAGTTGTTTACTAGTTAACTCTATTGAAGACACTAGGGTGTAGGGAGGGTTTCCACAGAGCCATCCCATCTGGCCTGAATTCTTGAATGGTAGTGCCCAGGCTTTGAAGCACCTTTTGTTTAAAGTCAGGGATTGTTACCTTTGGTTTAAAGTTGGGACTTTAAGAAGTTGTCTGAGTTCTTTCTGAAGGAATTTCAGAGACTTTGAAAAACTTAGTCTTGAGAGGACCTGACAAACCAGGAGATCTCATGAAAATTGCTTAGGCAAAAGCTGGGCGGTGGTGGCACATGCCTTTAATCCCAGCACTTGGGAGGTAGAGGCAGAGGGATCTGTGTGAGTTTGAGGCCAGCCTGGGCTACAGAGCAAGATCCAGGACAGGCACCAAAACTACACAGAGAAACCCTGTCTCGAAAAAACCAAACCAAAACAAAAATTGGTAGGCAAATGGTTCCTTCAAACAACTCCAGGTAAGAGGTTTTGATATGTGGAAACTGACTTGCTACGAGGTACAATTTGTGTAGCAATAAAAGGAGGCTGGACCTCCCTACTGTAGAGAGCCTAGAATTCCTCTTGGAGTGACTGTTTTTTCTTTGGGGACCTGCTCAGAACTAGAGCCCTGACACTTGAGAAAGTAAAACCCACATTCTGGGAGCCAGGGAGATGGGGTGAAGCATTTGATGAGCACACATGAGGACCAGAGTTTGTCCTCGGCACCCGAATAAAAGCCTGGCCATGGTAGTGCTGCCAGGCAGAGGAAGGAGGATTCTAGAGGCTCACTGGCCAGCAAGGCTAGCTATCAGTGAATTCCAGGTTTGCTAAGAGACTCTGCCTCAAAAATACAGTGGGAAGTATAGTGGGAAGACAGCTGTAAATGACCAATAAGTGAGCTTGGAATTGGATCCTCCCCAGTGGGACTCAAGGGCACTGCAACCCTGCCAGTACCTTAACTGCAGGGTTGGCTGTGGACAGTCTTTGGACAGCTGTGGCTTGACCTTTGACCTCTACCTGCACTCACATGGATGTGCATACTTACACACACACACACACACACACACACACTCACACACACACACACACACACAGAGAGAGAGAGAGAGAGAGAGAGAGAGAGAGAGAGAGAGAGAGAGAGAGAGAGAGAGAGAGAGAGAGACTTCTGGAATTTGTTTTGGTCAACCAAATAGACAAAGTAGGCTTGGTGATGGTGATGGTGTGGTATTGGTTATCTGCTGCTGTGTTCCAATGATTGCAAACTCAGCAGGTTAAAGCGTCTAACCCAGTTAGTAGCTGGCTGTCCCAACTCAAGGTCTTGGTGAGACTGCAGTTAAGGTACTGGCAGGGTTGCCGTGCCATTGAGTCCCACTGGGGAGGATCCACTTCCAAGCTCACTAATGTAGTCATTTACAGGTCTCAGTCACTTGCCACAGGGGCGTCTATGTGAAAGCTGGTTTCTCAAGTGAACCAGCCAAGAGGGAGAGTGTCCAAACAGAAGCCAGTGGCTTTGAAATTTAATCTCAGAATAGATACATCACCAGTCCTGATAAAATCTATTTGTTAGAAGTAAATGAGTCACACTGACCAAAAAGAAGAGAGGTTTTACAGGGAGGCCAGGCCATTTGGAGGCCCCCTCAGACTGCTCATTGGCTAGGAACATCATTAAAGACATCATTAGCCGCCGGGCGGTGGTGGCGCACGCCTTTAATCCCAGCACTCGGGAGGCAGAGCCAGGCGGATCTCTGTGAGTTCGAGGCCAGCCTGGGCTACCAAGTGAGTCCCAGGAAAGGCACAAAGCTACACAGAGAAACCCTGTCTCAAAAAACCAAAAAAAAAAAAAAAAAAGACATCATTAGCCTTAGGGACTGTGGTGGTTTGAATAAGAATGGCCCCCATGGGCTCATATATTTGAAGGCTTAGTCATCAGGGAGTGGCACTATTTAAAAAGGATTATGAGGTGTGGCCTTTTTGGAGGAAGTGTGTCAGTGAGGGTGGGTTTTGAGGCTTTGAAAGCCCAAGCTAAGCCCAGTGTCTCTCTCTCTCTCTTCCTGCTGCCTGTGGATCCAGATGTAGAACTCTCAGCTCCTTCTCTAGCACCATGTCTGCCTGCATGCCAACATCATGATGATCATGAACTAAGCCTCTAAAACTGTAAGCCAGCCCCAACTAAATGCTTTCTTCAGTAAGAGTTGCCATGGTGTCTGTGCACATGTGCATGCACATGAATGTATATATGCACTCATGGGCTAAGGTTGGAACCTAGAGCCTTAAGCACCAGACAATTGTGCCACCATGAGCTGTTCCCTTGTCCTCACTTTCCCTGTTTCTTCATGTTATGTTGCCTGTTTGGCTCTCATATAATATAGCATATAATCTCAAAAGCAAATGGCTTCTACCTGCTATAACTCTCTAGTTAAATTAAGCCAGAAACTGTTTCTCTTAAGAGTTACTTTTAATACCAAATGTTGTAGTTGTCATTAACAATTTTATGAAAAATTTAAAATCAAGCTAGGTGTGGAGGTAAAATCCCAGCACTGGGGAGCTTGAGGCAGTGAGATCACGAGTGTTAAGCAAGCTTGAAACACAGAGCAAAATTTCATCTCTAAAAGCTCAATGCTGGGTGTGGTGGCACACACCTTTAATTCCAGCACCCACATGGCAGAGGCAGAGGCAGGTGAATCTCTGTAAGTTCAAGGCCAGCTTGGTTCCAGGATAGCCTACATAGTGAGAACTTGTCTTAAAATAACAACAACAACAATAAACCCAAAAGAAACAAAGAGCAAAAGAACAATAAACATTAAATGATTTTTGAAAAGATCAGTTCTAGGGAGATGAACCACAGTTGTGCCAAACTGGTTTACAAGGCGAGAGCATGGGGCCACTCTAAGGACGAATGTGTTTTCCAGCATGGGTATTCATGCTTGTAGACATAAATACAGCTTGTGCAATGAGGCACAGACGGAACAACAAACTGCTGCAGTCCTGGAATAGACCTTATGGAACCCTTCCAGTCTGCTTTGGCTCTCTGCGGCCCTCTGGTGGCTGCCTTGAGGTTGAACAAGAAGTCAACAGAACAATACAGACGTGGTGGCTTTAGAGGGGCTGGGCAGACAGCAATCACCACAGCATATCTGTTCAACCACAGAATGGTAACCAGTCCTTAAAAAGGAACCTACAGTGCCGTATGCGCCAAAGAATGAGCCAGATTCTTAGGAACTGTTCACATTTAAACAGATATGCTTCCATAATCTCACTGGTCACAATACGGAATGGTTGTGTACTGCTACACTGAATGGAGATGATATACTTGGCCAGTCTTCTTTTATTTAATTAATTTTTTTTTCATTTATTTTACATACTAACCAGTCTTCCCTCCCTCCTCTCTTCCCATCCCCTCCCCCACCCCCCATGTACCCCCCACATCCACTCCTCCTCCATTCAGAAAGGGGCAGGCCTCTCATGGGAGTCAACAAAGTTGACATATCAAGTTGAGGCAGGGCCAAGCTCCTCCCCCTGCATCAAGGCTGGGCGAGGCATCCCAGCATGGGGAATGGGTTCTGAAAAGCCAGCTCATGTGCCAGGGACAGGTCCTGATCCTACTGCTAGGGGCCCCACAAACAGACTAAGCTACACAACTGTCACCCACATGTAGAGGGTCCCATGAAGGCTCTCTAGCTGTCAGCTCAGAGTCTATGAGCTCCCACTAGCTCAGGTCAGTTGTCTCTGTGGGTTCTTCCATCAAGATCTTAACCCTCCTTGCTTGTATAATTCCACGTCCCTCTCTTCAATTGAACTCCAGGAGCACGGCCCAGTGCTTGGCTGTAAATCTCTGCATCTGCTTCCATCAGTTACTGGATGAAGGCTCTCTGGTGACAATTAGGGTAGTCACCAATCTGATTATAGGAGAAGGCCAGTTCAAGCACATTGTCCACTATTACTAGGAGTCTTAGCTGGGGTCATCCTTGTGGATTCCTGGGAGTTTCCCTGGGACCAGGGGTTATTTATTTACTGACATTATTTACTGGGCATAAGAAAACATGAGGTACAACAGAACCCACTATAAGAGTTTTATTAGGGAAGGGGAAAGATGGGTGAGTAGGCCTACCAAAGGGAAACATGTGGAGAGAGAGCAGGGAGCAGGTGGAGTCTGCTTTTTTAGGTCACCTCATGCATGTGTATATGGGCTTACATGGCTATGCCACACATGGGCATAGATTATGTGACCATTCTGCACACAGATTACATAGGACATAGGGCCCTGGAGTGACGGAGCATTTTGCCTGATTGCTGACAGCGCATGTGTGGTCATGTGACTCAGGAAGTGGCTAGGAATAATAAAATTCCACCCTTTTTGTTATTATAAAAAGTAGGGGGTTAAGTGTTGCAGGTGAACAGGCGTAGGGGTGCTGGGTCTTTCGGAACTGCATCCAGCTGACTTGGTGGGCATTGGTTAATTTTTTTTTTTTTTGGGGGGGAGGCTTTTCCCAAGGCAGCCAGTCATCCTGGGGTAGCTGATTGTCTTTGCTGCTGTTTTGAGCCCTGTGGAATCAAGAGCCGGTTGGATCTGACGGCTTTGACCTGACAAGATGCTGGCAAGGCAGAAGATGAAGTTTAGAAAAAAGTTTTCTGAGATCCTGGTACTTGGGGAGGGGAGAGGAGATGAGGGGGGTCCCTGAGGGGTCCCAGGATGAGGTGGCGGGTCCTGGGACCAGGAAAGGTTGAGTGATACTTACCTGAAGTAGGTCTGACCTTTCCGGGTGGGTCCAAGCTGACTTCCTGGAGTTCAGAAGAATTTTTTAAGTTTATAAAGGAGACAAATTTTAGACATATTAAGAAGCAACCAAAGGGAATTTAAGATCCTGAGCTTGTAGCTATGATATTATAGTGTTTAGTACTCTGCTATCAGAATTTTATTGGTTAGTGTTAAAGTTATGGAGTCATGTAGTGTGTGTGTGTGTGTGTGTGTGTGTGTGTGAGAGAGAGAGAGAGAGAGAGAGAGAGAGAGAGAGAGAGAGAGAGAGAGAGAAAGAAATCTGGAACATGCTTTCTTTTTTCTGTTAGTATCAATTAGGCTTCCTATCTTTACCTGAGACAAACCTTAAGGCACCTGTTTCCTTTCATTATCGCAGTATCACTTCAGTATCCAGGAGACACAAGTGATTGATTGCTGAGGGCATTAACAATAATAAACTGTTATATTAAAGTCTGTTTTGCAGAATCCAGACCCTTTTGATTCTGGGTGTGTGAATATTTCTGGAGTGTTAATGTTTCTTACCACCTGGGTATATTTGATGGTCCTTGAACCTCCAGCTCTATGACTAATGGTGATTCTGTAACAGTCAGCTGAGTAGTTAATTAGAAATTTGAATATGTTATTAGAGACACAGAGGGAACCTGATGAAGCAGAATATGATCAGTAGAGACAGGAGAATGCAGGGAGGGAATCAGGAAGAAAAATATATGGGGTTCCCAATCCAGTGGGGTTGAATACGGTTGTGGGATGAAGCCCCATTCTTCTGGAATTGGAGATGAGGCAGTTGATCTCTGTGTCCTATGAAAGTTAAGAGAATAGGGTCCTGTTTGCTTTACCATGTATAGCACGAATCTGAAAAGGTCTTATTAATAAAAACAAACCCAGGGCCAGGTATTGGGGGGAATACTGGAAGGTCGGAGAGACAGAACAAGCCACAACCACCTCGCCTTGCCAATTCCTCATCTGATCCTGTTTCCTCAGACTGGAAGCCTCTGAGTCCTCATCTGAGTGAATCTCAGCTGAACTGTGTTGCTCAAAAGCCTAAAAGCTTAACCAGGCCTAGTTCCTCATCCTCATACCTTAAATACCTTTCTGCTTCCTGCCATCACTTCCTGGGATTAAAGGCTCTTGTTACCATGCATAGCTGTTTCCAGTGTGGCTTTGAACTCACAGAGATCCAGATGGCTCTCTGCCTTTGGAATGCTAGGATTAAAGGCTTGTGTGCCACCATTTTCTGGCCTCTATATCTAGTGGCTGTTCTGTTCTCTGACCCCAGACAAGTTTATTAGGGTGCACAATATTTTGGGGAACACAATATCACAACTGTGAGTGAAAAGGAATTACCCTGGGGTGGGGGTGGGGTAAAAGGTTTTAGGTGAGATAAGTGAATCCAGTGAGGGAAGCCCTCGAGCTTAGCAGCTGTGGGGTTACACAAATTACCTTGAAGGGTCCCTGCCATTTAGGGGAAAGAGATGGGGGGTGTTGGTCTGGGGGGGGGAGAAGGACCTGATCCCCAATGTTGATTGGAAGTGAGCAGGGGTTGTCACATGGCTGGGGTAGGGAATGGTCAGAAAAATTCCATAGGAGAGAACAGATGTGATAGAGTAAGGGGGTGAGCAGATGGTCAAGGAGGGGTGAAGGTTTGAATAGAAGGCTGAGGGTTATAAGTGGCCTTCCATACATGAGTTCAAATGGTGTGATTGAAAGGGGTTGCTTGGGAAGAGCCCAGAGCCTGAAAAGAGCCAGAAGCAACAGTTTTACCCGTCAAGGCGAAGTTCCTGTAACATGTTAATAATATTTTTTTTAAGGTGTGGTTAGTCCATTCTACCTTCCCTGAGGACTGAGGATGATAAGGGATATGGAAATGTCAAGGGATGTGAAGAGCTTTAGATAGGGTTTGGAAATCTAGGAGGTGAACTCTGGGCCATTGTCAGACTAGAGAGAAGTGGAGATCCCAAATTGGGGGATTATCTCCCTGAGAAGGTGGTCAGAGACTGCCTGAGCCCATTTGTTAGAAACTGGGAAAGCCTCCACCCAGCTCAAGAAAGATTCCACTAGGACCAGGAGGTATTTAACCTGTCTGACAGGGGGGCATATGGGTAAAATTGAGTTGCCAGTCAGTCCCTGGAAGGAAGCCCCTAGCCTGGTGGGTGGAAAAAGGTTGGTTCGGATATTTGGAATTGGGATCTGACTTTTGACAAGTTTTACAAAAGGCAGTAATAGTTTTTTAAAACTGTAAGTCTTCAGGGGTGGGCTGTAGTTGAGCCTTAACAAAATGAGACAGAGCCTGACTATTAGGATGAAAGAGCTGGTGTAGATAGGGCAGAATTTGTAGAGTGTCAGGGGTGGCTGTGAGGATGAGGGTTGTAGTGTATGGATTCTCTGTGGTGGGTGTGTCTGGAAGGACAGAATCTCCTGTTTAGCAGAAGGGACTGCAAGAGACTGGATTAGGTGCTATCTAAAGTAATAGCCTTGTGGGTTGGGATAATGGTTAAAATAGGTGACCTGAGGAGTGGATAGCTGGACCTTGGAAGGTGACATTCTATAACCCTGGCTGGAAAAGAAAATTAGGAGAGCAGAGGTGTTATTTTGGCTAACTTGTAATGACAGGCTGCAGAGTAGAATATCATCTACATATGGTATGAGTTTAGAGTCAGGGAGAGACAAAGAGAGCAAGTCAGAGGCTAGGGCCTGACCAAATAGATTTGGGCTGTCTCTGAATCCCTGTGGCAAGATGGTCCAGGTCAGCTGCATGGACAGGTGAGTGTCAGGGTCAGACCAGGTAAAAGTGAAGATGTTTTCAGACTGAGGGCTGAGAGGGATAGAGAAGAAAACATCCTCGCGATCCAGAACTGAGAAATGGGAGGTTCCTGAGGGGATAGTGGAGAGGAGTGTGTATGGATGGGGGACCACAGGATAGTGGGGGAACCACTGCAGAATTAATGAGCCAGAGATCTTGAACCAGGCAGTATATTCCATTAGACTTCTTAACTGCAAGTACAGGGGTGTTAAAAGGAGAAGAGGTGGGGTGAAGTAGCTTTTTTCTGAGAAGGTCAGAGATGACAGGTTTAAGTTCCCTAAGGCTCTGGAGTGAGAGAAGATACTGAGCTTGGGTAATGTACCAGGTAGGGTCCTGTAACTGGTTAACAATGGGGGAAATGGTGCCTAACAATAGGAGGGTTTTATTTGTCCTAGACTTGGGCGTCCACCTGAGAGGCTGGCAAAGGAAACGGCATGTTAGAGCTAGTGGGGTGGGTGGCTAGGAGGAGAGGAGCTGCTGGCAAGTCTGGGGTCAGGCAAATGGGGGGAGCAAATGAAATAAAAGCTCCTACTTTGACTAAAAAATCTCTTCCCATTAAAGGCACAGGGCAAGTTGGCATGACCAAAAATGTGTGGATAAGAAAATACAATTGAGTGGTGGGGCCTGATGAGGTAGGTAAGGTTGTCCCCATACCCTGACAATAGGGAGACAAGAAGGAGAAGTGGGTCCCCAAAACTCCCTCAGGACTCAATAAGTGGCCCTAGTATCCATGAGGAAGGAAATGGATTGTCCAAATACTGTAATGGCTACCCAGGGTTCCTTGTAGGAGATGACAATTGTTAGGTCAGAGCCTGGGCACTCTGAGTCATCCACGGCTAAGCCTAGAAGGTCAGCTGGAGGGTGGTCTGTATCTGATCTTCCCATGCCATGTGGTGCATGGGGGCAGTCAATTGACCAATGTCCCTCTTGGTGGCACTTTGGACACAGACCAGGAAGCCCATGAAGGTCAGGGCAAGTACAAGCCCAGTGGTCTTTTTGGCCATATTTAAAACAAGACCTCAGCCGGGTGGTGGTGGCGGCGGCGCACGCCTTTAATCCCAGCACTCGGGAGGCAGAGGCAGGCGGATCTCTGTGAGTTCGAGGCCAGCCTGGTCTACAGAGCGAGATCCAGGAAAGGCGCAAAGCTACACAGAGAAACCCTGTCTCGAAAAAAACCAAAAAAAAAAAAAAAAAAAAAACCAAAAAAACCCCCCAAAAAAACCAAGACCTGGGGGCCCTTGGGCAGTTACTGGGGCCGGTCGGATTGCCTTGGCCAGCATTTGGTATTTCTGTTCACAGGCTTTTTCATCTTTCCCATGGTACACCT